>NC_138372.1:137620411-137726312 GCF_054177405.1 Leptonychotes weddellii
ATAAAGAACTCATCAAACTCAACACCCAAAGAACAAAGAATCCAATCAAGAAATGGGCAGAAGACATGAACAGACATTTTTCCAAAGAAGACTCCAAATGGTCAACAGACACATGAAAAAGTGCTCAACATCGCTCAGCATCAGGGAAATACAAATCAAAACCTCAATGAGATACCACCTCACACCACTCAGAATGGCTAAAATTAACAAGTCAGGAAACAACAGATGTTGGCGAGGATGCAGAGATTCCCACCTACACTGTTGGTGGGAATGCAAGCTGGTGCAGCCACTCTAGCAAACAGTATGGAGGTTCCTCAAAAAGTTGAAAATAGAGCTACCCTATGACCCAGCAGTTGCACTACTGGGTATTTACCCCAAAGATACAAATGTAGTGATCCGAAGGGGCACGTGCGTCCCAATGTTTATAGCAGCAATGTCCACAATAGCCAAACTATGGAAAGAGCCTAGATGTCCCTCAACAGATGAATGGATAAAGAAGATGTGGTATATATATACACAATGGAATAGAATATTATGCAGGCATCAAAAAAAAAACCCCGAAATCTTTCCATTTGCAATGACGTAGATGTAACTAGAGGGTATTATGCTAAGCGAAATAAGTCAATCAGAGAAAGACAAGTATCATATGATCTCACTGATATGAGGAACTTGAGAAACAAGAGAGAGGATCATAGGGAAAGGGGGTGGGGAATGAAACAAGATGAAAGCGGAGAGGGAGACAAACCATAAGAGACTCTTAATCTCAGGAAACAGACTGAGGGTTGCTGGAGTGGAGGTGTGTGGGAGGGATGGGGTGGCTGGGTGATGGATATTGGGGAGGGTAGGCACTATGGTGAGCACTGTGAATTGTGTTAAGACTGTTGAATCACAGACCTGTACTGCTGAAACAAATAACATTATATGTTAATAAAAAAATTTTTTTAAAGCATATGCCAATTAAGAAAAAAACACAATTATTCACAGATAATGTACTGTAAAGTTATTTTCAATTATATGACAAATGATAAAGATACACATTTAAGAAATATAACATGAATTAGATTATACCTTTAATACTAAATCTGTTTATTAGAAAATAATACATACAAGCTGAAATCTGACCCACTTGGCCAAATTACTTTTGGATTATTTCACTATTATTTTTATTTCAAAATATATTTATTCACCCCAAACAATAATGTAAACAAAGTATGAGATCAATTTTCCCATGTTTTGGAGGGTATAAGTTGACAAAGTATACATGGTAATTTGTGTGTTTTAAAACCTGAGTCTCTTCCAAAAGTAAGCTTTTTTTAACGAGAACTCAACTCAACTCAACTCATAAAATCAAGAAGCACATCAGATATAAAGTTAGCACAATTAGAATTAATTTATTTATTTGTACAAACCCAAGTCAGATTTAAGGGTACTTTTAAGATTACCTAACATACATATTACATTAAATGTAAGTAAGGAATTTAAGTTTTATTAATTCAACAAATATTGACTGAGCATTTCCTTTAGGCATTACACTTCCAAAGATGATGTAAAAAAAGAGAAATTATTCAAATGGATGTAATATAGATACCACTAAAACAAATAAGGCATTTCTTGGAAGGCACTATTGGTGGTGTTATGGGGCTAGGTACTATGATACTTTTTAAAAAAGGATATGCTGGGGAACTAGAATTTAAAGGTTCCATTGTAAGTAGAGATCTCAAAAAATTAAACATAAAAATGTTCCAAAGTCTAAAGCAGTGTTCTCAACTAGGTATGATTTGGCAATGTCTGGAAATATTTTGGGTTGTCACAACTGGGGAGGTGTTACTGGCCTCCACTGGATAGAGGCCAGGGATATTGTGAAATATCCAACACTGCACAAGATAGCCCTCCACAACAAAGAATTAGCTGGCCAAAAATGTCAATAGTGTCAAGTTTGAGAAACCCAGGCCTTAAGTAATTTAAGTGATTTAATGTGATTTAATAAGCACTAATTTCTTCTCTGAAAGACATGATGACACACAGGTGTATTTTCATAAATATGAAAAATGATATGGATAGAACAAAGATTATATACTTTACATGAAATTGTGACATTATTATGTATTTTCATTATAAAAATACTAATGGCAAATTTTTGTGAATGGCATTATATCGACCTTTCTTACATATGCAGTGATTTTTACCTTCCTGTGATTTTTACAGTGGAGACATTTCCTTCATTTGTCAACAAATATTTAATGAACATCTATTTTCTAGATATTTTATGAAGGTGCTGGGAACGAAAGTTCAAATAACAGCTTTATTGGGGAAACAGGCATGTGAATAAAAAATTACAATCCATATGACAAGGGTTATTATAGAGGAATAAATCAGCCACAGAGTGGTAAGACAGAAGCGGGAGTGATAATTTCTGTAGTTGTTGGGGGGGGGGGTGTGGTCTACGGTAAGAGAAGAATATCAAAGATAGCTTCCCAGAAAAACAAATGCCTGATCTGAATATTTATATCAGAAGACAGAAGGGACTTACACATATGTCATGCTAAGTAAAGAATTTCTTGGGGCACCTGGGTGGCTCAGTTGGTTAAACATCCAACTCTTGATTTTGGCTTGGCTCATGATCTCAGGGTCAGAGCCTGCTTAAGATTCTCTCTCTCCCTCTCCTTCTGCCCTTCTCCCCTCCTTGCACACACACTGTCTCTCTCTCTCTCAAAAAAAAAAAAAAAGAGAGAGAACTATCAATAACAGGTCATCTTTTTTTAAAAGATTTATTTATTTATTTATTTATTTATTTATTTATTTATTAGAGAGAGAGGAGGGGCAGAGGGAAACGGAGAGAGTCCCAAGCAGACTCCCCACTGAGTATGAGGAGATCATGACCTGAGCCAAAATCAAGAATCAGACACTTAACTGACTAAACCACCCAGGTGCCCCACTGACCATCTTAACGAAGGATTTAGGCAAAGTAATGTCATAAGAAGGTATGATTTTATAAAAAAATCACTGAGCACAGTTGGAGGATGGTGAGGCAGAAGAGAGAGATACTAATTAGGACTCAGATTCAAGGTGATAAGAATCTGGAACAAGGCAGTCATCCAATAGGCTTGGGAGAAGGAGGAGATGAATGAAGAGATGTTAAGAAGAATCAGTAGAAGCACAGTCAGAAGATACTTCCTGAGCATGCTAATATAATGAAATTGTCTCTAGTGCTAAAAAGTTGAGACTAGCGCATGCTGGAGGATGCTTTGAGAGTAGGCCAAAATGAACATGTAAATATTTATAATATAAAAATTGCCATCAATTTAATATATATATGTATAACACAATACAAATGTAAATAATTTAACTTTTCTTAGTTTTATCTTAAAAATAAAACTGACTACAGAATACTTTGAAATACTGGTGTCAAACTTGAGGGTCCCATCCAACGTGTTAAAGAGCTTAGAAGTCATCACTACCGTCTTCAACAAGAAAAAAGCTGAACAGGGCGCCTGGGTGGCTCAGTCGGTTAAGTGACTGCCTTCAGCTCAGGTCATGATCCCAGGGTCCTGGGATCGAGTCCCGCATCGGGCTCCCCCTGCTCTGCGGGGAGCCTGCTTCTCCCTCTGCCTCTGCCTGCCACTCACTCTGCTTGTGCTCTCTCTCTCTGTCAAATAAATAAATAAAATCTTTAAAAAAAAAAAAAATTCCTTCATTTAATTTAAAAAAAAAAAAAAAAAAGCTGAACAAACCGAAAATCAACAACTCTCTTTGGATCCTTCAAAGAACTGTGGTAAGAGGGCAAACCGCTGCCCTTAAAGCTGGAGAGAAAGACAGGCAGATACAGAGAATCAGAGCTTACCAGGAGCAGAAGCCGGCAGCTGGAGTTAATTTTGGGAGAAATTCTTTGTTGTAAACGGTGACTTGCTCCAGGCTCAGGGCAGACCAGCTTGAGAGGGGCCCTGTCTTTGCGGGGGGGGGGGGGGGGGGGGTCCACATTCTTGGGTTTTACTTCCAGTAGCTCCACCAGGTTTTCACTGTAAAGATCAGAGAAAAAAATCCCCTCTGCTTCTGGTCGGGGGAGTGGTAAAGAAAACATTTTGGAATACACCCAGAGTTCTCTTCCTAACAAGGCCTGCCCTCAAGAGAAACTATTTTACCAGAGCCTAATGGACTGGGTTTTACTAAAGCCTAAATGACCTGGGGGAAGGGAAATACTGAACTCAGTCTCACCGGAAGACTGACATATAACCATCAGAATGTAAAACACTTCCCCTCCTCCTACACTTTACCACATCAACAGGGTTCTGGTGTAATAACCGTGATTGCAGCTAAAAGAACTGCAAGCCTCAGGACCTATTAAGGAGTCTCCAGGAAAACCCAAAACAACAGAGGAGACAAAAACAAGGACATATGGGAAATTTCAGCCTATAACCCCACAGCCACAGCAAACAGTAAATATAGCCTAATGCCTAGCCAGATAAACATAAAACCTCACACTAAAGGCCCATATAACCTCAGTTCCTTTTATCATGTCTTGTTTTCTATAAAATATTACAAAGCATGCTAAAAGACAAGGAAACAAAAAAAAAAAAAACAGTCTGAAAAGATAAAGCAAGCCTCTGAACCAGACTCAGATATGGCAGAGATTTTGGAATTATCAGACCAGAAATGTAAAATGATTAATATGTTAAGAGATCTACTAAAAAACTGGATGTCAGAGCAGATGGGTCATATAAGCAGAGATGGAAGTTCTAAGACAAAATCTAAATGAAATACTAGAAACTAAAAACATTGTAATGTAAATGAAGAATGCCTTTGATGGGCTTCCCAACAGAGTAGACATAGCTACGGAAAGAATCAGTGAGCCTGAAGAAAGGTCAATAGAAAATTCCAAAACTGAAATGCAAAGAGAAAAAAAAAAGTGGAAAATAACAGAATATCCAAGAACTTGGGACACTTACAAAAGGTGCTACATGTGCATAGTGGAAATACCAGAAGAAGAAAGATAAGGAACGGAAGCAACATTTGAAGTCATAATGACTGCAAATTTTCCAAAATTAATGACAGACACCAAACCACTGATCTAGGAAACTCAGAGAACATAAGCAGGATGCATACCATAAAATCTACACCTAGACATACTATATTTGAATTGCACAAAGTCACAAAGAGAATCTTGAAAGAAGCCAGGGGAACAAGATAAGAACTCTATTTGGTTTCTCTTCTGAAAACATGCAAGCCAGGGGAGAGTGGAGTGAAATATATGAAGTGTTGAAAGAATAAAACCACTAACCTAGAATTCTGTATACGGTGAAATTACCCTTCAAAAGTAAAGGAGAGGGCGCCTGGGTGGCTCAGTTGGTTAAGCGACTGCCTTCGGCTCAGGTCATGATCCCGGAGTCCCGGGATCGAGTCCCGCATCGGGCTCCCGGCTCAGCGGGGAGCCTGCTTCTCCCTCTGACCCTATCCCCTCTCATGCTGTTTCTCTCTCTCTCTCAAATAAATAAATAAATAAAATCTTTAAAAAAAAAAAGTGAAGGAGAAATAAAGACTTTACAAGGCATACAAAAATTGAGGGAATTTGTCTCCAGTAGACCCACCTTACAAGAAATGATGAAAGAAATTCTTCAGAGAGAAGGAAAATGATAATAGGTCAGAAACTTGGATCTACATAAAGAAGGGAAGAGCATTAGAGAAGGAATAAATGAAGGGGCAATAATGTTTTATTTTTCTTATTCTTAATTGACCTAACAGAAAACAGTTTAAAATAATAATAGCAAGAATGTATTCAGTGATAATAGCTTAGGGACAAGTGAAATGAACTGACAGCAAAGTGATAAGGGACAGGAGGGAGCAAGAGGACATGCTCTGATCTAAGGCACCTGCACCACCCATGAAGTGGTGCAGTAGTACTTGAAAGCAGGCTTTTATTAGTTGTAAATGTATACTGCAAACTCTGGGGCAACTACTTAAAAAAAAGAAGTATAATTGATGTGCTAAGAGAGGAGAGAAAATGGAATCCTATAAAATGTTCAATTAAAACCAAAGGAAGGCAGAGAAAGAGTAGAATACCAAAAAGAAAAAAAGAGAGAAAAGGAAGGAAGGGAGGGAGGGAGGGAGGAAGGAAGGAAGGAAGGAAGGAAGGAAGGAAGGAAGAGAAAGGAAAGGAAAGGAAAGGAAAGGAAAAAAAGAAAAGAAAGAAACAAAGATCAAGTGCAAAGCATAGAAATGTTACACGCTTCACGGCCACCCCAGGGTGTGGAGCAGAGTGGAAGCAGAGGAAACCACAGGGCTTCAAAGCTGTAACAAGTGTCCAAACCACTGCTTTAGAAGAAAATCTCTATCTGAAGTGTGCCTCCTGATGCTTCCCCCCTTTAAAATGTTTCTTTAAAACTCTTTAGAGAATCAGGAATAGCAATTTCTACTTTGAAAATACTCTCTGGGGTTCTGAGAGAGAGGAAGTCCGTTGCTTCCCATCCGGTAATCCAGGTCACAGTCTTTAGAGCGTCGGCGTCCTGAGGCCTACAGCTGGTGAAGTTCATGCTCCCGCATCATTTCTGACACTTTCTCCTTTCTCTCTGGGAAAGAGGAGAAGAGGGTGTGTGTCTGGGCTCTCTCTGATACACGTGTAACCCCAGTAAATAAGGGGGCTTTTACCTTTTCAAGCTCTTCTCGTTCACCCTCACAGTTCATTGCAAAGAGTGATCCGGGGAGCTGCTCTATCAGAATCACCTAGGACATCTGTTAAAGAGGGACATTCATGGGTTTTGCCCAAGAGCTATTGAATCAGACTCTCGGAGAGCGAGCCCAGAAATCTGCCCTGCTGGCAAATGCCACAAGTAACTCTTGCACATGCTAAAGTCTGCATCTGAGGACCACTGCTTTAATATCCGGTTCCTTCAGAGCTGGGGAAAGGGATGGGGTTCGAAGTCACTTCTCTTTATGTTTTGGGTCAATGTACTGCTAGGAATATTTGCCCCTAGCCCCCTGCTGATTATATCTGCTAACGAGATAGAGTCAATGCTCCAAGAACACTTACTGAAAGATTACCTGAGGAGCATAACACGGTACTTTCTGAAGTTCTGTGATTAGCAACCCATTTTGATTCTTCTAACCTAGACAGAAGTCATTTTATTCTAAATAAGTTTTTAAAAATTTTATGGTCTCGTATGTCATGTGTACAGAATAGCTATCATTTTAAAACTATGAGAGTACAACATGCCAAACTTTATTTAGATGGTAAGCTTGCTCTAATGCAGGCCATCAAAAAAAATCACTTGAGCTTCCATGTCAGTTAAATTTGGCTTAAGGAATTCCTGCAAGAGAAAAATAAATGGTTGAAAACAGAAGCAGCTATGGAAAATCGAAATCGAAAACAAACAAAAAACTTACAAAGAGTTGTAATAAGGATCAAAAAAATGAACAGATATGTCAGCAAACCCTCCAGGTCGAGGCACTGTGAGGGCGGCCTAAGGGGTTGGGGAACTTGCAGAAGGGTACAGTGGCTAGGATAAACCAAGAGAGAAAAAAGATGGACAGGCTAAGAACATAAAGGCCTGCTCATCAAACCCTCCCGAGAACCAGAAAACCCAAATCCACAAAAAGCTAAGCAGTAAGACAGAAGATCAGAGAAACGGGACCTTTACTGGGTTCTTCAAATACCGGCTCCATGGGTCACACATATACCACATGTTTTCCTATACTACTTTGTAAAGGCACTGAAGCCTTTCCCTGAGCAGCCAGTCAAAACTGTGTAATCCTATCAGTATCTGCAGGAGAGAAGGACTTGGCTTGATTTTCAGTTCTTTATTTTCAGTTTCTTCTTGTATTCCCAACTTGGGGAGATGGAGCTTGGAAAAACTCGGGAAACTGAGCTAGAGCCTATTCTTCTGTTGTTCTTTGTGGAAGAAAAGAATAGATAAGGAGTAAATAAAAACAATAAATGATCATTCCCTGGAAGCGTTCCTTTTCAGGGGACTGTGCCACTTAGAAGGGAGGCAAGGTGCTCACTCTTACGCATCAGTTGGTTAGTGGTATGTGTGTGTGTGTGTGTGTGTGCAGCTGTGTATGTGCATGAGTGTGTGTGTCAGAGGGACATGGATGGTACTGAACAACTTTCAGTCTGTGACTTACCTTGCATCTAGCAGCAGCAGGTTATATACCCACATGAGTACCATCACTCTAAAAATGGGATGGAGTGTTAGGTTCTCAGCAGAGGAGAAAAAACAGAAAGGGAAACAGAACACACACACAGAGACACATACATGCACACGCGCACACACACACACACATATACTGAAATTCTCCAAGTTGTGGTTCAGAGCAGTTAGGAGGAAAGCAGTCTTCATCCCTTCTTGCTGTCTCTATGCTGATGGCCTCATGGCAGGCTGAATTCTAACAAGGAAGAAAGAACTGCAGGTAGACTATCACTGAAAACTCACTCTGGATGTTGTGGGAAGATACGGTCTTTTTCAAAGACATGGCTGAAGCAGGAGACTTAAAACTTGTAAAAGATGGTGTAGCTGCACAAAAATAAGAGAAAGAAGGAAAACAGTGAAGTAATCAGCAGCAAAGTCCTCTACAATTAATCCATGGTAGAAGGTAACAAAGCAATCCTGTAGGCAAAAAGCAAAAATTACCTGTAAATAACTTTCTTTCCAGCTCTTCTTGAATTTTAAGAAGAACCCTTTCCTGTTCTAAGGCTTCTATGTACTTGGAGTAGCACCAGGTTGGCTAGAAAGACAATTTTCAAACTTAATTGTGGAAATGTTTGCCCCAGGAAATAAACTGAAGGTAAGATGACTTATATAAGCCTCTTCATTTAAACCTTTTATTGAAGTATAACAAACTTCAATAACAGATCATTGAATATAACTCTTCAATGATGTGCTGTAATTATATGTGTTATAACTATTTCTCAATGAATCAATGTTGCAAAGGCTTTATAGATTTCTTGACAGCTATGCAGGTACCTATATATTTAATTTGATTATGAATTTAGATGCTTAAGAGAGATCCAAGTTTGGGGGGGGGTATTTTGCATTTGGATTAATTGCAATTCTTAAATGTGCAAAATCTATCTGAAACAAATGCATATACAGAGCATCCACACTTGCAAAATGTGGAGTGCATTATTACTCTACCAATTGCTGGAATAATTCACATGTATTCCTTCAATAGCAACAACAATAATATATTGTTTTATATATATATTTGGTTTCCAAAAGCTTTTTAGTTTCTTACAAAACTCTTGAGATATATGACAAGAGATCACCACCATCATCATCATCCCCTTTTCTCTCCCTTTCTCCTTTTAACAGGCTCAAAGCAAATTCTGTGATTTTTTTTCAGGCTTCCAGGTAACACTGTAAATGACAGTGAAAATTAGAAGCCTGCTATCTCAAATTCCACATTTCCCCCTTTATTTTTACACCGTGTTTCTGAAATTTAATGCTTGTTATTTGCTAATGAATGTTCTTCCAAGTGGCATTATTACATACCACACACATTTAGATATTACCTTTTTCAAAATATGGTGTCACAAAATTGGACATTTCCCTTCTCTCAATAACAGTTTTACAGTTTATCAGTCTATCTTAGCTGAGTGGCTGAATTTGTTTGACATTCCTAAATGCCAAAAAGATTGTTTCTTGAGCTAGTGTTATCCTAAGACACAAACGCTTTTGATACAAGTCATTAAAAATGGACATAAACTTATGAAATTTCATGGAATGTACAAGTTATACATGTAAATATAAACATAAAAACTGTGAATGTATTAACATGTATTGTTGATGGTCATGTACTGGCCAATTTTATGACCACTTCAAAGGATTAAAAAATTGAGATGGAGCCTTTGATGTTTTTCTTTCTTTTTTTAACCCAAGAATATATCAACCAAATGTATTCTATCTTGTTCTCTATCTGCCTTATTCTCTTTTCCAATAAGATAGTCATTTCAACTGCTGCCTCTTAAATCTTCTTCATATGTATCAAAAAGTATTTTTGTTGATTATATTGTCTAAGATCAGCTGAAATTTTCATGTTCTCCGAAGGCTCAAGGAAATTCCCTTCCAATCTCTTCCAGCATAATTTTACCTTCATTTTCAAACAAGCACACCTCTACTATTGTAAAATAATTGAGTGACTGCATTCTACTATAGAAGAAGTGGTATCTGTGACACCTTTAACTGCTTACCTGTCGACCATATGCTTGTATGCCTAAAACTGGGTCAGTGGCTAGAGTAACTGTTTTGATAGCAGATCCTGAAGAACTTGCATATTGTTTGAGTCCATCCTGTAATTATTTTAAATTAAGTTATTCCAAAAAACGGATAAAACTATATTAGTATAAACTTACAGTAAAAGAGTCACAACATTAAATGAAAACATGTTTTGTGGTGAGTACCACACCTGTGGTTTCATCAAGTCAATATTACTAATGTGACATAATTTATGAACTCTTTAATTTTCTTTCATACTAATATAAAAATATTTTAAAATAAATAATAAATTATGAAGAACATAAAAATCACTCCCAAATTCTGGCATCTAAGAAAAACCATTGTAAACAATTTCATAAACATCCATCCAAAATTCTCACCAGAGAAAGACATAGATATAATCTATAATTTTAATATTTATATTTTATTACATAAATTTCATGAAATGGAATTACACTATATGTGTGCTCTTTTGAAATATCCTTTTCATGTTAAATGTTGTGAAAATGTTTCTATGTGAATAAAAGTAGAATGGGAATGTAAAGGGGAGGGTCTTTTTATCAATCACCAGTATGCCTACCATACAACATATAGTATACACACGAATATTTGAATGATGAAATGAATACATTATTATTTCCCATGATGAACTGTCCTATGCACGCAAATCCTGAATGATAAAAAAATAAACTATATCATCACTTCAACAGGTGAATAATAGTCTGGTAAAGGTATGTACCATAGATAATTTAATCAATGCCTGCTATTAGAAACTTAAGTCATTAAAAATTTTTTACTATTATAAATGATGTTGTGTACACATTTTAGTTGCTGAGTGTACGGTCCAAGAAATCCAGTCATGAGTCAGAGGAGAACTATAAAATAAATTAACTAAATATTCGTATACAAATATTTGCATATATTAAATAATACTCCAAATCATAAATGCAGAAACTCAGGCCAGAAATAGACCAAAAATATAAAAAGGAAATGTAAAATGATAGTTTACTGGACTTAAAATAAGACTGAAGAAAAAGACAAAAATCTCTCAAAAGTGAAGCTATAAGGTACTCAAGGGAGAAGAAATTTGATTGAATAGATAAGAGGATTTATGCACCTATTATTTATATATACTTTCTTTCTGATTCATATATATGTATATAAATGATATATAATATGTATATAAATCAGATATATGGATCTAAAAGTTTATATATACATATATATGCACACACATATATAATATGTATATAAATCCCCCCAAAAAACTTAGCAAAAGACATAAACCTATAGACTCAAGAACCCGAGTCATCCTCAGCCAAAATAAATCCAAAGGAATCCACATAAGACATATCATAATCAAATTCTGAAAATTAAAGACAAAGAAAAAATCTTGAAAGCAGTAAGTGCGAAACAATACTTTACCTATAGGGAAAATAAAGAATAAAATAATAAATCTTGGAACATCAGGAGGGAAGAAAAATTGAAAGAGCAAAAATACAGGTTAACAGAATAGATTTTTCTATTCTCCTTGAGTTTCCTAATTTATGTTTGAGGCTTGAAGCAAAAATTATAAAATGTTGGAGTTTTCATTTTCTGTTTTATTCTTATGACGGCTTTATATGGATATCATCTGCCATTTTCTGCTCATTTTGAAATGTCTTATATTTTCCTCAACCACCTCACCCTTTATAGGGATGTGGTTCTCAGTATATGTTGAGGAAATATTTAAAATAAGTATAAACAGGTGAGGGGAAAAGACTTAAAGGGGGAGAGCAGTTTCTAGACTACTCAAACTGGTAAAATGTCAACACTAATAGACTGGTGAAAGTCATGTATCTATAATGTAATATCTAAAGCAACCACTAAAATATCTAACAAAGACACACCCAAATAAAATTCTAAGAAGTAGTCAAGTAATCCACAGGAGTGCCAACAAAGGAAACAGAATAAAATGAAAAACAGGGGGAACAACCAAAACAAGAAATAAAATGGCAGACTTAACTAACATAAAAAACTACACTAAAGATAAAGAGACTAAATACACCAATTAAAAGACAGAGATTGGCAGAATAGATTTTTTTAAAAAACCACCGTGACCCAATTATACACTCTTTAATGGAAATATAATGGTATAGGTAGTAAAGGAATAGAAAAAGATACACCATACAAACATCAAAGCAGAGCAAGCTGCTTCTGCAGCTTTGGAGAAGTTTGGCAGTTTTTTTGAGAACCTCCATAGTCCTCTATATTATTTACAAAATTGTATACATACATGTATAAAACACTATCTTTAAAAAGATCTGGAAGAATATATCCCAAGCTTAGTGGTTGCTCTTGGGAATGGGGAGGTTAACAGAACTCAGAGCTGGGATTAAGAGAGTTTGCTCTTTCTGCAGTATTTACTCTTTCTACAGTATTTTAAGGAGATGAAAAAAAAAAGAGGCAAAATGTTAGCAGTGTTTATTTTGACCTGTGTATATATGAGCATTCATTATATTACTTTTGCATCTTTCAGCAACTTTTAAATTTCTTTTAAAAAATAGAATAAGCATAAGCCTATAAAGAAATAAATTAGTTAGATGCAGTTACCCTTTTTCAATTCAAAGAAAATAGATAAATATAGGGATAGACAGATGAATGGATGAATAAATGGACAAATAGGCAGGTTGGGCAATTTATGATTCATATTTATAAATTTCACAGTCAATGTTTTATTCTGTAATTGTAATACTGAAAATGCTTTCCCATGAATACATGACATCTTTTCATTCATTCTTTTTTTTATTCCTGACTTACTCAGTAAACAGTGATTAATAATTGAACATATGCTGGACACTGGTCTATGTGCTATGATACACAGATGCACAAGACAGATACTATCCTGGGGAATCTCAGTCCAGTGAGGATGACAGATGCAAAAACTTATTTATGAGGCTATATAAAGCATTCTCCAAGAGAGTTAGGAATGTTACTACAGTGGATGTGAGCTGCTTGTGTTGCCTATTAGGGTCAAGGAAGCTTCCACAGGGAAGAGGTGACATTCGAGATGAATTTTGAGAAATTCAAAATGAAGTCTGAAACCTCTAACTAAATTATTAAAGCCACTAAAATCTGTATTCTATAATGTCTCTGTATTTTTTCTCTGGCCTAAATTCTTCTCTAAATTCATACACATCACATACCTTTTAAAAGTGTGATTCAAACCATAAGAAAAAATAAATAAATAAAAAAATAAAAGTATGATTCAACTCAAAATGAGTTTTGTCTTACCTTTGCAAATTTTTCATCTTCTATGACTGCCAATTTTTTTTTCTGCTTATTATATTCTTGTCTTCTCTCTAAAATACTCATAATTTTTTCATCAGTTAAATTCTTCCTAAACTCACAAAATTGAGGCCAAAATTTAAATAGAACCCCAAAAATTGTCATCTGTATAAAAAACAATGTCTCGGGTTACAATTTCATACAAATGTACCGATTTAAACTCTAATTCACCATAATAATGGATTAACTATTCTATCTTTAATATACAGCACGTTTCCTCCAACTTATTGTCTCCAGACATCTTGGTATAGTTTAGCTCAGCACATGCTTGTGATCAGTGTATTTTACTACCAATGAGAAGTCTTTCTTTAAAAAAAAATACACTTAGAAGTTACTTTATTCTTTATGTTTCCCTAACCAATTGATTGTATTAATAAAGAATCCATTAGGTCTTTTTAAATAAGAAATTTATGTTTTCTTTTAAAACATACACTAGTTGATCTGCCACACACTCTGCTGTTTTATGCAAGTATTCCAAATATTCAGTCCATCAAGAGGAACTCCTCTCTGCCCCCTTTTCTTTCTTTTAGAGAAAGGAAATACCTCTGGAAAAGCTCTTAAACAAAGCTGCATATCTAAGAATAAATCTTGAGTAACTTTTAAATGATATAATCTCTTTTATGTGAGAGCAAGAAAAGTAACATTTAAGAAGCAGGGTGGTATCCTGGACAAATGCTTTCTATGAGGACACTCTACATTAAGTGATTAACTGTGATATTTATAGAGATAAGGATTGTTGCTCAAATTCCCATGCCAAGTATTTCCATTAGTTCCAGAGGTATACATTCTTCCAAGAAGGTAGGACTTGCCACATCAGATCAAGTCCAACATCTTGTTGCTAGGAATGACCTTTACCTAATGCCCCGGAGAAAAATGAACCATCCCATTAGGCTCCAAGCCAACTCTTCAGGGGAAAAGAGGAATTTTTAAAAAGCAAGTGCTGAAGTGATCAACAGAGTCCTCAACTGGTTGGTATATTTCATTATTTCTCTTTTCTGTATATGGATATTATTAGTAATTCTAAAATTATTCGATTTAAAATACAGTTTATACGCAACTAATGAATCATTGAACACTACACCAAAAACCAATGATGTACTATATGTTGGCTAATTGAATTTAAATTAAAAAAATACAGTTTTATCATTGAATTCTGTAGTTTATTGGCATTTTGAACAAAAAGGCTAGAGATTCTTTATTTGATGAAATGCAGGCTTTTCAAAAAACTTCATTTACATTTACCTGCCATTTCTTTATTTAAGTAAGCCCTTGCTCCAATGTCAAGGGATCATGGTAGTTTTTATATGAACTTCTTAAACTTAAATACTCCCCCCTTCCTCCTCTATTTACCAACTATTGACCCTATACCTCAGTTATCTCTCCAAAACTTGAGTCATTCCTAGCTCTCAAATATTTATTTCAATCTAGAAAGTCTTCCAGTAAAAGTCACCCAAGTAGAACACAATTTTTCAATAAGAGACATAAAACTGCTCTATTCCTACAAGTTGCAATTAAGATTTTAGGTTAATAACATATGTGCTAGTCATGAAAATTACCCCGTGCCTCCAGAACCTTAAAAGAAATCAAACTGTAGGTAAGAAAATGTTTGAATAATTATAGAGCTACTTTGCTCACTGGCAGGAGATGGGCAATGGCGTTAGTATGAGTCAAAAGGGCCAGTGAAAATTTGGCTGAGTGAAGAAAACTTTACAGCTATTAGGGGTGCAAGTGCGGGACAGGCAGAGGCTATATGGATTACAATACTAGAACAGACAACAGGCTTTTTTATCTACTATGCAGCCCTTTCACTCAAGTTTGCTTTCCTTTCCAATTTGATCTTACTCCTTTCTGTCACAAATGATCACTTCTCATGTCAGTCATCTATGTGTTCAAAAATGCCTATACTGTGCCAGGCATCTGGGCCACAAGGGTAAATAACAAACATTCCCTGCCCTCAAACACCTTACAATCTAGTGGGAAAGCTAGCATGAAAATAGGCATTTTCAGTTTTGTGTGATAAACACAGACGTATACAGGATGTTACAGAAGCACAAGGGAGAGTAGATGATAACGCAAAAAACTCAGGAGGGAAGAGAGTAAGGCTTGTTTGTGGAAGTACAGATATGTCAGTAAAACTGGGGGATGGGTAGCAGGGAGTGGTAAGAGATATGCCTAAAAGAGATAAATGAGTATGGTCTTCATTCTGAGGACAGTGGGGAATAACTGAAATTGAAAGCAGAGAAGTGACATGATCAGACAGACATTTTGAAAAAGATGGCTCTGTCTGCAGTGAGTTAAATGGTTTTGAGCGCTCAGAGGCACGTTTGGCAATTAATGTGAAGTATTGCAGACGTGAACTGAGGTAATGGCATAGAGTCAGAGAAAAGTAGATAGGATGACAGATAACAAGACCAATGGATAAATTTTAGGGACTGCAGATATGAGGTTAAGGGAATAAAGGAGAAGAAAGACATAAAGATGGTAACCAGATCTCTGGCTTGCACACCTGGGTAGAAGGTGATGCTATTCTCTGAACTTCCTTAGGAAACGCAGGAGGAATCATCAGTTTGGTGGGGTGAGGACTCTATATAAAGATTCTCTTATTTTCTGATGCTCCGAAGTCCATATTTAAGACATGTCTAGGACTCCATTTTAGGAAATCAAGTAGAGGGCACAAACTAGAGAACTCCAATAGAATTCACTGGCTTCAATCCCTAGATAGTATGGCAGAACCAACCAATATAAGCAGCTCCAGACAGGCACTTGCAGACTCGAGGTCTTTGATCTAGATGGGCAAGCCCTGGTCTGATTATTCAGAGACCTAGGCTAAGCTAAGTGATCTCTAAGATCTTTTCACTAACAGATAACTGTAATTCTGGCACCATGTTTTCTCTATTTCTCTCTAGCACATCCTCAACCGTTCCTCTATATTTTCACTTCTTTTAATGCATAATTTGGATTGTGAGTCCATTTTCAGTTCCTTAGAGGACTTAGAACACAGCTGGCTCACAAATGAATGTTAAGGAATAATGGCCTTTTTTTCCATGCTCAAGGGCAATCATATCCTAAATCTCTGTTTTATATCACTTAAATCATGACATGGCCTTCCCTATTACCCCCATTATAATTTATTTTTCTTAATCATTTTTCAGGAACTACATCACTAAAAGGCTCTTAAAAATGCAAATAAATTATGTTCATCAAATCACTGTTTTCTATTATTTATCTTAAAAAGAAGTAACTTGAGCAGGTTAACAGGCATGGTTTTCCTTTCATGAGCTTGTGTACTTAAATCTCCTCTCACTTATTTTATGAGCTATGTGAATATTCCAATCTTTAAAAATACACAAATCTTGGGACACACATATTTTACCACATATTTGTGATAGCAGATTTTCTAAAGGAAATAGGAATAGTGGGAAAGGAAGGAGGAATTGGCTGGAGTGGTATAAGTTAGAAACAAAAGTGATAATCACGGAGAGTCAAGGATAGTATTTAAATAATTGTATTTGCTATATATTATCAACAAAATAAGTTACTAGTTTTTTATGATCTGTGGAATATGCAAAAAATTTAAAAAATTTATCTATCCATTTTAGAGAGAGAGAGAGAGTGGTGGGGGGGGCAGACAGACAGAATGAATCTCAAGCAGACTTCCTGCTGAGCGCAGAGTCTGAAACAGACTTAACGCAGGGCTCAATCCCAGGACCCTGAGATCATAATCTGAGCCCAAATCCAGAGCCCAACACTTAACCAACTGAGCCACCCAGGCACCCCTGAAAAATTTCTTAATTAAATAGAATAAATCTCAGTATTAGGAAGGTTGGAACCTTGTCAAATATGAATAATGCAAAAACCTTAAAAGAATATCTAGATTGTTCATCTATTTTAAAATATGCTTAGCTGCTAAATAAAATAAAATAAATAATAAAATACCCTTAGCTGCATGCCCTGATCTCTTACCTGTGCCTCCCTAAACACATATGGTCCTAACTCCTTCCTATGTTCAATAATCTTCTGGGCTTGCTCTATTGGAATGTCAATTTGTAAAGCTGGTGGAATACTAGAATTAATAAAGCAGTTGATAATAGTCATGATCTTCTTGTGAATGATGGACTGATCACAATGAGAATGGCACAAGTCCTGAAAAAGGAGGAAAGATAGAACAACATATGATTAATACATTCCTAGAATACTTTATAGAATTGTGCCAAAATGTCTTTTGGTAATATATACTCTTTAACTTCAGGTCAAGAGGGCACTAGAACATGTGAAGGCTATCTTAAAAAATCGTATCTTCTATTTCTCTTGGGTTTGAGGAATCTAACACTTTGATGCATATACCTTACATAAATACATGTTTCACTTAATCTTGAGTGCTTCTACTCCTAGGCAAAGGAACAGCTTCAATGTCTACTTTGACTCATTTAACAAATTTGTATTGGGTGCTTGCTAAATACCAGCTGAGTCCCATGACAGTACCTGCCCTTTAAAGGCTCAGTCTTCCTGGAGGAGAAGCAAGAGAACCTATCATTAAGGTCTCAGTTTAAAAAGACTTTCCTCTAGAAGGCTTTCGATGACTCCTTCAGTTCAGGAGAGATGTCCATCTTAGTAGGTACTTCCATTGTGCCCTGTGCTTCCATCACCACAGTTCTAATCACGGTCTTTTTTTTTTTTTAATTTTATTTATTTATTTGAGAGAGAGAGAATGAGAGACAGATAGCAAGAGAGGGAAGAGGGTCAGAGGGAGAAGCAGACCCCCCGCTGAGCAGGGAGCCCGATGTGGGACTCGATCCCGGGACTCCAGGATCATGACCTGAACCAAAGGCAGTCGCTTAACCAACCAACTGAGCCACCCAGGCGCCCTCTAATCATGGTCTTAATGACTGTCTTGTCTATCGCTTGTCTGTCCCTCCCATGACACTGTAAGCTCTAGGAGGGAAGACTATTTTGATCATGATCGTATCCTCAGGATTTAGCATGGCTCTTGGTAAGTGCTCAATAAGTACTTGCTGGATGAATATATCCTTCCAGTCTTTTTTCTATGGACACACACACACATATACATGCACACTTTAGATTAAATTATACTGTTTTCTAGTAGCTACATTTCTAAAAAATCAATAAGATGAATATCTTTTTCTATCATTGATTATTTTCCTACAGCATGATTTTTTTTTTTTAAAGATTTTATCTATTTATTTGACAGAGAGAGACAGCAAGAGATGGAATACAAGCAGGGGGAGTGGGAGAGGGAGAAGCAGGCTTCCCTCTGAGCAGGAAGCCCGATGCGGGGCTCAATCCCAGGACCCTGGGACCATGACCTGAGCCAAAGGCAGACGCTTAACAACTGAGCCACCCAGGCACCCACCTACAGCATGATTTCTAATGGTTGCAGAGTATTCTATTCTATAGATGTGTAATAATTAAGTAAGTAATGTCCTGTTGTTGAACATCTGGGTTCTTCCCAATTTTTCACAATTCAGAACAATCTTAATCAAATATTGTTCTGAATTGTGAAAATTTGGGAAGAACCCAGATCTCAATTTCTAAGCATATTACCACAATCACTGCTGGGGGGTGGGGTGGGGGGGCGAACATAACTTAGTGGTTAAGGGCATGAGCTTTAGCAACAGAATGCCTTGGTTCAAATTCCAGCTCTACCACTCAATTAGCTACATGATGTTAGGAGTTCCTTAACCCTTCTGTGTCTTAGCTTCTTCATCTGTAAAATGGCAAGAATAACAGCTTTGACCCAATAGGATCTTCTGAAGAATAAATTCATTGTTACATGAAAAGAATTAAGACAATATCTGGCAGATAGTAAACATTTAATAAGAGTAAGCCATATAAAAGTGAACTCAGTAAGATTTCGCCATACCAGGTAGAATGCTTTCCACCTAGCAAACTCTCTCAAGACCCAGTTAAATGTTATCTCTGCCGAGACTTCCCTGACCTACAACCCTCTCTGCATCATTCCTTCCTCAGTGCCAAAACTATACCTAGTTAGAACATGGATCATAATCAATACTATGTCATGATATTTGTTTTCCTGGGTGTCTCCCTCCTTGAGGGCAGGCAATGTGTTGTATTCACATTTTTATTCCTATGATCTAGCATAACGGCTGGCACATTAGAATGAACAAATTACCTCCTATAGCATGATTTTGACTAGTTACCTAGAATTATATGTCCTCCATTCTATGCCACAGACAAGATATTTAAATGAAGACCAAGGGCAGTCTTGAAGGAGAAACAGTCACACAGCTAAGGGTTGACTTTGAAGGAGTAGGTTTTTTTAAAATGCTTTTTGTGCAAGGTTTATTGCATTACCTCCTGCCCTAGTGGGGTTGGACTTACTTATATTCATAGTAGCTTAAAAATAATTCTGCCCACTCATAATAACTGCCTATTCTGGAAAACAGACTCCACCTCCTTCCTAATTCTTAAAAAAATTATTTTAATATTGCTTACCTTGTGACAAATTTTGAAAAATTTTATCTCAAAACATTTTTTTCTGAGAAAATTTCTAAGGTGAGACTAGTACAAAAATTGTTCATCACAGAAAAGGTAGAAAACAGCTTCATGGTAAGTTGGAGAAAGTTTGGAAATAGATTTTATTGAGCAATTACTAACTATATAGAATATAAATGCTGCGGAGTATTAGCATTGCATAATTCATACTTAGATTATAGGTGAATTGAAAGTATTAGCCTCTTAAATTCCAGTTTTATTTTGATTCTCTACCTTTATAATGGGATAAAATAGGCTGCTTGCCCAGAAATGAATCTGCTCCCTGGGGGAGAACTGAAGCAGAGTCTGGATGCCTACTTTTGGGTATTTCTAGACAACACTCCCATATTCAAGTCTAGATTAAAATACCTAGAAAGTCCTTTCCTTTCTTCAACGCAAAGATGAAATATGGTTTCAATAAACACTTAAACCTAAAACTGCCTTTGCTCCTAACCACTCGTTCTTTCATTTATTTGTTTTGTTAAAAATTTGGCCATTCTATGGGCGCCTGGGTGGCTCAGTCGTTAAGCGTCTGCCTTCGGCTCAGGTCATGATCCCAGGGTCCTGGGATCGAGTCCCACATCGGGCTCCCTGCTCTGCGGGAAGCCTGCTTCTCTCTCTCCCACTCCCCCTGCTTGTGTTCCTGCTCTCGCTGTCTCTCTCTCTGTCAAATAAATAAATAAAATCTTTAAAAAAAAAAAAAATTTGGCCATTCTAATAGAAAAGCTCCTCTCATCTCTGTTGGTTTATTTTCTATAATCCTCTATCTTTGATTACATTGCTGGCAATACAGTTGGGAGGAATTCTGGTAAAGAGGTCTTGGTTAAAGTACTGAATATGGATGTTTTCAGGAAAAAAATGTGTATGGTACATTTATAGAGGAGTGATATGCAAAAATGTAATTAACACTCTTCAGGAAGGTTCTCATTAAATCATAATATATGTGAATACGTTGAAAAATCCAATTCTATCATTTCAGGGCTCACTCTTACTCTTCACTGTATAATAAGAAATGTATCTAACTTAGAACAATGAACACCTCAATATTTACATATTGGTCTGAAGATGACAAAATTGGGATATCTTATACAAATCTTGTCTATAAAGTTACAGTTCAGAATCTGATGTGTTAATGCAGTTCCTCCACAAAAAAGGTGTTTTTTTCCAACTTCCAATATAATACCTTATATTTTTGTACTTCTTGCCAAAAGAGTACACCATTTTCCAATAAATCTCCTTTTAAAGCCACAAACCGTTGAAATTGTCTTGCAGTAATTGGATTCAATAATGCTTTACGAAATGCAATGATTTCACAAGATGAAGATATCCACTTACTCTCCACAGGCTGTCCAAAGCAGAGAATACAGAAAATTAGCTGTGTTCTAAAGTAATAATAAAGTTATTTATTAGGCTAAAAATTAACAACTTCAACCTCCTTTACTTTGGGCTGCTGAAATTTATGGCATGGATACAATAGAATTTGGCAACTTTTACCTCTCTGTTCTCTTTTTTGTGTCCTTTATATTTTTATGGCATCATTTTTTTAAGAGGTAGAGAGAAAAAGAAATGATTGGCTGATTCAGAACATATAACTACATTGTTTAAGAATGTTAAGAATCATTACAGTTTGGGACTATGGTGAAAAACTACATTTTAGTGCACTGCGAGAGTTCTGTGCTTAAACAGAAAAATGTAACCGTAATGTTATGATTATATATTGTTACATCATTATTATGTATTTTATAACTACATATATTATATATGTATCATGTTATATATTAAATATAACTCTCCTGCCTTTTAAAAAGTAAGAACACTAGGACATTTAAGATATTTTTTCAAAATCTTAAAAAAAATTACCAATTAACCCTGTTAATTTAAACAGGAAATTTGCTGTGGAGCTTCTAACTAGAAAAAATATCATGTTTTCAGGTGAGACATCTTTATATTATTTTAATAAAAATTGTTATTAATACTTCCTAACAAGAAGAAAAATCATTAATACATTATTTTTAATAATAAACTGACAGGATTTACTTTACATAACAAAAAAGCCAGAAGGACCCATGGTGCTTTAGTAAGGCTTACAGTATGACTTAGTTTGTATCTTCACAGTTTTGAAAATATATATTCAATACAAGATTCAATCTTTAAATACAAGATGTCTACTTTCTAAATTTTGACCATTTTAGATCACATAGCCATCCCTCTTTAGCCTCTCAGATTAAAAGACATAAGACCTAGATTTTATTGAATTTACTGAATAGAAAATTTTTTACTGGATAAATTTTATTGAAGTTTCCCAAATCTGAGTTTAGTCTACAATCATGCAAAGAAGCACCATTCCAAAGGCAATGTTTTAAATGAATTTGGGGATTATAGTAACAATCAGTAAAAACACATGCTAAAGATTCATTACTGACAATGCATAAAATAAATTTCTTGAAACAAATCATATGCGACTATCAGCATAAGTGTTTGAGAGAGTTATGTAAAAAGCACTATGGGAACACAAAAGGAGTAATTCATTCTGCCTGGAGGAGTAAAAGCTTTGCAAAAGGGCCTTGAGGATGACATCTGAATTGGAAACTGAAAAGGGAAGCCAACACCAGGCAGTCTAGGTGAATAGCAGTGCCTTAACCCAGATAAAGTGATTAGATGCCGAACACTGTTTTAGTGAGGCACATGTCGTGTTCTCTGGTCCAAAAGTTAAGACCCCGCCATATGTTCCATATTAAAATTACAGCCCTATAAATAGGAACAATTATGTATTAGACTGGGATGTTTATTTAAAACCCACTCAGCAAATAACGTTTTAAGACCTGCTTCTTAAGATACTAAAACGTAGTAATTTAAACAGAAAATAACATAATATATAATGCACAATAATATGAAATATAAACCCATCCTCCTTAGAATTTCAACAACAAAAAAATAAGCAAAAGACAACCATAGAATGGTTTATTTCCTTTCAAGAGGAAAATACAGAAAAAGAGCATCCTAACAGATACATATAATCCTCTAATAGTCAAATAAAATTTTATGTATGTAGGGGGTCACCTGGGACTAGTCTGACATTCCAGCAAGACCTGTAGAAGGATGAATACATATAAATTTGTAGGCTCAGAAAGAAGCCTGAGTTTATCATGCTTGTTAAGAAGCAAAATAGGCATTTTCTAGTAAAGTATCCTATTATAGTGGTTTAAATAATTGTCAGAATGAGTTTTTAATTCTTTTAAAGCCAAAATGTAATTCTCAACAGAGTATAATGCAAGATCATTTAACTTGCTCATTCTGTTGCATACTTATTTTTTTGTGCAATCCACTCTCAGTAATAAATAAATTACCATATGCTGAAATGAACAGCTTGTCTCAATAAATCCATCACAGGCAAAATAAACAAAAATGCATATTTAAAGTCTAATATTTAAAGCACACTTCTAGGGTTTAGCAGGTCGAGAGGGCTTTAAGAAGAGGGCTCTGGCAGAATCACACTCTCCCCCAGATTCCATCAGCCAATTAAACAGAGCGGTGGCTTAGAACGCAGTGTCTACAATGAGGGTCTTTGAACAAGTAGGGGAGGAAAAAAGTAATACTTTGACAGAGTGGAAGTTGCAAGAGGAAGAATATAACAAACACCACTTGCCTTCCAGACCCCGATTTTCCTTTCATGCTTCTGTAACAAGAGCTCTTCGGCTATGTCTCTCATCTGTACCTAAAAGCAAAACCAATTATTTTATCCCAGTTATTCAGAATGTCTACATTTTTTGACATCATTTACTAATTTAATAGCTTTTATTTTATTTTTTAAAAATATTTACTTATTTATTTTAGAGAGAGAGAGAGCACGAGTGGGGTGAGGGGCAGAGGGAGAGAGAGAGAGAGAATCCCAAGCAGACTCCGTGCTGACCACAGAGCCCAACATGGGGCTCAATCCCACCATCCTGAGATCACAGAGCCAAAACCAACAGCTGGCCGCTCAACCAACTGCACCACCCAGGTGCCCCTAATTTAATAGCTTTTAAAAATGAGGTAAAGGTCAGCATGGAAAAGAGATGATGCAGTTTAGGACAAAAAGGATCAGACTTAGAAATGGAAGCCCTCCCTATGTACCTGAGCAAGTCACTCAAATTCTCTGAACAGTTTCCCCGTCTGCAAAATGAAGCTAATAATACCTAAGCGTGTTGCCCCAAATGTGGATAATAGTTCACTTTGGGTCCCATGGAAATTGAAGCTGGAGAGACAATTAGGAGTTCCCAAATTTTTGTGCTATTTTCTAGCCACAACTAATTTTAGAAGAGCACAGAAGTAAAAACAAACTGAGGGTTCTAGAGGGGAGGGGGGTGGGAGGATGGGTTAGCCTGGTGATGGGTATTGAGGAGGGCACGTTCTGCATGGAGCACTGGGTGTTATGCACAAACAATGAATCATGGAACACTACATCTAAAACTAATGATGTAATGTATGGGGATTAACATAAGAATAAAAAAAAAAAGAAGAGCACAGAAGTTATTCAATGCAGGGAGGAAATATAGTAGATATTTCTTGAGGTTATTGCCTATTCATAATATTTTCCCTTGGGAACCACTCCTACCAAATCTGTGCTATATGAATCCACCTCCCTGTCCACAGCAGATAGATCCAGGCATTGACCTGGAGAGACTAGTATTGGATCACAGCTGCTGCTTTTTGATAGCCACAGCTGGAGAAAAGATCCAGGAACTTCTGTTGGGTTTCCAGGGCTGTCCCAGCCCCTAGCCTTTCTAAAGCTTGGGTGTCTACTCTTCCCCTCAGTGTGTGAGATGTTCTAGCACCATTTTATAATAAATTCTCTCCTTTCTCTTTTGTCTTTGGCTTAAGGTTGCCAGAATCAGTTTATGTTATTGGCCACCCAAAGAACGCTAAGTAAATCAGGAAATGGTTATAAGTTACAATAAAGTTATTGTGGTCAACATAGTGAGAAAACATGGTAAATAATGTTTCAAATTAGTAAGCCAAAGCCTAAAGAAAGGAAATGAGGAAATTTGAGTTGTCTCAAAGCTTATTTCCAGGAACTTTGCCTAAAACAAGTGAGCACTTCTTCATACTATAAATTCTATTTTCCCAGCTGTATTGTGTTTTCCATAACTTAAGGTGCTCGTAAGACTAAGGATATTTCCACATAAGTAAGGCTCAAAGTATTTGATAAATTCAATATAGAGGGCAGTTCTTCTAGATTTTTCCTGATCAACACTAATGGCATGTGTTTTGCATACTAAAGTCCAAAATTACACCTTCTGTCCCTTTATGTTATTTTTGTAAAGATCAGGTTTGCCTTTTTTTTTTGGTGTGACAATGACATTTTAAATTATCAAAGTAACACATGCTTTTTATAAAGCATAAACAAAGCAAAAAACAAATAAAAACAAAAGAACACCCCATTTCACAAAGTAAAAAGTAAAAATCCTTCTTACTCCCCAGGGGGCAGATTCTTGTAGACCTTTTTCATAAACACAAATATAGATAGATAGATAGATGGAAAAAGAAATACATAAATAGATATAGAGATATAAGAACATGTAATGAGATTCTCTTCTATATACTGTTCTGCATCCTGCTTGTTTCACTGAAGAAATAATATCTTTCATGTCAGTACATGTGGAAATCTTTTTATATTTTAATCTCATTTTATAACCCCATTTTATATGGATAAGAACATGTAATGAGATTCTCTTCTATATACTGTTCTGCATCCTGCTTGTTTCACTCAAGAAATAATATCTTTCATATCAGTACATGTGGAAATCTCATTTTTATATTTTAATCTCATTTTATAACCCCATTTTATATGGAAATCTTCATAGTACAGAATTATCATAAAGCATTTAACTATTCCCCCTTGTACGTCCTTGCCCATTTATATGAGGACTTAATAACAATATAAAAAATAACAACTAGATTAATAAGTAATATTTGAGTGTTTGCTGTGTGCCAGGTACCACGCTAAGAAACTAAACATACATTCTTTCATTTCATCTTCACAACTATCTTATGAAGCAATTACTCTTTTTAACCCCAGTTATTTTTCAAATGAGGAAACAAAGGTTATAAAACTTAAAGTTGTAGGGGCGCCTGGCTGGCTCAGTCAAGAAGAGCATGAGACTCTTGATCTTGGGGTCATGAATTCAAGACCCATGTTCGATATAGAGATTATTTAAAGTTAAAATAAATAAATAAATAAATAAATAAATAAATAAATAAATAAATATTTACTTAAAGAAAAACAACAAAAAACCTTAAAGTTGTACAGTTAATACATGGCAGGGTTGAGGCAAACCTTGGGAAGGCTAACTCCGTGCTCTTAACCACTGTGCCATAGAAGTACAATAACTGGGCTAATGGGTAGACACATTTGATGTTTTAAGAGGTACTGCTGATTGTTATCCAAAGATTACGCTGATATACCTTTATCTTTTGACGTGCTGCAAACTGTTCACTTGCAAGAAACAATGGCAACCACATGTTTTCTAGCTTATTGAGGACATGCTTCTGAATTTTAAGTAGAACAGGTGCATCAAGCTGCTCATGGAGCATCTTTCCCCAGCCACCACTTAAATTCATTATCTAAGAAAATACAAAGGAAACAGAAAAACTGCAAACTTCTGCTTTAGTGAAGAAACACTAATAGTCATTAATTTATCCATTCACCCCCAAACCATTTGCCGAGCACACCCTAGGTAGCACAACTGTCATTTTCTGAAAGATATCTCCTGGCTATACCGTGGATGGTAAAGACACATAACTCCCCTAACATCAAACAGATAATTGTGGTTTATCTGATTGTTGTTTTAGATGTATGATTTTGCTCATGATATAGTTCAGAGAACACAGGAGTGGGGTTTTTATCCCATGTGACCACAAGCAATGCCATTTTTCTCTCCCTGGCCTCAGCATCTTCAACTGTGAAATGGGGGTAATTATTAGTCTATGAGTTCTAAGTGCTCTTCCAGGTCTCATAGTCTATGAATCTGTGATTCTGGTCAAACTGACTAGTTGGAGAAAGCATTTTCTTTTGCGTATGGGGAAACTGGGGCATGAATTAGTTAGGAGACAACATTGACCCAGAAATTTTAAATAGACACAAACAAATGTTGGGTTGAACTTGGTGGGATGAGGGTGGGGCTAGCAATGCAGGGCTGCCCCAACAACTTCACAGAAGAAAACAGAAGCAGCAGAAGTAGAGAGAGATCAGGTTATACAGAGAACAGTCTCTGACCTGAACAGGTGACACCTTTTACAAAACACAATTTCTTTGTGACCCAGATCTTCCTTCTGTATAAGTATCAGCTTCAACAAGCTATGAATGGCTATTTCCTGCTATAAATCATTCTGTTTTCTACCTGTTTCTGTGTATACACCTTTCAAAACTTCTGGACCCCTCACTGGAAAAATTAACTTCTTCTTAGTTCCCCTTTGAATAATAAAATCAATCAAATCCTACTAATAAAATAATTGTTTTGCATAAAAACAAAAGAGAAACCCTCTTAGCCATCCTTTAATAATACTGATTTTTTATATAAAAAAGGAAGAAAGAAGAAAAAGAGAAAAGACTGCTTTGCTCGTCAAAGAGCAAACTTAGCCACCCAACTGAAATCAGAACTAGCAAGATCTACATGGAACATAATGTGATGTGGATGTGCTTAAGTATAAAATAAGTAAACAAAAAATAAAAGTAAAGCCAAAGATGAGGAAGAAAGGCCACTGGGAAAACTCTTCTGGAGTAAACACAATCATTTGCTATGATAGCAATGGGTAACTTTTTCCACTGAATTTGAACTTCTTAGCATGTTCTAGTATGGAGGGCTCACACAGTAGCATCATATACCACAAAACCTCATACAATGTAGCACAAGCCAAAGAGAAAACAAATGCCTTCCATGTGTTTATTTCATAGTTGTGCTTATTGAGATACCCAACACTTTTGCTAATACAGCCCAGATTTGTATCTCAGGGAACTGATGTGATGGCAAGGCATTTTGTCAAGGTTGATTAATTTCAGAATTTCTTCTCCCTCTTATTCCCAAAAACTTTTGCTTATTTTACACCTGGAAGATCTAGCTTTTTAATTTGGTGTACCCTACTTATGAACACTTCTGAATTTTTCTTTAATTTACTGAATTTAGCATTAATCTGAAATTTGTATTTTATAAATGTACACCATTAGGATATGCATCCTTTAAACTACCAAAATAAAGATATCAAACACTATACATTTGATATCCAGGTAGTAATGTGGTACTAGCAAACTTCAAATTAATTATAACACTTAATTCTTTATATTTCAAAAGCATAAAAATTGAGCCATATTTCATGATAAAATTGTTACTTGAACACTCAGTCGCACTGCTGAATTCCAATCTGACCTTTTTGCCATAAATAATAACACCACATAGTATAATAATGACATATAGTAATAATGACAGTAATAATATAATAAATGATGACACCATCTATCACAGGCACTCATATTTGCTGAATGAATGGATGACTGGATGAATAAAAGCTATTTTTACTCTATAAACTACTTTTAAAAAGAACATAGTTTTATAGTATACTTGAGTGAATTTTAAAGGCATTTAATTTGTAGATATTTAGAAATAGCTTAAAAAGTAAGATATCCAAAATGTCTAACATATAAATCATGAAAGCAAAAGACAAAAAAGATGACTTTCAGGTTGTTGGCGAAAAGAAATAAATTACTGGTTTTCAAACACAGTGACCTCACACCAGTCAGAATGGCTAAAATTAACAAGTGAGGAAACAACAGATGTTGGTGAGGATGCAGAGAAAGGGGAACCCTCCTACACTGTTGGTGGGAATGCAAGCTGGTGCAGCCACTCTGGAAAACAGTATGGAGGTTCCTCAAAAAGTTGAAAATAGAGCTACCCTACGACCCAGCAATTGCACTACTAATACAAATGTAGTGATCCAAAGAGGCACCTGCACCCCAATGTTTATAGCAGCAATGTCCACAATAGCTAAACTATGGAAAGAGCCCAGGTGTCCATCAACAGATGAATGGATAAAGAAGATGTGGTATATATACACAATGGAATACTATTCAGCCATCAAAAAATGAAGTCTTGCCATTTGCAATGACATGGATGGAACTAGAGGGTATTATGTTAAGCGAAATAAGTCAATCAGAGAAAGACAAGTATCATAGGATCTCAGTTATATGTGGAATTTAAGAAACAAAACAGAGGATCATAGGGGAAGGGAGGGAAAAATAAAACAAGATGAAATCAGAGAGTGAGACAAACCATAAGAGACTCTTAATCATAGGAGACAAACTAAGGGTTGCTGGAGGGGAGGGTGGGTAGGGGGATGGGGTAACTGGGTGATGGACATTAAGGACGGCATGTGATGTAATGACACTGGGTATCATATAAGACTGATGAATCACTGAACTCCACCTCTGAAACTAATAATATACTATATGTTAACTAATTGAATTTAAATTTAAAAAATTACTGGTTTTCATACTTCAACAAAGAAAATATGTTTACATATTGATACCTGGTCCTGCTGATATAGAGAAGCTGGACTTTGGGGGCCGAAGAAATATTTTTTATTAAGGTATTTGTTTTTAATATATATAGATTTTGCTTCTCTTTGTGTTCGGTCTCCATAAACTATTCTTCGGAACTGTTCAATGTCTGACCAGCACATAAGGTCCATACTAAAAAGAAAACAAAAACAAAGTACAGCCCTTTTTATTTTTTTTCTCTGAATTCTACTAACCCACCAAACAAGTTGTTGTCCTGACTAGTTAGCAGAACTGATTAGATCATGAAACTAATGCGTTCAATAATATGTCTCATCCTGGCTAAATATATGAATGAACACAGAAGTACTGGGATCAGAAAAGAATCTACCACTGTTTTTGATAGGGCCTCAGAGTTTCTCCTATAACAATGGACTCGTATCGTTGATGTCAAATCTGCTATAATTTCTACCTACTGCATGTATATTTGGCAACATGCTAAATTCACAACAACTTTCATCAATAAGAAGGGAAACTATGTATGTGCAATTTGGCTCCAGGTCTAAACCTTTTCTACTAATTTGGGAGAAAATTATTAGAAAAATATATAATCAATATTTCAGTTTATATTAGATACATATGTCATAAGGTTCCAAGATTCTGTGCAAAACTACAATGTTTCATTTATGTATTAGCTAATAAAAATTACAACGTATTACAGTAAAACTTCAATAGCTTAGAAAAATATAAAGGAGATACTTTTCAGAAATACTAATTAAAGCACCTGTCTAGAAAAATGCGAAAGAAACAGTAGAAAAGCAAAAGAATAAACCACACTGGTGTTTTTATTTAGCCAATGCTAAAACTACTACAAATCTTGTTTGACTATTTAACATTTGGGAGGTTACTATTATTAAAATGCACTCCCCAGCAAAAAGTTACCCATACAGATTTCAGATAGGTATGCTCATTACTGTTTACTGTCATGGGTGAAATCTAGCACCAAATCACTTTTATAATACATTGGATCAAAGTAGCTTAAAAAAATAAGTAGCTTAGAAAAAGGACGTTTAAAGAGAGAAATACATTTTAAAATGTTTATGTTCTTTACCTTGAAGAATGAGCCTCAAGAAACTGACGGAAATGTTCAAACTCCAGTCTGTTGTTAAGCAGGTCATTAAAATTAAAGTGCTTATATTCTTCAGGAACATTATTCCAGTATTCTGTTTTTTTAGAGACCTCAGGAAGCCGTGAAATACCAGTTCCAATTTCACCAATAGTGTCCTAGTGAAATAATACTTTTAACAAAAAATCTCTTAAATACAGCAAATTATTTTCCCAATTTAAAAAGGGAAACAAATGAAAATGAATAATTAGGTCAACACCATCTAACAATGCAATGGTAGAAGTGGGTGCAGAATCTAGAATCTAGAATCTGGCTCTAACTCCTATCAAATTCTATTCTGTTCCTTGCTGTTTCATTCTCTTCTTTTTAGGAACACTTAGTAAACATTTACTATATATTTGCTTATAAAATATTTAATTTTCTTATTTTTGTTAGTATAAGAGTAATATATCTTTTGTAATAAGAAAACAAAAGGCATACATACTACTTACTACCCCACTCAGAGATAACCATAGCTGACATTTTCAAATACAAATCTTCTAGTCTTTTTTGCATACACACATGTAGATTATTAAAAACCAAGATAGGACTGTACAACTATGTATGGTTTTGTAACTCAGTTCTTTTTCTTAACAATGTATTATGAACATAAAATGTTCTTTTATTTATAACAATTTTGAAAGTTATAGAGTAAAACAAAATACTTTTCTAATAGTACGTCCTTTACATGTAAACTTCTTCATATAAAAGTTAATTTTTAGGTATTTTTAAGACTTGATGTTTTGCAGTTTATAAGCTCTATTTAAGGGCAAAGAGCTAGAGAAGCTTATTCTTTGAAAAACCTTTCCTCTCCTTATGGAATACCTTATATAATTAATTCATCCCTCTATTTGTGTTTGAAAAGCATCAGACCATGAGAGAAACTACCAATATTTAAAAAATCAATTTCCAATATGGAGAAGGATTATGGGGAGAATTATACATTTTAGTTCGTAAATTTTAAAACACAACTTAAAATACAACTAAAATACTACATTTTAGTTCATAAGGTTTAAAACACTTAAAATACAAGTTTATGAACATTTTCATTATGTTTAAAATACAATAAAATGTGCTACTTTTTTGGCTTTTTATATAGTCTTTCCAAGATACTAATTAGTGGTTTCTCAAATAAAGAATTTCTTTGTTAAAAAGGCAACTATCATGAAGATTACATTTAACTATCTGAGCCACCCAGGCACCCCGTCATGAAGGTTACATTTAAAAAACAACTTTACTGTTTGTGTAAAATTTTATTGTAAAAGAGTAAAAATTTGAGATAGGCACAAAGGACAAAGTAAAACTATCACCTGAAAAAATATATATATCACTTGAAATCTTACCACTCAGAGCTAACTGTCTTCAACATTTTGGTGAACATCTAGATATCTTACATGTATGAATATATGTATACATGTAGAAATACATATATAATTTTATATAAATAGGATTATATGATATCAGTATTTTTGTTGCACACATTTTTATATAATAATATGTCCTGGGCATTCTCCATGTTGATAAATATGAATATGAACTGTCATTTGTATGTAGATATACACATTTCATTTTATGGCTTTCAGGACCTACCATGGTTTATGTAGCTAATCCAAAAGTTGCAAATTTATAAATCAAAATAACACTTTACTATCCTAGTCAATCCTATGATCTTTTTACTGACTCCCCCAAACCCTTTCCATATTTTTTCCTTTATTGTTTTGCCTATTGCTGTCACACGACAGTTCCTTTTCTATTTGGAAAATTCCATGTAACTCTTTTTTGAATTGACAATGAAGAGAACTTCTGCCGTACAGAAAATAACCAGAAATGTTCCAAGGAATAACGTGGCTTGAAGGCTCTTAACTAAGGCAGGCAAGTGGCTTGACTCCCTATGCTACCTCATCTGCTTTGTTCTGGCTTTGTTGTTAAATGTGTCAATATAAAGTGACACCTGTCAAAGGCAGCCTGCTAGGCAAAGAAGTAGCAGAAAAATGAAACTGCCTATCCCCTACTTTATCAGGACATTAGCTCCTCAAGATAGGATTTCCCTGCCCCCCGACCCCATGCCAATATATACAGTGGTAATCCCTCCAGGATAAAAAGTTGGTTTTTCTAAGTAGAGAGCTATCTTACCTCAGTTTTCTTGGAAAACGTCTCTTTATGCAAAGCCTGTAGCTTTCTGAAGTATGTGGAATCTAGCTGTCGAGTTTCTTCCATCAGCCCCACCTAATAAAACAATAATAAAGCTCATAACATCAATAGAATGTACATTATGAAAAAGTGGGGGAAAGAATGCACAATTTGCCAATAACAGTGGGCTAAAAAAATGAATACACTTGCCAGTAAAGTAAATTAGTTTGGAGGCAAAAGCAGCAAGAGCAACGTAAAAATATTAACTACAGCAAACTCAGACTTCACGTGCTATGTAATGATATAGTGACACCAGAGATCATTCCTCCTTTCGGGACACCCCATGTGAACTAACAAACACTGCACACATGTTGGGTCACACTGCCATTTTCTATTCATTATAACAGGATAATAGTCACGAAGGCAGGCATTGCTAGCTTCAGGGACCAAATAATCCAGAGTAGAACAAGAAATGACCGCAATCCATTGTTAATAGTCTGTGAGCTAAGGTTTTGTTGCTGTAGCAAGAGAGGGGAGAGTCATTCATCAGATTAACCTCATTGTAGGTATCAGCCTGCAGAGTATGTATTGTACTGTTTTAGATAGGAAGGAGAACAATCTCATTCTCCATTTCTCTATTCCGGGGAAAAAAATCAGTTTGGCAGACTGAGAACTTTCTACATTTAATGACTAGCTTTGATTATCCTTTTTGGGAAAGAGTCTACATAATCCAGTCACCTGGACTTTTAGAGAAATCCTCTGAGCTGAATTTAAGGAAGTTTCTAGTTTATTATTAAAAAGAGTATATAATTTTCCCACACATAAGAGTCATTACCAATGCCAAAACTTTTTCATTTAGGGACATTAGTTATAATTCTAAATCTTTTTTTTTTTTTAACATCTCAGGACCCTATCTCAGGTCCATTTTCCTCTATGCCATACATTTTATTTAAAATAATGACTGGAGAGAATTTTTTTAAAAATTCATACAATAGCCTAATTTTTCTAGTGTAATAGATGTATTTTTGTAGTAGAGAAGATGTAATGCTAATTTTTGAGGACAAAGAGAAATCAGGAAGGAAAATTTAATTTTGATCACTGAATTTAGTAAGCCTTAAGAGTTGTTCAGTCATAATCCAATAAGGTAATTCTATCCAAGGTGCTTTGGTATTAATTTTATCTTAATTTACCTAACCTATTCTTTCTGGGAGAAGACATGACTAAGAGGTCGTTGAGCAGATAGGAACAAAAAATAGCAATACGAAGACAGCAGAGTTCCACCGGGAGTGACCTGATGTAGAGGGTACATGCATTAACTTCATAGAAGAAATGCCCATTACTTGTTCGAATCTGTAACTCAAAATAAATATTGAAAGAAATTTCCTCCACTCATCAATAAGAATAGTGAAAATATTCAAGCACTGAGACTTATTTGGAATTAAAAAAGATGTGTTGAAACTTCTATCCAATCAGTCTGACCTGATGAACATCTGGGGTACCTTAAAACAGCAACACTGACGTTACAGAATGCATTTTCCACAATACATACAAAACATTTCTATTTTCCATGGGTGCAATATTTACCATAACTCATCCAGTATAAAATTAAATGGGCCTTTTCCATTAATCAAAATTAAGGCCACTGCTAAGAAATGGCAAGAAGAGACAAAGCCAGTACATTATCATAGCATATTTTGTTGGTTCACAGGAAACCAAAACTCAGATTTCTCTCTGCTGACATATTTGTACAGGGAACCAAAGATGACAAAGATTTTAGTCTTTTGTTAGGAGACAACAGAGAAACTGGCAAAAAATGAAGTTAATAAATACTTTCATAGCTTCAATTTTGAGCCTGCCAAATCTTAACTCTGAGTGCCTGGCCCATATGAGACCTTTTTCAGTTTTTCTCTTGTAAGTTAAAATGTCGCTTATCATCAGTTTTGTAGTAAACCTGAATGGTCATACACCATGTCTTAGTGCCACAGTACCTTTCCAAAAGCAACTTGGTCTAATTTTACCATCTTTGTCCAGGGCTCAAGAAGGAGGAGAAGGATATGTTCTTCTGCTGTGTCAAAAAGGTCTTCAAATGGTGGCTGTATTTTCATATAGATTTCTTTTTTCTTTTCCTGTTGGAGTCCAATGTCAAGAGTAGCCGAAGGAGCAATGTATGTGGCAAAAAGATACTAAGGGAGAAGGGGGAGAAAGAAAGGAGAGGATGTTGGGAGAAACCATAATGGTGAGTGGATTCCTCAGTAAAGGCATTTAAAAAAGGTAAGAGAAGGGAAACAAGCTCAAGTGATGTTTTTTCTTGAAAAGATGCATAAAACTACTTACGTCAAAGCAGTGTGTTTATTCAAAAGGCTTCTCTTTACTTTTCCTATTTCTTCAGCAGTAATTAGTCAATTTGCCAGTGGATCTTACACAAGAGCATATCATTTGGATATTCCAATTTTTTATCAGATTACTTCCATGTATTATTATGATTGATTCCAGGTTATAGGTCTCCTTTTCCCTTTATGTTCACGATATTTCTAACACTTTAGTGCTACCTCCCAAAATGGTTTGAAATGCCCATTTGGAAACAAGAGGCAAGAATACACTAGGGCTGAAAAACTGGCTATCAGTCTTCTAGTATAGAGACCCAAAAGACTACCTGCCCTACCCAACTGAGCTGCAGAATTCTTAAGACTGTTACTAATTATCTCTTTCTGCTGTAAAAATATCTCCATCTGATGTCCAATGCTGTGGGAGAGATATGAGAAGGAAGTAGGAGTGAGTGGAAAGATAAACAGATACGCATGGAATTTCTAGCTTCCTAGAAAAAGCTGCGTAAATGTCTATTCCATTCTACTCATTTGTCTTTTCTCTAAATAATAGCTATTTACATCTGAGAAGTAATTTAATAACAGTTTACTTTTAAAATATTACATATTGAATGTCATGCCCTGTGTATCAGATTTAAATGTAGTTTTATGAACAATCTCTAATTAATTGTATTCAATTTTAATTTTATTTTTTTAGTTTTGGACCTGATAATGTCCAGATTCAACTCAGGCGATAGATAGATAGATAGATAGATAGATAGATAGATAGATAGATAGATATAGTATTCTGTAAAATAATCTTTTTAAAAGTTTTAAAGGGTCCACATTAATAACATAAGCATTTGCTGAGTATCTACTATGTCTTAGACACTTGGATAGTTGCTATGTATGCAAAGATTAATGATTAAGATCCAATACCTAATCTGAAGGAGCCCATTCCTGGTGACATGGAGTTAAAAATCGGTCATTGCAATACAGTATGGTAAGTACAAGAGAAGTACACACTGCAAATAAGATCATCCATGATTTCCTGTCCATTCTTTTAAAACTCACATCCCATTAATCACCTTTTAAATTTTACACTCAAATATCAGTTCTTCTGTTATTTTTCTAAACCTTGTTGTTTCACCATTCCATATCATTGCCTATATTATTCCTTCAATCTTGGCTATTCACCTTATCCCATGCACCTTGTCTGCTTGATAAACTCTGATTTATTCTTTAAAAACCAACATGGATTTTTCCTCCTCCAGGAAGCCTTCACTCACACCCTCCTCCCAAGATCATTTTCTACTGCTATCCCTACCACACTAAATGAAGTTATGTATTATGTATTTTCTCTTCTAGAACAAGGTCCTTGAGGGCAAATACTGCAGCTTATTCTTTTGTCATTCTTCAACTCCTAAAACTGTTCTTGGCGCAGAGAAGTTGCCATAAATGTTTATTAATTGTACTAAATCCACAGAAAAGACTCACTTATGTCTCGGAATGGGAAAGGAAAAGATTCCAAAACTTTTCCAAGAGAAGATAAGCTTCCTTTATCCTTAATCCTTCAGCTGAATCTTTAAAGATGAGTTGGGAGTCGATCAGGCAAGAAAAGGGAGTTGATGAGAAAGATGGTTTAAGAAGAAGGAAAATACGGGGCGAGGCATGAAGGCTTAGGGCAGTTTTATGACCTATAGAGAGATTCTAGGCTCCAAATAGATATCACTGGCTAAAGGAAAGAGGTAGAGTAAGAAAGGATCCTATAAAGGGAGGCAGAAGCCTTTTTTGTCCCTTGGTGAAGAATTTGAATTTTTACTTAAATAATGAGGTCTCTCTGAGGAGTGACATCTTTGGATATGAATCTTAGAAATAAATCACTTTGGCATCAGGAAAGAGAAAAGTTTCGAGTAGGTCAAGATTTGAGGTAGTTTGGAATTTATTTCAATAGCCAGATAAGAAATTATGTGCCACCTTCATCTCTCACCTGCTTTTGTGCAATAGCCTCTTAACTCGTCCTCAAGGGTTCCTCTTTGCTTTCTTACCATCTTTTCTTACTACAGCAAACAGAGAAGGCCTTTTGCCTATCACTCTTCTGCTCAATTCTTCAGTGACTTCTCTCACACACAGTAACAGTCAAAGTCCTTATAACTACCTATAATTGGGATTTTTAGAAGTTTCTCAATACTGAGAGGACAAGGATTATAGTTCAGGACCTGAAATTGGGGAAGCCCCTGTAAATATCTTAGGGTCTCAAAACACCCTAACATCAGGGCTAGACCAGGTATAGACTCTAGCCTTGAATCTTTAAAGTGCCAAGGGAAAATGGCTGCTAACCTGTAATTCTGTACCCAGCAAAAATACCCTTATAAAATGAAAAGAAAAGAAAGATGTCATAAATCAACAAACAGCAGCAGACAATTCATTACCAGTAGACCTGCAATATGTATGTAAAATAAACAAAGGTAAGAGCAGAATGGAATAGAGAACAACAGATGCATAAATATATAAGTAAAGATGAATAAATATTCATTGTAAAGCATAATAATAATGAATGAAGTCAGAGGAAATACTAAAAGAGCCTAAGAAAAAGAAGTTTGAGATTGAAGAGGCAAGTTAAAGTGCAACTGAAATAATCTACCGTGAGCCCTACTATAAGGGAGGAAAGCAAATGAGGTTAGAATCAGGATAGTAATAACAATATGCAGAGAGGAATTTCAAAGAATGAGAGTGAATGGGCACTGGCTGGCTCAGTGAGTAGAGCATGTGACTCTTTTTTGTTTGTTTCAAGTTTTTATTTAAATTCTAGTTAGTTAACATACAATGTAATATTGGTTTCAGGAGTAGAATTTCGTGGTTCATCCCCTACATATAATACCCAGTGCTCATCACAAGTGGCCTCCTTAATCCCTATCACCCATTTAACCCATCCCCCACCCAGCGTTCCTCCAGCATCTCTTAGTTTGTTCTCTATATAGTTAATAGCTCATTTGTTTTGTTTCTTAAATTCCACATATGAGTGAAATCATATGGTATTTGTCTTTCTGTGACTGACTTATTTTGCTTGGTATAATACTCTCTAGCTCCATCCATGATTTTGCAGATGGTAAGATTTCATTCTTTTTGATGGCTGAGTAATATACCATCATGTATATATACCACATCTGCTTTATCCATTCATCAGTTGATTGACACTTGGGTTGTAGAAGTATGACTTGTAAATCTAACTAGTCTAACAAGTTAGGTTTGTATCAGATTCAAATCTATTCTTAAATATTTTCTAAGTTGGAGATTTTAAACGTGCATGAATTAAAATAATGTCATACTAAGGTAAATTAAGAAACTAAAGATGAAAATGATCAAATTAACAACAATAAAAATGTCTCTAGAATTTGCTTCAGTAATTTCAAATTTACCTCAAAGGAGAGCAAATTTGACTCCCCAAATCACTTCATTTAAAAATCAGTGGTCAGGCTTTATTTGGGGTTGAATAGCTTCTAATGGAAAAATAAAGCAACTGCTTAGTCATTGGGTCAGCTACACTGAAAGTATAAATAAACACTTGACATGCCACATATCAAACTCTTTGTGTAGAAATCAGGACAATTTCTTTGATTTTTAAAAACAGTAACAGTGAAGACAATAAAATACAAAAGAAGCTGAAATGGTGACTAGAATAACAGTGATAGAAATGAGAGTCAGCTTCTTGTGGACACCCAAATCTGTTCTTTTCCCTTTCTCTCCCAGTCTTACCTTCACTCTGCTTGTCTTTTAAGATCTGCTGCTACCCACAGTCTCATGAGAGACTCTAGATGCTATTTATATTGTCTATCATTATACCTTGGTGGACATTTTGTGATGCCACGGTAAAGCCAGGTTGCTGTATGTGATTATATCCAGTTGCCTTGGGCTTTTACCTTCTGAAATTTTGCTTTATGATTTTCTTCAGAATGAGCGTCACTTCACTTTGCCAATTACTGTATTAATAGCACAACTTCCTCTCTCTGGTCATTATTCTTCATCCTTTTATACTTCTCACCAAGCTTTTCTTTACCTTCAGCACAATCTGTGGCTTCTTCCTGTCCTCCAAATAAATGGGGCACCACCTAATTTCTCTTATTTTCTTACATGATCGGGTCTGAAGATTGCCCATCATTTCAACTACACTCTTAAAACATTCTTAATTCCTCCCATCTTGATCTTCTGCTCAATTCTGAGTCAGCTAAATCATTCATTTTTCCAACTCTGTCCTCAAGTTCCCAATAAAAACTATGACAGCTGGCTCCATTATACATAGATTTAAAAAAAGAAGAACTTCAGCTGTGATGGCAAAGTTCAGTACGTTTTTGCATATTTCTAAACAAGTCTTATCTCCCCATTTCTAAACTTTGCCATCCTCCGTAAAGCTCCCAACTGTTCCTTATGCTTCTTCACTTTCAGAAGATTTATCTTCCACTTAACTGGGAAAAAAAACTCTGGTATGAATGCCCTCGACTTTCTCCTCAAGAGCCTTCTTCTAAATATTTTTCTTTCTCTGATGTTTCAGAGGAAGACTCCTCTCCAAGACTAAGCCATTCATGTGTGATCTTGACTCCATTCCCCCCACCCCCACCCCCGGAACCTTGCAACATTGATTATTTCCTTCGTGCTTATGTCCTTAATTCACTTTGCCATTGATTCCATCTTCTTCCTTATGCTACAAAGGTGTTCAGATGAGGTGTCTCTCCCATTGTAAAATAAGTTTCTTGACCACTTTGCCCACAAACTATTGCTCTTCTCTCTTTCCCATCTCTACAAATCTTCATACTCCCTTTTCACCCACTTCTCAATCTACTGCAGTCTGGTTTGCAGGCCAATGAAACTGATCTCCAAGATCACTCACAACCATACACACAAACACCAATTTGATAGCTACTCTCCTTAATCTCCACCATCTTGTATTCCCTTTGAAGCTGTTACATTGTTGATTACCCTCTCCTTGACGCTCTCCTCTGCCCTCAACACTGTCTCCTGATTCTCTGCTTATTTCCACTCTCAGACTCCTTTGATGATTCCTTTTTCTCTATCTCCCCTTAAAGGAAAGCATTCATTGAAATTCTATGTTCAACTATATTTTCTTCTCAGTTCACATTCGTGCAGTTTCTCACACATGCCAGGCACCCTCTCATAGGACTTTCACACTATGTCTTCTATGCCCTCTATGCACTCCAGCCTTATCCTCTTCCTGCCTTTTGCTCAGTCTTCCTTGACCCCTGAAGTCTGTCTTTGGTATCTTTCTTACGTGCTCCTATGGGGGCTCCTATGTTTCTCCCACTGGACCACAAGGTCTATGAAGACAGATTTAGGTCTACTTTGTTTGTTACTATATCCCTAGCATCTAGCATAATGTTAAATTTAGGATGAACAAACAGATGAATGAAAGACTTTGTCCATTCCCAGAGACTTAACAGTTAACTATATGTAGAAGAAACCCAAATATATATAGCTTTAGACCTGATTTCTTTCCCGAACTAAAATCTCTGCTTTTGTTGCTAACTTATTATTGCTGCATGGATAGCTTACAGACCCTCAAACTCAGTGACTCAGTAATATAACAAATTGTTGTTTCAGAGCCTCCAAGCCTCTCCCTTCCTTCTACATTTCCAGTTTTCATTAATAACATACCATTCACAGCACAACCTTTGACACCCACTTTCCTTGCCTTCTTCCTCAAATGCAAGTCCTATGAATTTACCTCTCTACATTGAAACAAGGAGAAACTGATCAGAACAAGTATAAAAATATAAGGAGGAAATAAAAGGCAGCAGTTCCATTCCAACAAGAAACAAAATAAAAGTCAGACTTCTGGCCAAGTTCGGTGAGACTCTTTCCAGGCTACTGTCTACTACCTTCCTTCCTGACCTCACACTTTTACTTCCCTCTATGAAGCCACAGGGGTCCACGCATATTTTTGTTGCTGTTGTTGTTCAACTATTTTTGTCCAGTCTTATTGAGAAAGAATTGGCATACAGCACTGTACAAGTTTAAAGTATACAGTATAATATGACTTACATATATTGTGAAATAATTACCACAGTAAGTTTAACCATCCATCATCTCATTTAGATACAAAAAAAAAAGAAAAAAATTGTTCTCCTCACGAAGAGAGGAGTATCTACTCTCTTAACAACTTCTGTATGTACCATACAGCAATATTGACTACAGTCATCATGATGTAGGTTACTTCCCCAGTACTCACTTATCTTATACCTGGAAGTTTGTACTGACCACCTTCATTAAGCAACCCCTACACCTCTAGTCACTACAAATCTGATCTCTTTTTAATGAGTTTGGGTTTTTGCATATTATTTAACTGCCTATTCCCACAGTCTCAAGGAGCCATAATTAGGGTAGCCATATGACCCCATTCTGACTTAAGCTTATTGTCCTGGCATAATTATTAAGAGTTTCCCTTTCACTCGGAAAAGAATCCTGGTTTAGATAATAAATTATATGTTCTCCCTATATTTAACTGACACCAGTTAGATGACACTAGAAGATTTCTCTAAAACCAAGAATCCTAGAAGTGCTCAACACATATTTAGAGCTGAAAATAAAGAAAGGCGGAAAATATTCCTTGCTGAGAAACACACATTTGTCTGATCACAAACAAATGAATTGAATAGCTGTTATCAAAGCCAAAATCCCAAATATTTTATTTAGAACTTGGATTGAAGCTTCATAGACTTCTCTGTTAAGACTAAGTGCATTAGGGACACCTGGCTGGCTCAGTCAGAAGAGCATGTGACTCTTGATCTTGGGGTTGTGAGTTCAAGCCCCACACTGGGTGCAGAGATTACTAAAAAAAAAAATTTTTTTAAAGAATGAATGCATTAAATGAAAATCTTAACAGAAATTTAAAAATCTTCCCCTCTCTATTGCACCTAAATTTAGATATTTGTTTGTCTTCTCACCTTTTTTTAGTGGGGGGGGGACTTCCTGTCTGTTTATTGAACACTGTTCATTATCACATAAGTAATTTCTCTTTGTTCAAGTATCAACCCCTACTCTGATAACCAGCATAATCCTTAGGAGCATATACTTCCCCTCCTCCCTAATTATTTACCACTGTTATAAAATTACAGAACTGGAAACATTAGAAAGGGGCTTGAAAGATCATCCTTTCCAGAGTGTCCCAAGATCACATTATGCACATTTATTGTCTTCTTTTGAGGCTCAGTCTCTGGTCTCTCTGCTCCCAGAGCAGTAGGGACAAAAGTAGGTAAGGGGATAAGAAGGAAAAAAAAATGGATTTGATTGTCAATTCTTTATTGGGCCACTCTGTACATTTATAGTACATTCAACTGAACTATGCCGTTAAAATCTGACAATGTCTTTCTAATAATCTTTCTATGTGCTTCTAATAATCCAGGGACAATGTATAAGTGGACTGACAACCAACTACATATAACAAATACAAGGGATGGTAATCATATATATGAAGCAAAATTAAAAGGCTAAAGAACAGCTTTAAAATCTGTATAAAGATGATGAAGATCATTTTTAAGTTGATGTGAACCTACTTGAAGAAGGAATATAGAGCTCATGCTACATGATAGCTAAAAAATATAGTCTAATTGGGGTTTACAAACATTGCTTAAGTGTCCTGGATCATTTGCTTTTTTATTGGCCACCCAGTTCTTCCTTTCTAACCACTGAGGAAATAACAATGTAGCTAATGTTGGAGAAGAGAATGCTCCCTTCATACCCCAGTCAGCTACTCTGATTCACATTAAAGCAGAGATTCACTCACGCACAGCTGTGGCCGACAGGATTCCAATTTAAACATGAACCTATGATGCTTTAACAACCCAACAGGAAAGTGTTTGAGAAGGGACACAAGCCCTGCCTGTCTGCAATCAGACTGCCGGGCTCTGCACACAGCACAGCTCTCAACCCCCTCTCTCCCGTAGGCGCTCAAAGGTGATGTAATCAGGAAATGCACAATGGGCGGCTTGCCCGGGCTGCATTACACCTGGGCCTGTGACTCACTTTCTTGGCCTCTGTATCAGATAGGGGGGAAAAAGCAATGCCTCCCCTTTAAAAAATCTCTTAGAGTCTTGAAATTCTGGGAATTAACTTTCTCGTTTAACTGAACTCCGATGACCATAGGATAGCTAACAAGACCATAAAGAGGAAAAAAATGTAGGATGGATACCTTTGGAGACATGAGGAAGAAGAACTGAATTGGATAGTGGAATGGAGAAATGAACTGGAGGAAATGAAGACAAAAGAGAGATAAAGAAACGACATTTTTGACAACCATTTTGCTTTGCTTTCTAAAGGATGGCAAAATGATGGACAATATTTCATCAAAATTACTTATAGTACATGTTAGTTTTTGCCATTACAAGAAAAGAACCATAAAAATGTTTCTATGCTTGCTTCTTCAAGGAAACCTCTGCTACTTCATTAATTAGAGCCAGTATCCTACACATGACGAGGGTATCACATTCCATAGGATATAGCTCAAGTTAAAATATGCCATTTCCCATTGTGATTTATATTTTTTTCCCAACCTTCAGGTAATTTTGCATGTAAGATTTCAGCCTTGCCACTCTAGTACTAGTTTTCAAAATCATTCTAAAACTATTATGATAAGTTTATATGATAAACATATTCTTGGATGGAAGTGGATCCCAATCTCCTTTCAAATATATCATAATGCATTCCAGGCTTAGTTTTCCCACATTTGATTCATTCTCATATGAAGACACTGGAATGGATTGATGTTTTCTTACTGCATCATAAAGCTTAGGAAAACATACCTGAGAAACGAAAACTGTGGGCTTATTGAATTTATCCTCGTTATTTTTAACAATGTCAAGAGCAAAAAATAAAATAAAATAATTTCCACAACTGCCTGCGCTATTTGGCTTTCTCATTGTACCAAAGACAAAATGATGACAGCCACGGGGTTAGATTCCAATTATTATGCTGTAGAAGCACCCAGCAAAGCTGTCTTCCTGTGCCAAAGGTGAGCATAGTCTTTGGGAAAGCATCTTTTCCATAAGCAGGGGCCATTTGATGAGCTTCAGCTTGACACTCATCTGTGTTCCAATGAAAACAAGAACAATTTCTGTGTAGCCTTAAAAGGCAAAGTCAAGAATAATACTAAATGCTGTAGCACATGTGTTGATTTGTTATGTTACATTTCAGCTGTTAGTTATGCTAATGGAACAGTTTCACATACTTGGTTTTGATGTATTTATTTTAATGATCATGTGTTTGTATCTTTCTGTGATTGCCTGGTAAGACTGACTGCATGATGTTCTGCTGTCACCACCAGGCCAGGACTGGAAGTAAGGGGTAAAAAAAATGTAAAGCTTCAACTTCACAACTGTACGACTTGAAGTAAGTCCCTCGGTACAACAGGGACAAGATGTGTCAGAACCTATAGGCTGTAAGATCTTAATACAAAATTATAGGACATCTAGCGGAGCCTATCAACAGGTGAACTAAGATTGGGGACACATAAAAAGTGGATTTTCAATATAACTTATTAAAGGATGCTAGACATTAGGAGAAAACGTTTATGCTTCAGCATTTGGTGTTATTCGCAAGTCCATTTTTTCCTTAAGATGCCTTACCCCACTGCAGCCGCGAAAGAAGGGATTCTAATCGTGTGACTAGTAAGGCTGCAAGATGTGCACCTTTCACATTCTTCTGGTGAGTGTCCAAGATGCCCACCGAGAGCACAGGAAATATACAAGTGCCTGCTGCTATTGCCTTCTACTTATTGGGGGGCAGCATCAGGGTTCTGCCAGATGGACGGACAGGGTGCTATCAACAAAGACCTAGCTGGCTCCCTGGGAAGAAGACATATCCCATAAAACCCATGACACTACTGCAAACACGCTAAAGACAAAAGAAGAGAAGAGTTTTTGGCTACTGAAATAGACAAAGGTTTTTTTTGTTTTTGTTTTTGTTTTTTTCCGGTAAGCTCCTTCTTTCAGTTCATAATAAACAAACTGTGCAGGACCTGGAGACTCTGGAGCAAAGGCGATGCATGCCTTCTTTGGTAGGTATAAGCAAGGGGTTCAAAAGCAGTCTCTAAAGGATGGGAGAAAAATAAAGGTGGAGGGTCAGTTGTCTGCAGCTGTAACATTAGAGAAACTTAAAAGGGGAAAGGATCAGAGTGAAAGTTCTCTTGTCATCTCTTTTCCTCTGCCTTAAGCAATGGAACCACCTCACACCAGCTCAACAATTCATAGATTTTCAGGGATTATGTGAGCAGGTTTTTAAATGCAGTTATTATTAAAAACTAAATTACATCAACCTACAATGAAATTATAAAGAAAACAAAAATAATGAATACCCAAAATTCATCACTTCCTAATGATTTTACTGCTTTTACTATCATCCATGCTCTTGAGGTTATTTACCTCTAGTGTATCTGAATGGTGAAATACTACTGTGCGTTCTACTACACATCTCTTCCCCACTCTGCATTCAGTGATGTCATGTTGGCAGCTTGAAATCATCCATGGGGAGAGTGCTTACACCCAGAGATACGCAAATCTACAAATCAGGGCTGCCTTTCCCCCTGGAGAGCTGGTTGTTAAATATTTATCATCATGCCACTGATTATAAGGCAAATATACTTCTCTTTTCCTATCATGATCGCTGAAGAAAGAGAAATAGGGGCGCCTGGGTGACACAGTCAGTTGAGCGTGTGCCTCTTGATTTCAGCTCAGGTCGTGATTTTGCGGTGATGGGATCAAGCCCCAAGCTGGGCTCTGTGCTCAGCAGAGGAGTCTACTTGTCCTGCTCCCTCCCCCTCCACCCCTTCCCTCCCTCTTTTTCTCTCTAAAATAAATACATTTTAAAAATCTTTAAAAAAAAAAAAAAAGAGAGAGAGAGAGAGGGGTGCCTGGGTGGCTCAGTCGTTAAGCGTCTGCCTCTGGCTCAGGTCATGATCCCAGGATCCTGGGATCGAGCCCTGCATTGGGCTTCCTGCTCAGTGGGAAGCCTTGTTTCTCCCTCTCGCACTCCCCCTGCTTGTGTTCCCTCTCTCACTATGTATCTCTCTGTCAAATAAATAAATAAAATCTTTAAAAACAGAGAGAGAGAGAAATAAAGTCAGAAAAAATGCAAATGACACCAATTAATTCAAATATTCACTGGAGGCAAAGTCATATACCTGAAAATACCAATTCATACCAGAATATGCCAATTTATAACAGTTTACTTAAATACTGTTTAACTGACATCCAATTTTTAAAAATATGGATATGGTAAAGTTCTTTTTAATAGTTCAATTGAGCAAGGTTGAACTACAAGAACAGAGCAAACAAGTTCTTCTTTGAAACTTTACATTCTGAATAGTCCTTATTTAGAAAAGAGCAAAGCGAGCTTCAACGATCAATTTCCCTTCAGTCTGATCAATACATCAGAGGCGGTAAGAGTTTGGTGGGGAAAAGCTTGTTAACTTGTCCTCCTGAGAGAATATAAGGAGCAGCTCCGAGGAAAAAACACGAAGCATCATGAGATATAAAACTGATACTAGTGGATCTTGATACGGTGTTTGGTCCCAAAAAGCCCCACATCACTTCCCAGATAACCTCAAACACAGCAGAACAGACAAAACATATTGCGGCGCTTGAAGGCAAACAGCAAGCCATGTGGGACCTTCTCAACAGGGCTCAATAATTCCATCCTTGGAATTTATATGAAATAATAAGATGAAACTGTGTTCCAAAGAGCTAGAGGCAAAGGGTCCCCAGAGGGGTTTATAAAAGGAACATAAATGCCTTGATACGGGACACTTTCAGAAATCACAAAATATTTACTTCAGCAAAAAATGAGATCTGTTTTCATAACCATTCACAGCTCTACCGGGCATAGAACATCATTATCTGAGTTCATATGAGGCAGAAAAAAAAATAATGAGCAAGTTCAGGCAACCCAGTGTTGTTTTTTTTCTGCAAAAAGAGGAAAAAATGATGATTTTTAATGATCTCTCATATCCCACTAGGAGCTCAAAAATATTACTGAGGAGCTACGCCGAGAGGGAATAAATTGCAGATGGAGCTTTCCACAAGTGGGTTTTCATGTGAAGGACCTTGGGGTTTTTCAATTAGGAATCTTCAAGATTCCCAGAGATTGCAACATCCTGATACTGAGAGGCAAACTACTGCAGAGATCAACACAAAATGGAATTGCACAAAAAAAGATAATGTGATGACAATCAAACTGAGAATTTCTGGCAATTACTCCGATTCTATTAAGAAGAACTCAGTGCAAAAGAGAACTTAAAAAAAAAAAAATGCCAGTAGGATAAAAGAATGAAACAAACTTGAATCATTTTGGACAGAATGAAAAATCAGAAGGGAACACAGAACATGTTAAGTAAAGCCAAAAGCAAACCACAAACTCAAGGGACAAAATATGCTAGGCTTAAGAATAACTTGGGCCATTGCTTCAGGTATTTTAAACAAAACTGATTAATATAAAATGGAATAAAATAAACAATTACATACAAAAAAGAGTTACTACTACTTGGTTCAAGGAACACTAAGCAACAAATAAATATTTTATTTTGGTCAATTTTTGGATTCATTAAAAAAACTTCTGACAAAAGCAAAATATGTATTTAAACTAATGGAATCATTCAACCTCCAATAAAAATAATTTCTTGAAAGTCAATGAACAAAGAATAATTCAATGAGAAAAGCATGACTATATTAACATTTTTGGCTTTAAAAAACAAAAACAAAAACAAACAAAAACCTGTCTCACAAGGAAGTTAATCCACACTAACAAAACAAGAGAAATTGATCATGAAACCAGATCACTGAGGGATTATTTTACAATGAGAAAATCAACTGTCAAACAGGTTGGATGTTTATGTTAGCCAGCCCATCACCTTAGAAAGCAACCCTTAAATGTCGAGGTTGCTTACAGTCAAATCAGGGAAATTAACTATGACCCCCCGTGAATGTTCTCTCCGTGAGATCTATTAGGCTAATGAGGTGCTCACAGGAGTAGACCGCTCAGCATAGTGCTTCAACTGCGAGGTCAAGGTCAGCCTCTGCAACCTTCTTTTTCTGGATGCTCTGCTGACTAATACTTCTCCTTGACGGGAACATACTTTCTTTAAATGTACCAGTACCTTCATTTTAAGTCTTGCTGGCCTGTGAAACCATTCCCTAGACAACTGCTCTGTTTTATTTACACATTGTTTTACACAATGATTTCATAGGTTCAGTTTCAGGAAGCAACCTTATTTTTAAGTTCCTTGGGTAAAGTGGAAAGGGACAAGGAGACTTCATTGTTGCTCCAGTGAAATTTCTTAAGAGCTCTTTTTTTTTTAAGATTTTATTTATTTATTTGAGAGAGTAAGAGAGAGACAGAGAAGGAGCAGGGGGAGGGGCAGAGGGCAATGGAGAAGCAGACTCCCCACTGAGCAGGGAGCCAGACGTGGGGCTCTATCCCGGGACTCCAGGACCATGACCTGAGCTGAAGGCAGATGCTTAACTGACTGAGCCACCTAGGCACTCCAAAGAGCTCTTTTTTTTTTTTTTTAAGATTTTATTTATTTATTTGAGAGAGAGCGAGAGGAGGGACGGGGCGGGGTGGGGGGGGAAGAATCCGAAGCAGACTCTGCACTGATCATGGAGCCCGAGATGGGGCTCGATCTCACCACCGCCCGTGAGATCATGACCTGAGCCAAAACCAAGAGTCAGATGCCTAACTGACTGAGCCACCGAGGCACCCCAAGAGCTCTTTTTTATTTATTTATTTATTTTTAAAAGATTTTATTTATTTATTTGACAGAGAAAGACACAGCGAGAGAGGAAACACAAGCAGGGGGAGTGGGAGAGGGAGAAGCAGGCTTCCCACGGAGCAGAGAGCCCGATGCGGGGCTCGATCCCAGGACCCTGGGATCATGACCTGAGCCGAAGGCAGATGCTTAACCAACTGAGCCACCCAGGCGCCCCCAAGAGCTCTTTTTTAAAAGCAAACTTGGACTATACACACAGCATGCGTAGAAAGAAATGATCACAGTTGAAGCTAGGTGATGGTATATGTAGGCTCCTTAAACTATTTTTATTTTTTTAAATGTTTTTAAATAAAAACACCTTGCTGGCAGTCATATAAAACTAATCAATGATTATCTATAATTAGGTTTATAATATGTTGCTAAGGATATAAATATGCCAGTGAGTTCATTCAGTCATTCAGTAAATATTATTAGAGCATCTTTTATATGCCAGTTCCAGTTCTGAACACACAAGGTAAACAAAGCAGTCTTCTTGGAGCTTAAAGTCCAGTGGGGGAAAATGTTAAGGGTTAAACTTGGTATTTTAGTATTTAGTGTCCATAAAGATATTTGAAGATACTACAGTGAAAGATTAAACAAGATGATATAGAGATACTCCTTTTTCTAGAGACAATAACAAAGCAACGACTTTAGAAGTTAAGTCTAATTGCTGAATGGATGGCCTTAAGAAAGTATTCAATTTCTCTAAATGTTGGCTTCCTAATCTGTAAAATGGGGATAACACCAATATCTGCCTTTTAGGATGGTGAAGAATTAAATAAAATTATCCCTTTAAAGTGGTCCCCACAGAACCTAATTGACAGTAAACATTAAATAAATGTCAGGTATAATGCTAATTATGGTTTAGAGAACTTCATATGGTGACTTCTTTGGAAACAAGAGGATCTTTGGAGATCCTTTTTGGCTCATAATCCTATAATATTCAAAATCTGAAGACTGAATGTAGATAGCTGGTAGAAGCATCAGGAACAGGAGAAACGAATGAATAACTGTAAGCTAGAAAGCTGGCTTCTATACGTGTTCTTCCTGAATTCACTAGCAAGCACAATAAAATGGGACGCAAGATGGGAACCCCGCTGATTCTGTGCTCAGTGATTCATAGTGCGCAGGATTCCAAGCCTGACTGCTACTTGGGACACCATCTCTCTGGTAACAAAAACAAATAATGTAATAAAGCCTGAAGAATAATTGCCCAGCACTCAAGAAGCAGCCTAATTATAAAGACACTGCAACTTACCATAAAGCTATGAAGAGGCACAGGATTTTCCACATTTAATCACCACCCCAACCTCACCCCTCACCCATGCCCATTCATCTTTCAGGAAACACAGCTTGATTCTTAATGCTGCTGCTGTATAAAGAAATAATGAGCTCTGTTAGTGCACCTGAAAATACACCATCAGCCTAGAAAGGGAGCACTTAGCTCACAGCACTTTAATGAAAATGTCAGGACCACCCCGAAGTATTTAAGTCCTGTAAATGCCAAGGAAGGAGAAGAGCTAAACAATTAGGGTAATGGATGACAGCAAGCAAAGAAAAAAAACGAAGCTGATTATCAGAAAAAATGTCAACACCGCCTCTCTGTGCTGTAAGCTTTTTCAAAGGAATTTATGGTAACACCCAAGGTCTTGGTTACCTAAAATTAGCTCAAACTACATGGAGAAACATTGTCCAGACAATGCAAATTTTATGGGGATAGAGCTACGTGGTCTCCTCTTTCTCAATCTTCCTAGTGTTTTCTGGAAACGTAGGCAAAAGAAGAGTACCTTCTTGAACCTTGATAGCACTTGGGTGGCAACACCTGTGTGTGCTTCGTTCCCCAAAGTGTTCTCACCATCGATCAGAGACTCGTATGTACCAGATGTTTGATAGCTGTTTGTGTGTCAGTAGAAGTTTTTAGGCTAGGGAAAATTTGCTTGTAATTGGCGATCTAACAGCTATCTAACTTGCGTTGATTTTTTGCTTCCACAGGAATAGACAGAAATAGGAGCAAAGGAGTCAAATACATGGACATACCTGTAGACCCCTCAGGTGGGATTATGCTGCCCAAGCTGGTATGAACTTCATTTGGCTCCACACTGTGTCTAAGATCACCTAATGGGAAACTAAAGTGATTTGGGCCCAGAAGGAAATGAGAAGGATAGCAATAAATAATTGCTGAATGAATATATTAATGAATTCTGCATTACTATCACATAACTTATGGCTTCCCTAAAAATACCAATGCATAATATAGGTCTGATGACATTTATTGACTCAGGTTTTGTGTCCTCTTTCTCTCGTGTGCAATTTTGCAAACCCAAGAGTAAGCCAGTGACGGTACTACAGACTCTGGGTAGGTAGAAGTAGTCACTTAGATTGATCTATTTACTATGGTTTTGCATCAAGTGATTTCTTTGTAGGAAGGTACACACATAGGAGCAACAGAGTCACTCACTAAAGCATTAGGCCAGAATATTTCCAAGCTATCAAATTATTGAGTGGAGATGTCAGGAGAGACTTCCAAATGTCAAGATTTCATCTAGTTATGGTAAAAGATACTGAAAAGATTTGAGATTTAGTCTAAAGTTGTTGATCTGAATAAAACATGACATTATAATTTTTTGTTTGAAGTGTTGTCACCTGAAAGAAAGATTTATTTTGTAATTGCTTCACAGGGTCAGAATAAGACCAAAGGATGAAAGGTTTTGGCTCAAAAGTGAAAAAAAAAAAAAAAAAAGGAAACCGTTCTTTTCCTCCTATGGGTATTTTAAAAGAAGCTGATGATTATCTTTAAAAAACAATAACCAAAAACACTAATTCAAAAGGATATACGCACCCCCGTGTTTATTGCAGCATTATTTACAATGGCCAAGATATGGAAGCAACCTAAATGTCCATTGATATACGAATGGATAAAGAAGATGTGGTGTGTGTGTGTGTGTGTGTGTGTAATGGAATATTACTCAGACACAAAAAGAATGAGAGCTTGCTCTTGCAACAACATGGATGGGGCTAAAGGGTATTATGCTAAGTAAAATAAATCAGACAGAGAAAGACAACTCCTATATGATTTCACTCATATGTGAAATCTAAAAAACAAATGATCAAACAATAAGCAAACAAAAAGACTCTTAAATACAAAAAACAAACTGGTGGTTGCCAGAGGGGAGGTGGGTGAGGGGATGGGTGAAATAGATTTAAAAAAAGGTTAGGAGCTACAAACTTCCAGTTATAAATTAAATAATTCACAGAGATGAAAAGTACAACACAGGGAATATAGTCAATAATATCGTAATCACTTTATATGCTGACTATACTTATCATGGTGAGCACTGAGTAATGTATAGAGTTGTCAAATCACTACGTGGTACATCTGAAACCAATATAACACTGTATGTAAATTATACCTCAATAATTAAAAAAAAAAACCAGAAAAAACCAATAACCAACTGTTAACCTGCTGGTGAAGAAAGAAGTAATTTCCAGTTAAGAACTTAATCTCCAGTTAAGATGCTATTAATTTGGTTTTGTTTTAAATATAATTGAAGTACTTCAGTAATTATTTCTCTCCCCCACTAGAAAGTGAGCTCTATAAGCAAAGAACTTTGCCCCAATCATCTCCGTATTTATAGAACCTTGCCTGGCACATAGCTGCTCTCAGTAAGTGTTAATTAGTAAGTAAGAATATTGTCAAAGATATTCTTTAAAGGTTGTGATTCTATGAGGTATATTCTGAAACTCAGTAAGTTCTAGTACTGATTGAATGAATAGCTATGAATTTAGTAGTTGCTGTTCTTCCAGCCTATTTGCTTGGATATCTTCAAATTCCTCTTTTCCTTCCCCATTGTCTAGGTAATTGAGAGAACCTTAAGTATTGACTCTAATAATGATAATGATATTTACTTATTACATAGCGTGCTCTACAGTATACAGGCAAAACATATCTTACTGCACTTCGCTTTGCTGTGCTTTGTAGATACTGCATTTTCTTTACAAACTGCAGGTCTGTGGCGACCCAGCATGGAGCAAGTCTCTTGGCATCATTTTCCCGACAGCATTTGCTCACTTTCTGCCTCTATGTCACATTCTGGTAATTCTCACAATATTCCAAACTTTTCATTATTATTATATTTGCTATGGTGATCTGTGATCAGTGACCTTTGATGTTATTGTAATTATGTTGGGGTGACACAGACTGTGCCCAAATAAGATGACAAACGTAATCGATAAATGTTGTGTGGGTTCTGACCGCTCTACCACCCAGCCATTCCCCTGTCTCTCTCCTTGTTCTCGGGCCTCCCTATTCCCTGAGACAAAACAATTGGAATTAGGTTAATTAATAACCCTACAATGGCCTCTAAGTGTTAAGTAAAAGGAAGAGTCAATCAATGCAGCACACTTCATTATTGTTTCAAGAAATTACCACAGCTACCCCAACCTTCAGCAACCCCCACTCTGATCAGTCAGCAGCCATCAGTGTCAAAGACTCTCCACCAGCAAAAACATTATGACTTCCTGAAAGCTCAAATGATGGTTAGCATTTGCTAGTAATAAAGTATTTTTCTCAGAGAGAGAGAGAGAGAGAACAAGCAGGGGGAGTGGCAGGCAGAGGGAGAGGGAGAAGCAGGCTCCCGCTGAGCAAGGAGCCCGATGTGGGGCTCAGTCAGGACCCTGGGATCGTGACCTGGGCCAAAGGCAGCTGCTTAACCGACTGAGCCACCCAGACACCCCTAGTAATAAAGTATTTTTTAATTAAGGTATATACATTGTTTTTTAGACATAAGACTATTGCACACTTAATAGACCACGGTGTAGTGTAAACATACTTGAATATGCACTGGGAAACCAAAAAAATTCATTGGATTCTTTTACTTTATTTTAATTTAATTTAATTTAATTAGAGAGAGAGAGAGAGCATGCAAGTGGGAGGGGACGAGCAGAGGGAAAGGGAGAGAATCTTAAGCAGGCTCCACACCTAGCACAGAGCCCCAATGCAGGGCTCGATCTCACAACCCTGAGATCATGATCTGAGCTGAAATCGCTTAAGCGATGAAGCCACCCAGGCACCCCTCGTTCGACTCACTTTATTGTGATATTTGCTTTACTGCAGTGGTATGGACCAAACCTACAATATCTCCAGGTATGTCTGTACTACAAAATATTCCCACCTACATTATCTTATGCCATCCTTACAGACGTCCTGTGAAGTAGACATGAGAACTTTTATAGGGTAAAGGAGGTGAAGTACAGCATTGAAATCAGTTCTGCATCTCAAGTTTGAGCTTAATTTTGTTCCTAGCTATGAAACTTCAGCACGGTTAACATTTCAGAGATGTAGTTTGTTTTTATCTATTAAAAAATAGGATAAAAATACCTCGTATGTTTACTGTGGGTATTAGAAAATATATGACTGCTTCCTTTTCTGGTATGCTGACAGGCTAGATTAGTTGAAAATCCTTTCTCTATAAAATACCTAAAATATAACAAATATTCTTTTAAACGTATGGCTGAGATAATAAGGAAAACCAGCAGGGGCCAAAATTAAGTAATATACTAAAAATCAGGGTGATAAGCATGAGCTGACAATAGGACTACCATGGGGCAAACCAAGAGTGTGGGTTATAAGAGCCACTGGGTACAGGAGACAAGTCTTTGGACCCTCACTAGGTGGAAAAGTTATACTAAGAGCCATACATACACCAAGGTCCTTGAAGGGGCATACACAATGTGAAATGCAGAATGGGAAAAAAATATATGCATGTGTGTATCTCTATCTCTGTCACTACCTATATCTACATTGACCAAACCTAGGAAACAAAAACAGAAGCTTGCTTGCCCTGGCCTAGACTCCATGCAAAAGAATTCAGGATTCATTATTGTAAATTTACCATCTTGTTGGGTTGGGTTTTCAAGATTACACTTGGCAAATAAGGAAACTCCAAGATGAGAAATCAGCATTAAAAATGTGCCTAGCATAAGCACCATAGGTAAAAACCTCCCTAAACAGCTCATAATTCAGACTTACCTATAAGAAGGAATGCAACACGTCGGCAAAAATAATAAATAGCAAAATTAGGTCTTCCAAAAACTACAAATCATAGAATTATTGGATGCTGTAGCAGTCAGACTCTCAGTGTCTCCTAGCGTTCATGCCCTTTTGTAATTCTCTCCCCCTGTGTGGGCATATAATGCATGGCTCGCTTCTGACCAACAGAATACAGTAAGAGTGATGAGATATATGTGATTATGTGTATGTGATTACATTACACACAATGGTAATGCCTGTCTTGCTAAGAAACTGCCTCCCTTGCTGGTTTTGGAGAAGTAAGCTGCCATGTTGTGAGCTGTCACCATGGAGGGGGCCACACTATATGGCACAGAGCTGGGGTAGTGTCTAGCTGACAGCCAGTGAGAAACTGAGTTCTCCTCAGCCCAGTGGCTGCAAGGACCCTGATGCTGCTGACAACCATGAAGCAGATCCTTCACTGTGGGACTACAGATGAGAAACCAGCCCTGGCCAACGTCTTGATTTACAGCCTTGCAGAGGACCCAGCAAAGTTGTGGCCAGGCTCCTTATCTATATAAACTGTGAGATAATAAATGTGTGTCATTTTAAGCCACAAACTTATGGTAATAATGTCATGCAGGAATAGATAACTAACATAGCTACAGACTATAATATATGTTTAAAATGTTTAAAGACATAAAAGAAGAAATAAAAACATGAAGGAAAAATGAGACAAAAACATCAGAGAGACTTGAAAAACACAAGTAGAAAAATAATAAAAAAATAATTCTTAAAATAACTCAATGGATGGGTTAAATAGCAGATTGAAATCTGCTGAAGAAACAACATATGAACTGGAAAACAGATCAAAGGAAATATATCTATTTCAATTTACCACACGCAACACAGATACTAAAAGAGAGAAAAAGGGGCACCCGGGTGGCTCAGTCAGTTAAGCGTCTGCCTTCAGCTCAGGTCATGATCCCAGGGTCCTGGGATCAAGCCCCGAATCAGGCTCCCTGCTCAGTGGGGGAGCCTGCTTCTGCCTCTGCCCCTCACCCCACTTCTAATCTCTCTCTCTCAAAAAAAAAAAAAAAAATACAGAAAACCTTGAGAGATTAAGAGAGATATAGGATTGACAACATTACCAGACAGGGAATCCTGAAGGAGAGAACACAGAAAAGACAAGTAGAAAAACTGACGGAAATAATGGCTGAGGATTTTCCAGAATTGATAAAAGACATGATTCCTCAGATTCTAGAAGCAACTTCAACCCAAGAAAGATAATTATGGTAAACATACTGAGGTGCAATATGGAACACTGAAGTTTAAGAGAAGATTAAAAATCAAACGATGAGAAAAAGCAAAGGGGCAACAGGAGACTCCTCAAAAAGAGCAACAGAAACCCTAAGACAGTAGAATAATATCTTCAAAGTGCTGAGAGAAAATAGTCAACCTATAATTCTATATTCAGTCACATGACCGATGAGAGAATTTAAATAAACATTTTCAGACAAATAAAATCTGATTTTTTACCACTAGTAAATCCTAATGAAAACCCTACTAAAAGATATTCTTCAGAAATGAAACCCAAAGGAAGGAATATGATGCAAAAAGCAATGATAAGCATGAAATCTGTGTGTGAATAAATCTACACAAACATCAATGGTATCAAAACAAAAATGATGATAGCTACTTGGTAGGTATATAAAAAAAATTTAAATGCCATACAAAAATGATATGTAAAATGGGCAAGGTGTGGTGGAATTAAAGTGTTCTAAGATCCTTAAGTTATTTGAAAGGATTAAGATAATGATTAATTGTAGACTTTGTTAATTTTGGTATGCATGTTAAAACTGTAAGCGTGAAAAGAGAAATAGAATATGTAACTTCTAAAACAGTAGAAGGAAATAAAATGTAAAGCATTATTACCACCCACATTTTATAGGACATGAAACTGAGGCTTATTAAACTGACTGACTTGACTAAGTTTACCCAGCTAAGAACTAGCATAATAATAACACCATCTGATGTAAATTCATTTCTTTCAACTCCAAGTCTGTGATTTTTTTTTCCCTTCTATGTCATATACCCTCTGATCTAGGTGATACATGTTCCATTGAATAAGGCAAAAAATCTCACACTGCTGCAAGAATATCTTTATATTAAATAGCACTTTGTAGTAAAAGTAAGCAAATCCTCTTATTCCTCTTTTCCATTTCATTCTTACCTACTCTCTCCACTCATTAATTCCTACATTCTCCAAATAATTTTTCTCCTGGGCTCTAATTTTTACTTTTTTTTTCTCTCTTCCTCTTTCCCACTTAAATATGTATGTGATTAATAAGAATAAGTGTGTGTACATGTGTGTAAACATGTGCAATATTTATGATCATACTTGTTTGCTTATTTCAAAACAAATTCTCAATGTATATGCTGTAGAGAGTGGTAAATTCTAAATGCCTAGTTTTTGCTGGAATGCGCTTTGTTTGACAGATTTCTACAAAGATGAAAGATGTCATAAAAGACAGTGGTACCCATGGGCGCCTGGGTGGCTCAGTTGGTTAAGCGACTGCTTTCAGCTCAGGTCATGATCCTGGAGTCCCGGGATCAAGTCCCGCATCGGGCTCCCTGCTCAGCAGGGGGTCTGCTTCTCCCTCTGCCCTCTTCCCTCTCGTGCTCTCTGTCTCTCATTCTCTCTCTCTCAAATAAATAAATAAAATCTTTAAAAAAAAAAAAAAAAAAAAGACAGTGGTACCCAGATCTCCTTCATCCTTTTGTAGTACTCTATCACTGAAGCAAGTATGTAGTATCAAAAAAGCAGTAGGACTATCTGTGGCAACACTCTAGGCTCCAAATCTTAGCAGTGGTAGATGGTCCCCTGGAAAACTGTTAATAGAGTCAAAGACTTTACCTCTGCACTAGGGTAAGTGACTCCTTTTCTCCTTGCCAAGACCATTTCAATTGGCTTCTAACTGCACTATTCTATCTTGAAGCCATGCAGTAAAATCTTCAGGATGCGCCCTAGGCTGCAGTTCAAGCTCTTGGACAATTACTCTTGCTAAGTCACTGTCACTGATTCCGCATCTAGTCTGCCTACTTCTGCAATATTTTATCAGGCAAAACTTCAAGGTATGTAATTTGCTTACTATCATACAGAAAAGCATATAAGTCCCTTGGAACCAACTCTTGGTCTCCTACCATATAGCGTGTCAGATGTATAAAAACAATTTTATATTGTTCACAGTGCCTTTAACATGGTGCCAGCTGATTACATTCTACCATTGGCATTATTGATCCAAATATCTGTATTGTAAATATACCCTTGAAGAAAGCCGTACAGCATTTGTATTATAAAGAAATGAATGCTATTTCATACTGTGAGGCAATTCTTATATCTGGAGGCACAGAAATCTTGGATAATTAAAACCTAAACCAATCTAGACCATTGCTCTATTAACCAAAAAATAAAGTAACCATAGATGTAAAAAGCAAACAAGCCAAGAAAAAAAAAATCACATGACTTGCTCCTTCAATTTCCCTCTATTAACCTGAAGGCAACTCTCTCCATTGTTCCCCCCTCCCTCCTGCTGTGACTCCCCAAAAGATAACCTAGGGAAGAATAAGTAAAGTCATATGGTATTTATCTCTCTGACTTATTTCACTTAGCATAACACCCTCTAGGTCCATCCTTATATATGGAATCTAAAAAACAAAACAAATGAACAAATGACAAGAAAACAGATTTTTTTTTTTAAAGATTTTATTTATTTGACAGAGAGAGACACAGTGAGAGAGGGAACACAAGCAGGGGGAGTGGGAGAGGGAGAAGCAGACTTCCTGCAGAGCAGGGAGCCAGATGTGGGGCTCGATCCCAGGATGCTGGGATCATGACCTGAGCCGAAGACAGACGCTTAACGACTGAGCCACCCACGCGCCCCGACAAGAAAACAGATTCTTAAATACAAAAACAAATTGGTGGTTGCTAGAGGGGAGGTGAATGGGGACATGAATAAAACAGATAAAAGCAATTAAGGGATATACAAACTTCCAGTTATAAAATAAGTCATGGTGATGAAAAGCACAGCATAGGGAATATAGTTATTAATGTTGTAATAATGTTGTTTGGTGACAGATGTGACTACCCTTACAATGATGAGCAGAGTAATGTACAAAATTGTTAAATCACTATGTTGTACACCTGAAATGAATCTAACATTGTATGCTAATTATACTTCTATTTTTTAAAAAAAAAAATTTTAGAAGATAATCTAGAGGAGGATAAAAAGCTTTCAGACCTTGATGATCCCCAAACAGAATAATCCATCTCAGAATAACCAAAAGTTGGTTGTATCCTGTTTCACAATACTTCTATAGCGGGTAGAATAATTTCATTACTAAGAACTAGTAAGTCTACCAAACTTAAATAGAATTTCCATTTGTACGAGTGCGTGGAAATATGGTGACTACAACAACAACAAAGAACCCACTTGATGGATCAGCCAAAGATGTTTGGAGGAGTGGGCTTTGCAGTAGTGAAAACATAATAAATAACAGATGGTACTTTTCCAGACAGGAGCAATAGGCCAGGGGGAGGGGGATATGTAGAGACCCACAGGTCAAGGATGAACAAGCAAAAGAGCCCACTATGTGGTCTCAAAAAATGGTACTGGCAAATTAGAGCTATAATTTCATGATTGCATTGAGCCAGATCTGGGCTAGGTAGCAGCTGAAGCCCTTGTTCTCATAATAAAAAGTACAAAGCTCTGTCAGCTGATTTACAAAGCATAGTTATTAACACCTGAGTCCGGGTGGTGGAAGGAACAACAAACATCCAGCAGCTCTCTGAGATCCTGAATAAGAATATAAGGGCGCCTGGGTGGCTCAGTCGGTTGAGCGACTGCCTTTGGCTCAGGTCATGATCCCAGGGTCCTAGGATCGAGTCCCACATCGGGCTCCCTGCTCTGCGGGGAGCCTGCTTCTCCCTTTCCCACTCCCTCTGCTTGTGTTCCCTCTCTCGCTGTGTCTCTCTCTGTCAAATAAATAAATAAAATCTTTAAAAAAAAAATAAATAAGGTAATACGCAATATGACAAAACTATCTCTGCATCATTTGGGGAGAGGTTCTCCGGAATGGGGTTATTCCAGCTTATGAGAACCACTTACGTGGTGAACAAATATAGAAGTGATTAGCAGTTTTCTAGGCTTGAAGACTTCTCTCCATAAAAGATCATAAGATCCTAGGGCTCCTGGGTGCCTCAGTCAGTTAAGCATCTGCCTTGGGATCAGGTCATGATCTCAGGGTCCTGATATCGAGCCCTATGTCGGGCTCTCTGCTCAGCAAGGAGTCTGCTTCTTCCTCTCTTTCTGCCCTCCCCCCTGCTCATGCTCTCTCTCTCTCAAATAAATAAATAATTTGAAAGAAAAAAAAGATCACAAGATCCTAAGAATAAAAAACTGAAAAGATTAAGTGAGCTTGAGTCATAATTCTATTCTCTTTCCTTCCCCCTCAAAAGAGGCCACTCTCTCGGTTTCCCTTTGCAGAGAATCCTCTGTTCTTCCTCCTCTGTTTTGCTTCAGCATGGTCTTGAGATGTTCTTTCCTCCACCTCTGTCTCTGTCTTACATGGTGTGTAGTACAGAAGCATAGGGGATGACATGGAGCCTACACCACAGAGTCAACATCATTTCCCGCCCTCTAGAAGGTCACCAGGCTGAGTATGTCCAACAGTTGATTCCTACAGTAAGCTCAGAGAATAGCTCTGGTCAGTGTCTCTGTTCCCCATCACTTCAATGATTCATGACAAGTCCTCTCTCAGGGTTCTCTTTTAAGTCACTCACAACCAAACCAAAAAGGCATAAATTACAAAAAATATGGGATGTCCTTTATTGGCAGAACAAGTACTTGCCAGCAGAGAAAATAAAGCAAACCAAATAAAATAGATAAAATGGAAACCCACAAATCAGACTATAAAACAATATTGTACTGACATTTAAATGAAGAAATCCCATGGCAACAATTTACCTGCTGCCTTTTTGCCTGTAGTCCCAGATTTCTCTTGTTTGGAGCTGGACACAACTTTTTCATTTTTTTTGTGTACTTAGAGCTGCACATTGAACCAACATTATTTACTACTTACTTGGGCTTGTTTGCATACTTTAAAAGGGTGAAGTGTTTCTTGGTAGAAAAGCTGATGATAAGCCTGTAGGTCAAACCAAAAGTACACACTGTTCTTCCACAACTGTAGGTGGAAAAAATACATAAATCATTACCACCCAATTATTAAAGCTCTACAAAGCTCTAATTTCAAATATAAATAATTGTTCAGCTCCTTGGTGTTACCATAAATCAGGTTCAATTTAAGATGGTCTTATCTTCTATTACAAACTGGCAGCATACAAAATATTTACTGGTATTGTCACTAAAATATTATATTTTTGCATGTATGCCTCTTATATAATTGGCCATTAAAATAGGAAGCATGCTAGTTAACAATTAAAGAGTAATGACATATTTCTGGCATGAAACCAAAATCTGGAGGTATTTTGATATATATGGACAAATGTATATCATACTGAAACCAAACACTACTCTAATAATTGAGCCAGTGAAATATTTTACATTTGAGCAAAATGAAAACAAAACAAAACTGGCAATGAGTTTTCCACTATCCATTGCAACTTCTAATTGTTAGAGTTATTAAAAATGAAAATTAAAGGATTGATAGACATCAACTCTGAATTTAATATATATTACATCAAAACAAAATTACATGAGAATAAAATATTGTTAATAATTCAAGTCAAGGGGCGCCTGGGTGGCTCAGTCAGTTAAGCGTCCAACTCAATTTCGGCTCAGGTCATGATCTCAGGGTCCTGGGATCAAGGCCCATGTCTGGCTCCATGCTCAGTGGGGAGTCGGCTTCAGGATTCTCTCTCTCCCTCTCCTCCCTCTGCCCCTCCCCTCTGCTGGCACGCTCTTTCTCTCACTCTATAAAATAAATAAATATAAAAATATTTAAAAAAAATAATACAAGTCAATCCTTTACTTTTCTTTGTAATTCTAGTAGGATAGTGAACCAAGAGAATTATAACTGAGATGTTTACATTTTTACTAAATATTTAGCATAAAATTTCTTACCAGAAGAAATGGGAATTTTAATATCAAATATAATTATTTGAGCATTGAATTACTTCAACTTCTCTTAGTTTAAAATGAGGTAAAGTCATAAAATTAGATTTAAAATCATTATTTTCTACCTTGTTTCCTGAATGTTCACAGAATTTAGTAAAGAAGAATCCAGCTCTATTTTCTACATACAAAGTCTGCAACAAATTTTCCATGTCAAATCCTCCCAAGGCACTATCTGCCATGGTTTTAACCTAGATAACAAAACAGAAGTCCATGATCCACCCAAGAACATGGTGATTTTTTATGACTCTGTACAACAGGGCTTCATAAATTCTGCCAGGCTGTCGTTTTCCTTCTGGACTTTTTATTTTATTTTTGTACCATGTAAGTAATTAATGCAGTATGTTTGCATATAACTGTCACTTAAGAGTCATTTATGGAGGCAACTATGGCAGCAGACTTCATTCTATTACGAACCAGTCTGATTTCAAACTTAATGTTAGGGTAACTTCTCAACCTCTATTATTTTCATGTTTCAGGCACAGCGATACCATTTTAGGAGTCTTCCAAATCTCTGTTGGTGGCCTCGTTCCTACATATTTACTGTTATTTTAGCCTTGAGGTAATGCTATAATGGCTACAAGAGAGTTATAAAAAGAACCATCCTCAAGGTCTCTCAGTGCTGCTCGTTAAATGTCCTCAGGGGGCCCCTCCTTGGATAGTCTCACTCTGTACAGCTCATGGCCTTCAGAATGTAAATGGTAATGTAAGTTCTCACAAAACGCTGTTATTTTGGGGCCTCTCTGCCAGTAAAGCTGGCAACCCTAATACCATTCTTGAAACACAGAAATTTGGCTACTGCCCCAAGCATAAGAGTGACTTTAGAATATGAAAAGGCATCCACCGTTCACAGGAACTCTGGCATTTGCTGTATGGAACTCAGACTTCTTTGTAATCTTAAGATAACTGTGGCATGAACAATTTAAGGCATTGTTATAGTGTCTCTCTGCCTCTCTCTTTATCCCTCTTCCAAACATATTCTAAAGTGAGAATTTAATGTTTTTATGATGTTTAACTGTTGGCATTCCAAAAACTAAAAAATATATATTATTTTGGTAGGGAAAAAAGCCCTAGTTGGAAGAAAAGGAGAACTGTTTGCTTAGAATAAAATAAAAAGTTATACAAAACTATAGCTAAGTGTTCAGACTATATTGGGACTACCAAAGTTTCTACCTAAAGTATAATCCTTAGGGAATATAAAATTGTCAACCACAACTGGTGTAGTAAATCCACTTTATTAAGGTAGCCACACACTGAAAATACTCTGCTTTATAAAAATTGTTTCCAAAACATAACATCAAACATTATTTTTTATCAAATATTAGCAATTTAATAAAAATAATAGATGGTCTTATTTTGTATCTAAGGTATTCTCACACCAAAACTGGAAGACAGTTGTTTTTGAAAATAGTAATCAATGGAGTATACATAGCAACATGGAACTACAAAAGGAAACACAGATAAAATTTTTGTATACAAATCTTTTTGGAAGGAAAAAATAAAGTGTATTGTTTAGTAGAGAAAAAAATACTATGGTAAATCAATAAAAATTCTCTAAAATCAGGGGACATTGGTCAGTTAAATGAAGAGTCAGATAAATCAGTTCTCAAAATACTTACCAAAGGTTCTTCTGTGTAGGTGTATCTTCTATCCAGCTGGGGTTTCAGACATTCAGAAATGTCAGTAAAAGATGTTAAGCGAATAATTTTGCTGCTTTCTGACCTGCGCCTCAACCTAAATTATAAGGATAAGAACGCATTGATCAATATATATTGAACACCTTTGGTATATGTGGCACCAAATCTTAGGAGTGCATCTGAATGCTGTGAGAGAACAGGGGAAGAAAAAGTACAAGTATCAGGTCCAGGGTGATTTAGACCAACTCTCCCTTTAAAGACCTACTAGATAAACTGAAAAATACAAAAATTAATCTGCTAAAAGAAATTTGAGTGCTAACAATGTAGTCAAGAATTTCGGAGCCAACAGAAATAAACCCACAATTACATGGTCAATTAATCTTTGACAAAAAAGGCAAGAATATGCAATAGAAAAAAACATTCTCTTCAACAAGTGGTGCTGGGAAAATTGGACAGCTACATGCAAAAGAATGAAACTGCACCACTTTCTTACACCAGAGACAAAAATAAACTAGAAATGGATTAAGGACCTAAATGTGAGACTAAAACCATAAAACTCCTACAAGACAACACAGTCAGTAATTTCTCAGACATTGGCCATAATCGTATCTTTCTGGATATGTCTCCTGAGGCAAGGGAAACAAAAGCCAAAGTAAACTATTGGGACTATATCAAAATAAGAAGGTTCTGCACAGCAAAAAAACAAGCAACAAAACTAAAAGACAACCTACTGAATGAAGAAGATATCGGCAAATGACATAGCTGATAAAGGGTTGATATCAAAAATATATAAGGAACTGATACAACTCAAAACCAAAAAACAAATAATCCAATTTAAAAATGGGCAGAAGACATGAACAGATATTTTTCCAAAGAAGACATCCAGATGGTTAACAGACACATGAAAAAATGCTCAACATCACTCATCATCAGGGAAATGCAAATCAAAACTACAATGAGATATCACCTCACACCTGTCAGAATGACTAAAATCAAAACCACAAGAAACAAGTGTTGGCGAGGATATGGAGAAAAAGGAATCCCCGTGCACTGTTGGTGGGAATGCAAACTGTGCAGCCACTCTAGAAAACAGTATGGAGTTTCCTAAAAAAGTTAAAAATAGGCCACCTGGGTGGCTCAGTCGTTAAGCATCTGCCTTCGGCTCAGGTCATGATCCCAGGGTCCTGGGATCAAGCCCCGCATCAGGCTCCCTGCTCAGCGGGAAGCCTGCTTCTCCCTCTCCCACTCCCCCTGCTTGTGTTCCCTCTCTCGCTGTGTCCCTCTTTGTCAAATAAATAAATAAAATCTTTAAAAAAAAAAAAAGTTAAAAATAGAACTACTCTACGATCCAGCAATTGCACCACTAGATATTTACCCCAAAAATACAAAAACACTAATTCATGTATGTATATTGTACACAATAGCCAAATTATGGAAACAGCCCAAATGTCCAGCAATAGATGAATGGATAAAGAAGATGTGGTATACATACACAATGGAATATTACTCAGCCATAAAAAATGAAATCTTACCATTTGCAACGTCATGGAAGGAGCTAGAGAATATAATGTTAAGCAAAATAAGTCAGTCAGAGAAAGACGAATACCAAGATTTCACTCATATGTGGAAGTTAAGAAACAGTACAAAAATGCAAAGGAAAAAAGAGAGAGACAAACCAAGAAACACACTCTTAACTATAGAGAACAAACTGATGGTTACCAAGGGGAGGTGGGGGGGGAATGGGTGAAATAAGTGTTGGGGATTAAAAAGTACACTTACGACGATAAGCACTGAGTAATCTATAGAATTATTGAATCACTATATTGTATACCTGAAACTAATATAACACTGTACGTTAACTACACTGGAATTACAATAAAAAACTTTTAAAAAGGTAATATAACTGACAATATAAAAAAAAGAAGCGGTTTATATTTACAATGGAATATTACTCAGCCATAGAAAAGAATGAAATCTTGCCATCTGCAACAACACAGATAGATCTAGAGAGTGTAATGCTAAGGGAAATAAGTCAGTCAGAGAAAGACGAATACCACAATTTCACTCATATGTGGAAGTTAAGAAACAAAACAAACAAGGAAAAAAAAGAGAGAGACAAACTAAAGAAACAGACCCTTAACTTTAGAGAATAAACTGAGGATTACAGAGGTGGGTGGGGGGATGGGTGAAATAGGTGAAGAGGATGAAGAGTACACTTCTCTTGATGAACAGTGAGTAATACATGGAACTATTCAAGCACTATAAACTAATATAAACTGAAACTAATATAGTACTGTAAGTTAACTACACTGGAGTTAAAATTAATAATAATAATAACAATAACAATAATAATAATAATAAATTTTTTAAAAGGAATTCTGGGGCCAAAACTCATTGAGGAAAACAAAATTCCCAGAGGTGAGGATTCTGGGAAGATGTCAGAGTAGGAAGCACCAGGAACCTGCCTCCCCCCCTAAACAACAATTGCACTGGCAGAATCTAATGTAACTCTTTTGGAACCCTGGAGCCTTAAGGCTTTCACCTTCCAGGGGAAGGCTTGCAGAATAAATTGGGTTCATTTTGGTCAATTAGAGTTGCTAACACAATAGCAGCAGCTAACCTTCCCTACCCCCAGCCCTGTGGCAGACAGCTGTGCATGTGTTCTGGAGCATTCTGCATACAGCTGCAAAAGCCAGGGCGAGCAGAAAAGACCCTGTCTACCAAATCTCAGGGATCTGAGCTCTGATCTCTGATTGCTGCTGCAGATCACAGAGGTGCAGACAAGGCAGGTGGCCACTGTGGTTGCTCCACGTGGTTGCAAGCCCAGTCCCCTTCAGGCTGAAGGGACTTCCAGGAACTTAAAGAGACATTGACCTTTTTACCCCCAATCTTCATTTTTCTCTTTTTCCTCCTTTTAGAAGGCAGACATGAAAGATTAGGACATTCAAAAGCAAAATGCATTTGTAGGGAAAAATTAGAAAGTGACCACACATGCCCAGGAAAAGGCACATACTAGAGAGGACCTAAGAAGGCCCTAAGTTTTACCTCAGGCTGATCTTGGCACAGTCTACAAGTAAAAAAAAATAAAAAACAAAAAACATTAAAGATAAGTTAAAAATGGTGAACTTTGTGTTAGTGAATTTTATCCCGAAGGAAAACAAAAGAATAAAAATGAAGTAATAAATTAGTGGGACCAGCAGATCCCACACCAAAGGTAACACCAAAGGGTATTTTTTTAGGTTGACGGAAAATAATCCCATTTGAAATAAAGAACAGTAAAAAGAGTACATATGTGGGCAAATCTAAATGAATAAGGTAATATGCTGTGTTAAATAATGACAAAATTCTTGACAGTCTTATGAGTTCGCAAGTTTGAGAAATACCGAACAGGGCCAAGTAAGAACTGGAGGGAAATCTTCTCAGAAGTCTTTTGACCGTACAGCTCATAAAAGGGTGGAGATCAGAGGCACCATCTATTTCAAATGACTAATCTCAGGAGTTCTGTTCCTAATTCAGAGTATGCATGACTCTAACACCTATCAATGAAATATGTAAGGAACTCCTATTAAAAAAAAAAATCAATGTATTCAGTTTTCAATTTCTATTTAATTTTTCAATTCCTCAAAAATCTTACCATTGCAGAATAACACTTGGCACATAAAAAGCAGTACCTACCCTTTCTCAATCACATCATCCTTCGAAGAAATTAGATACAAAGACTTGCTCCTCCAAGGTTTTTGAACTGCTGTTTTCACTCGAGGTGGTTTCTTGGGAGATTTAGGACTTTGTAATAAACTGGATTCTTCTTTCTAAAAAATGGTAAAAAAAATACACAAAGTGAAAAATGAGCAATACAAAGGGGAAAAAAAAGGGCCAGAGAATAAAGCATAGCTCTGCCCATCACTAGAGGATTTCTTCTCTCAGTCTACTGCCTACCATGCTTCCCATTAGAATACAAATGTACTGCTTCCTAAACTCCTGCTTTTATACAACCAGCAGGCTGAACCCCCTACAACTCTTTAGAATATAAGAAGAGAAAGGCCAAAGGTTTATATATCCTTATTCATAGCACTGTGAAAGAAGACTCTTTCCTAGAGGGAGAACTTCACAAAAACTTCTTTATTCTCTAACTGCATAGGTTTTAGTACATCTGAGGGGTGGAGTAGGGGGGCTGGGGAAGGGGGGTGGCAGGGCAGGGAAAGGAAGCAAGGATACAACCGGTCCATAATAAAGACCTATACCTTAACAAAACTATCTCCTTCCATTTTGGACATTTTATTTTTGTGGTTATTATTCCCATCCTTAAATGTTATTTATGATAGAGTTAACTATTTGGTAAAAGCCACATGCACAAATCAAAAAAAGTATAAACGCTTAAAGGTCCAAATGTAGGAAAAAGAAACAATGATCTGAGTATGGGATATACATAAATGTAACATTACATAACACTTGAAAGTAAGGATTATGGGGGCGCCTGGGTGGCTCAGTCGTTAAGCGTCTGCCTTCGGCTCAGGTCATGATCCCAGGGTCCTGGGATCGAGCCCCGCATCGGGCTCCCTGCTCAGCGGGAAGCCTGCCTCTCCCTCTCCCACTCCCCCTGCTTGTGTTCCTGCTCTCACTGTGTCTCTCTCTGTCAAATAAATAAATAAAATCTTTAAAAAAAAAAAGTAAGGATTATGAAATTATGATATATGGAAAAATGTGATGAAGATGTTAAAAGAAATAATCAGAATACAAAAGTGTAAGTACATTGAAATTAAAAATTCACAACAAGACCAAGAGAAAATAAGTAATAGTTGTCTACAAGTAGGTGAGATCAGAGGTGATTTGTTTAGGGAGTCCCTGGGTGGCTCAGTCGGTTAAGCGTCTGACTTCGGCTCAGGTCATAATCTCAGGGTCCTGGGATCGATCCTGGGATCGAGCCCCAAATTGGACTCCCTGCTCAGCCCCTTCCCCCACTCATGCTCTCTCTCAAATAAATGAATAAAAGCCTTTAAAAAAAAAGTGATTTGTCTTCAGTTTCCAAATTTACAGTAGTTTTGTTATTTTATAATTTGGAAAAAAAAAGTCAAATATGTCAACTTCTATTGGAATTTAATATATGTTGCTGGAGAGCAAGGAATATATTTGTGATGTTTTATTATCCAGAACAAACAATAAAATCTTATATACACTCTAGGTGCCTAACAACTACTAATATTTTTTTAAGAATTCCATAAACAAAATTAATTACTTAAGTATGGTTTACACATAACTTCCTAGGTATCAGGCTTACATCTGTTTTAGTCATTCAGAACACAGCGTGACATTAAGCAACACTCAATAAATGAGTGGTACCACAGGGGGCTGAGCTTATTAAAAGTATCATACAAAGTGGTCAAATTCATAAAAACAGAACGTTGAATAGTGGTTACCAGGGGCTGCAGGAGGAGAAGGGGAGTGGTTTAATGGGTATGTGGTTTCAAATCCACAAGATAAAAAAGTTCTGGAGATCTGTTTCACAACAATGCAAATATACTTACTACTGAAGTGTACACTTGAAAATGCTTAAGGTGGTAAATTTTACATGTTTTTTTACCACACTGAAACAAGTTTTCTTAAAATAAAATAAAAAAATTAAATGTCTTATACAGAGAAAAGCCTAAGTTAGAATTTTAGGCCTTTCTGGCTTGGGTGAAAACTAGAAGGGTACCCAGAAAATCCCTGATGGAGAAGAAACTAAAAGGACCCTGTGGAATTGGGGGTGGGGTGGGGTAGGTAAAAGCACTGTTCTATATCTTGATTATGATGGCAGTTACACGATGGATATGTCTGTCAAAATTCACAAAACTGTACACTAAGAAGGGTAAACTTTACTGTCTATAAATTACACCTTAACACCGCTTGTGGAGCCCAAAGTGGGGCTTGGACTCAGGACCCTGAGATCAAGACCTGGGCTGAGATCAATCTCTCCCCACTCCTCTGGCATTGCTGTCCTTCAAGTTCCTTTCCCTAACCACACCACTTACTCTATCTTGCCACTTACCTCCCAAATGTCGTACAAATGTTATTTGTACAAACATTTCTATGTTATCAGAATACATGCTCCCAACACGACACCTCTAAGACATATATTAACTGGTCACAGGGGCGAATGGGGGAAGATTAGATTTATAGTGAAGTGGCAGAGAAAAAAGCCACACGGTGCAAAGGAGGTCAGGAAAATATCAAAACAGATAGGAAATCATTAGTGCGCTAAAGTGACACTAATTCAGAGTGTGGTCCTCAAACCCGCAGCAAGAGCATCACCTGGGAGGAAGCTTGTTGAAAATGGCAAATCCGTAGGCCCCACACCAGATCTCCTGACTTTAGGTATTCAGGTGAAGCCCAGGAATCTATTTTTTTTAAGATATTATTTATTTATTTGACAGAAAGAGAGAGCAGAAGCAGAGGGAGAGGGAGAAGAAGAGCTGAAGGTAGACACTTAACCGACTGAGCCACCCAGGCGCCTGCCCAGGGATCTATTTTAACAAGCTCTTTGGATGACTCTTATGCATATACGCTGAAGCTTCAGAACCACCAGGTTACCTCAGTGCTTTGAATACCAATCCTCTAGCAATCCTATCAAAACGTGGGTTCCAAAATGTGACAATTGTGTTCAGGCAGGTTGAAAGCCTCAGTTCTAAGCCAACCTCCTGATTTTACAGAATGATTCTGACCCATTCCAGAGCAATTAAATCAGAATCTCTGAAGGTGGAACCCAGCCATCAGTAGGTCTTAATGAAAAGCTCTCTATGTGATTCTAATGTGCACCTAGGGCTAAGAAACCACTGACAGAAAACATGAAAAGTCTCTTCAGCTCTCAAACACGACTTGTTGAAGTCAAACTTTAAGAACTGTTCTATATCTCTCTACCTTTTAAAATAAGATACCCTGAACATAAAATAATCTCTTTAGAAGGGGTTGTGTGTGACTATGGCTGGTAACACTTAACATTCTGTGACACATTTAAAGGCTATTAAGAGGGGCGCCTGGGTGGCTCAGTCAGTTAATCATCTGCCTTCGGCTCGGGTCATGATCCCGGGGTCCTGGGATCCAGCCCTATGTCAGGCTTCCTGCTCAGGAGAGAGCCTGTTTCTCCCTCTCCCTTTGCCTGCTGTTCCCCCTGCTTGTGCTCTTTCTCTCTGTCAAATAAATAAATAAAAATCTTTTAAAAAATAAAAAATAAGGGGCACCTGGGTGGCTCAGTCGTTAAGCGTCTGCCTTCGGCTCAGGTCATGATCCCAGGGTCCTGGGATCGAGCCCCGCATCAGGCTCTCTGCTCCGCGGGAAGCCTGCTTCTCCCTCTCCCACTCCCCCTGCTTGTGTTCCCTCTCTCACTGTCTCTCTCTGTGTCAAATAAATAAATAAAATCTTTAAAAAAATAATAAAATAATAAAAAATAAATAAATAAAGGCTATTAAGATTAAGAAGACTCTTTACTCCTGAAATGCACGTTTTGGCTACAAAGTATGTAGGGTTATTTACTTCTTCTGTATAAAGTTGAACTTCCCTTTTCTTTTTTGACTTTGTCCTTATCTTTTTGTACTATTTTATTCTCCCCCATTATAAAAAGTACTCACTACTTTTAATTCTGCTGTTGCTACTTCTCATTCATTCATATTTATTAAGCAACTATCATGTGCCGGGCACTTTGGGTAAGTGCTGATATTCCAGTAGGAGACTATAAGACAATAAACATTAATCACGTGGTCATGAGTACTATCAAGCAAAATCAAGCACAGCAGAGGGCTTGCACAGTGATGGAGGGCATCTGTGCCATCCTATGCAAGTGTGCTCATATGGAAATGTCAAGGACAGCCTCTCTGAATACACGATGCTCGAACACACACCTAAAGTGAGTGAGGGAACAAGCCACATAGATAGCTGGAAGAACAGTGCTCCACGTGAAGGGGACAACAAATGCACCACTTCCCAATTTTTGCGTGGTGTGTTCCAAGAACAGCAGAGAGGCCAGTGTGGTTGCAGTAGACCAGGTTCAAGAAGAATGGTAGGAAATGAGGTCAGGAGGTCAGCAGGGGTGTGTATAGCTGTGTAAAGACCTGGGACTTTATTCTGAGTGAGAGAGGAGGCCCCTAGGGAATCCTGAGCCAGTGAGTGACCTGATCATATATTTTTAAAGGCTCACTCTGGTTGCTTGGTGGAGAACAGACCATGGGTTTTCTTAACTCATAACTGTTGCAGGATGCACATTAACAACAACCCCCCCAAAAAAGCTTATTATAGGGCGCCTGGGTGGCTCAGTCGTTAAGCGTCTGCCTTCGGCTCAGGTCATGGTCCCAGGTCCTGGGATCGAGTCCCGCATCGGGCTCCCTGCTCAGCGAGAAGCCTGCTTCTCCCTCTCCCACTTCCCCTGCTTGTGTTCCCTCTCTTGCTGTGTCTCTCTCTGTCAAGTAAATAAATAAAATCTTTTAAAAAAAGCTTATTATAAAACTTAAGTATTAGTGCACAAAACCCAAGCATAGATATTTTATCATAAACTTAATAAAGAAATCAAAGTATCAATGTCTACCCAACCTGCATAACAGGTATCTGTGGAATGCAAGATTTAGGTCTTAATGGCAAGAGGGTTGCCATTTGTGGAAATGGGTCAACATCCTTCCTTGGTTTCTCTTGACGGAGGTGCCAGAATTTCAGTTCAGCACTAGCATGTTTTGCTGAGGATGAATGAGTAACACAGAATCTTGGTGCCCTAATCAAAGGAAAAACAAATTTAAGATTAAGCTAGACAATAAGCCTCAAAAATCGAAAGCCTACAAAATCTAGAATGCCAATGCTCACAATGATCAGTCTTACCAAATCCTTTTTCTAAAAATTCCCACTTTTTTTCTGCTGCCTCGCCTTAAAAAAAATGTTTGTCTACGATATATCAACTGCCTGAAATCACACTCACTCATATAAAGAGGCAATATACACTAGGAAAAAAACAATAAAATTACATTCAAATTACTATCTGTTTGATAAGAAAAAGAAATCTATATATCTATTGTATTGAAGGAATTTTTAAAAATAACTTACAGTTTCTAGTAAAATAAACATAAAATGCATATGTGGTCATTTTAAAGCAGTAAAGAGAGGGGGCATATGCACCCCAATGTTCATAGCAGCAATGTCCACAATAGCCAAACTGTGGAAGGAACCGAGATGCCCTTCAATGGACGAATGGATAAAGAAGATGTAGTGTGTGTGTATATACGTATATATATATGTATATACACAATGGAATATTATTCAGCCATCAGAAAGGATAAATACCCACCATTTGCATTGACATGGATGGAACTGGAGGGGATTATGCTAAGTGAAATAAGTCAAGCAGAGAAAGACAATTATCATATGGTTTCACTCATATGTGGAACATAAGGAATAGAGCGGAGGACCACGGGGAAGGGAGGGAAAACTGAGTGGGAAGAAATCAGAGAGGGAGAAAAACCATGAGAGTCTCTGGACTCCGGGAAACAAACTGAGGGTTACAGAAGGGAGGGGGGTGGGGGATGGGGTAAGTGCGTGATGGGCATTAAGGAGGGCATGTGTTGGGATGAGCACTGGGTGTTATACGCGACTAATGAATCGTTGAACACTACAACAAAAACTTACAATGTACTATATGCTGGCTAACTGAACATAATAAAAAAAACTGGTAGATGAAATTCACATTTTAAAATATAAAGACATTTTTATAATGTTTAACTATACTACTAAAGTGGATTTTGATTCATATGCTCTATTTTCAAGCCTTAAATTTAAAGATAAGAATTAGTTTTACAACAATTTATATAAATGACAGACCAACACTACTTCCAGAAACCCAGGAAAAAGAATGTTTGGCACAATGTCAAGGCCGTGCTTAATTGGATGGCTATCCTGGTATTTAGTCTATGGGCTCTTTATTGGCTACAGGGCTAACCCCAGCTGTCAGGCCTGATGCTATTTGCAGCTCGGACCAGGTTTCCTCCCTGATGCCACAGCCCAAAGACAAATTCTCACTCCATATTTCAGGTCCTGGTAGAAACAACAACAACAACAACAAAAACAACAACAACAACAAAACTGCCTCCCTTTAAAACAGGAAGAAAGCAGATATTCCCCTGATGTGAACACAGGTTGGGAGTGGGAGAAAATCCAAAGTTCATAATTAGTTTAGATTCAGAGAGAACACTGTATAGATCTAGGTGGTCATCCTAACTATATTTCAGAACCTTTACTTGCATACTTGGAAATATCCAAAATGACCTCTTATTCTCATGTCAACCAGTAAGTGGGAATATCTACAAGATCCTTATCCAATAAAGCATACATGTGCTGGCCAGAAAATCTAAGTGTCTCAATTTTCTGATTTCCATCATTATACTATACTCATATGGACCCCCATAAGTCTCTGCTTATCTAAAAGTCTCTGCTTATCTAAAATGCCCCTATCAATTTAATCTTGCATTATTATTTCACTCATAGCATTAATTTTTTATTAGCCACTATGTAACTTCATCAAATATTGTGGAATAAGTTTCACAATCAATCAAACTGGTGTTGTATTATTTTTCATGCTTCCATCATATGAGTTCTCATGTACACTGCACACAACTTAATTCTCAAGCTCTAGAGGGTGGGAGAAGGTATGTCACATAATACGATCAAAGAAACTGTATTCAATATGATGTGTGTATGTGTGTGAGTATGTACATATGTGTGTGCATATATATCCCAATAGAAAAATGCGCAAATGAGATAAACAAGCAATTAATGAAAATTGAAATCCAAATGACCAAATGACTGATCATGGAGAAGATTATCAGCCTCACTAGTACTCAGGGAAATGCCAGTTACAACCACATGACACCAATAACACACTAAACACATATGCAAAAATTTAAAAGTTTGACAATATTAAATGCCACCATGGATTTACAACAATGGGCACTCTCTTATTCTGTTGATGAGAGCATAAATGGATACAACTGCTGTAGAAAAATGGATATGTGTATAAGAATATACATTACAGCACTGCTTTTAATTGTGAAAAGTAGGGAACAACCCAAATGTTTAAAAAAAAATAGCAATTATGGTATATTCATGCAGAATACCAATAAACAACAATGAAAATCAATAAAACTCTTAAACACAATTACAGACAATTCTCTCATGTAATGTTGATAGAAGACACAAAAGAATGCATACAACATGATTCCATTTATATAAAGTTGTAGAACAGAGAAAAGTATATGCTTAAGGATTTATTTGCATACACGGTTGGTAAAACTATAAAGAGAAGTAAGAGGATGATAATCACAAAAGTCAGGATAGTGGTTACCTCCAAGGGGGAGTGAGGGTGTTGTGATCGATAAGGGACCTTCAGGGGTCTTGGCAATGTTTTATTTCCCAGCCCACGTAGTGGTTACATAAGTATTTGCTTCATGATATTCATTAAATCGTTGTTTGTTTTGTTTCTTAAATTCCACATATGAATGAAATATATGGTATTTGTCTTTCTCTAACTGACTTTAAGGAAGGCAAAAGATTTAATAATCTTGTCATTTTAAATCTCAGTAAATTATAAATCGGTAAGACAAAAAAGTATAACTCATAACCTGCCTAGGAAAAGTAAAAGCAAATAAGTTTGATTCACATTATTTTTCTCACCAATATAGAAGTAAGGGTTTTACAACCTCAGCCTGAATATTTCTTAAGTGTTCTTCATTCCACTGAGATGCGTCTAGCAGTTTAAGTTTTGATAATATTTCTGCAGAAAGGTAGCAATCTCCATTGCTTACTAGATAGCATTTTTTCATCTTCTCAAGATGTCTAAAACAAAACAAATCCACGCACATTGCTATGACATTCAACAAACCAAATGTTTTCACTTCTAAGATGTTTCAGACAAGCAATGAACTATCTCAAAACCAACACTGAGTTACAGGAGTACCAATGTGGAGATAAAAATATTTTTTACAATTATGGGAATAAGAAGGGTATTTTTGGTAGTTTGAACAATGGTCTTCCAAAGATGTCCATGTCCTAATTCCCAGAATCTCTGAACGTTACCTTACATGGTCGAAGGCATTCTGCAGATGTGATTAGGATTTTTTTTTTAAGGATTCTATTTATCCATTTGAGAGAAAGAGAGAGGGACAGAGCGAGCACAAGCAGCGGGGAGAGGCACCCAGGGAGAGGCAGACTTCCTGCTGAGCCGGGAGCCCAACATCGGGCTTGACATGGAGCTTGACCCCAGGACCTGGAGATCACGACCTAAGCCGAAGGCAGGCGCTTAACCATCTGAGCCACCCAGGCGCCCCAATGTGATTAGGATTTTGAGAAGATTATCCTAGATTATCTAGATGGCCCTAATGTAATCACAAGGGTCCTTCTAAGAAGGAGGCAGGAGGGTGAGTCATTGAGAAAAGATGTGCGGATAGAAGCAGACCTCAGAGAGAAGATGCTACATTGCTGGCTTGAAGATTGAGGAAAGGCCATGAACAAAGGAAAGCAGGTGACCTCTGGAAGCTGGAAAAAGAAAGGAAACGAATTCTCCCCTAGAGCCTCCAGAAAGAATGTAGCCCTACCCACCCATGTTAGACTTCCTAATTCCAAACTGTGACAGAATAAATTTATGTTGCTTTAAAAGACTAAGATACTAATATACATCTTCCATGTAATCAAAGTTACAATAAAATCACTAATATTTATACAAAGGCTTTAAGAAGATACTATGTGAACTTTATTTAAAAGTCAGTAAAGTGGGGAGTCTGGGTGCCTCAGGCCTTAAGCGTCTGCCTTCGGCTCAGGTCATGATCCCAGGGTCCTGGGATCGAGCCCCGCATCGGGCTCCCTGCTCGGCGGGAAGCCTGCTTCTCCCTCTCCACTCCCCCTGCTTGTGTTCCTGCTCTCGCTGTCTCTCTCTCTGTCAAATAAGTAAATAAAATCTTTAAAAAAAAGTCAATAAAATCCTAGAAATATAAAAAATAAATAAATAAAAATAAAAGCCATTAAATTTGTGGCAATCTGCTACAGCAACAACAGGAACTAATACAGGATTGCTCCTGAAGAATTTATATAGGTTGCTTGCATATAACTTCCTTAATATATCTTGAAAAGTGGTAGTGGCTTTCTACTCCATGATCCATCAACTCATGGCTGCATAATCAACCATTTGATAACCCCTGATCCTATAAGTATGCACAAAAATGAGCTCTATGATCTGAATGCCATTGAAATAAGTGGAATAACCCAGTAACTAGTATACACTCAGTCAAATCCTTCCTGGGAATTGCAATCTACTGTATTGATCTGCTTCAGAGCAGAAAGGAGAACATAGACAGGATAAAAACCTTCCTAAAGCAGGGTCCTCTTAAGGTTGTTAAAACTTACCGTAATCTAAAACACATGGGATAGGCAAATAAGGACCTGGACCCATCAGACAACCAGGAGGCTCTCAAGAGGATATGTGGCATATCTAGGAGATATCTTATTCAGATATGAATGTCCAAGTGGCATCCAACCAAAGATCACGGGATTTGTTAACTGAGCAGGCTGCTAGGAACAGCAGTCTCTTACCATGGCATAAGGTACATTTTATATAAGGTATCTGAAGTCAGTGTGGTTATATAACAGAAAAATTATTTTCTCTAAAAAATATATCACTACAGTGTTATAAAAATAAGACAGAATGATTGATTTGAAAGCAGGTTTAGAATCCATGGGAAAAAACATATGTGAACCCAAACACCACTATTTGTATCTGAAAATTACAAAATCACAGAACTAGTAAAATCAGTATTATTATAATAAAATAAATGTTATTATTCATTTCTAAAAGTATAAATTACATTTTTATCTTTATTTCAGGCTTTCTGCCTGTGCTTAAGGAACCCAAACTAATATTCCATAATTAAAAAAAAAAAACAAACAACTATTGAAAGTAAAAACTAGACCTACCTTTGATGTCTTCTGGGGTCCTTAAGGACTTTCAACCTCTCAATATCCATCCATAATGACCAATATCTCTCTCCTAATGTATCTTTTATAAATTTCTTAAATCTTTCAAACTCCTTTCTATTGCCAATATCGTAAGCTTTGTGAGACATACACCAATCAGCCCTGGTTTCTGGTCCAATGCTCTCACTCTTTGAACTTGCTTGTTCTAACATCTCTTCTGACTTTTCACTTGTGATTTGAAATGTTTCACTTAACAAAACATTCCTGCCAGGGATAGGCTCAAAACCCTCCTCAAGCACCACTTCTGTTACCTTGTTGAAATTTACATAATCTGGGCTTTCCATCAGTGGCTCATCAAAAATTTGATGAATTGCTACTCTCAATATAAAGGTTACATAAGATCTTAAAAATTCTTCCCATGTTGAGAAATGCAATATAAGGCTTTCATCAGCATCCTGTTGCCTCTCAAGGTATATTCTCAGAAGGGCTTGAGAAGGAGTGTCTTGTAGAGAGATGGACCCAATGTCTTCTTCTTCTTCTTCTTCAAAATGAGAAGTTAATCTAATGGTTTCAGATGAGTCCCTTTTTATCCTCGGGTGAATTCCATCATCAAAGATAAAGCTGTCTGCATTAAATCATAAAGGGCTATTAGATCAGATATGAATACAAAGTTGCTTTTATTATTAACTAGATGTTGCAGAGCCAGCATGGTAAGTGGGTTTGGCACAGGTAGGCACTTCGTGTACAGAAGGGGGAGTTCTGAAGCCACATTTGATACCACTAGAGAAAAAACTGCTAACAGGATTGGCCATGTCTTCCTTGGACATGGAAGTGGATAATGGTGGCAGATGAATGAAATATTTGACATCCCTATTACAGAGGATCTTCAAAAAGACATTATGCACTTTTAAAATGTCGTATTTGAGGCTGATATAGAATGTCCATATGTAAAGGCCAAATCTATTAAACAATTGTTTAATGTACATATTCTAATATGTCATGCTATAATATAAAATAAAATTAGACAATCAATGAACAAATCAGAACTGGAGTCATATCAGGAATTTTTAAAAATTCACTATTTTAACCAAAAGATTCAATTGCTATCATACTTACAACCTACTATCAAAATTACAAAATGGCATAAGGTACTTATGAAGGCTTACAAATACAAATGGATTGTTTCACACTTTCTCTAAAGACATGTAGTCTTTATTTAGACTTATTTATTTTCTCCTTATTTAGAAATCAGTGAAATATCTGATGTCAGTGCTTTATTTCACATGGCAAATCTACCGCTTGAAATGCCACAGAGCAGGAAAACTGTTGTCATCTGTTTCCCCACTTCAATGGCCATTTTCTCAGTAATAGTTTCAAATCCCAGTGAACTGGAAGTGTTTTATTACAATTTTTATTGAAAATGAAGATACTGGGGCGCCTGGGTGGCTCAGTTGGTTAAGCGACTGCCTTCGGCTCAGGTCATGATCCTGGAGTCCCAGGTTCGAGTCCCGCGTTGGGCTCCCTGCTCAGCAGGGAGTCTGCTTCTCCCTCTGACCCTCCCCCATCTCATGTTCTCTCTCTCTCTCATTCTCTCTCTCAAATAAATAAATAAATAAAATCTTTAAAAAAAAAAAAGAAAATGAAGATACTAAGTCCCCCCAATATTAAGAGACTAGACTTTTGTAAACCTATGAAAAGATGCTGGGTATACACTCAATCCCACAGAAGTGGAGGGAGAGAGCAAGGCCTGCATTTCTGTTCACCACCCTCCTGCTACCCTTTCTCTACCCTTTCACTATCTTTGCTCTCCAATTTTCTACTTTACTATTTGGGGGAAACAGCAAGAAACCTATAAATTCAGCTATTTGCAATTAAGGAGACTATTTTCCTTCTTTACCTAGATTTAGGTTCAATTCTAGAGAACCCAGATTTAATGTCCTCAGAGGTTGCTTACACTTTTCAAAAGAATTAGGAACTTAGTGAATTGCTAAGTTCCTCTCCTGAGGCACATTGCTAGATTTTTTCCTCTAGCAATATCATGTTAATGACACCCACTTCTGAAAGTTTCCTCCTATATCTATGAAAAGTTGGTATCGTCCACAAAAGTTCCCCACGGTAGAAATGTATCTGTTTTTCAAGGAGAAAAACAAGTCTGAACTTAGAAGGAAAACTCAAGTTGCATGAACGACTATGTACTTTCAAGAGGAGAGAAAAGTTCCACCCACTTAATTTCAAATATTTAATAATAAGAATCTGTAAACTGTCACAGGAAGTAAAGACAAGACAAACATTTACCGACTGCCTATGAGGGACCTGGCACTAGGCCAGGCCTCTTCTAGACATTTAGTGTGTATCATTATTCTCATCTTACAGATAAGAAAAGCAAGGCTCTCAAGAAGTGGAATAACTTTAGGGTGCCTGGGTGGCTCAGTTGGTTGGGCGACTGCCTTCGGCTCAGGTCATGATCCTGGAGTCCCGGGATCGAGTCCCACATCGGGCTCCCTGCTCAGCGGGGAGTCTGCTTCTCCCTCTGACCCTCCCCCTCTCATGCTCTCTCTGTGCCTCATTCTTTCTCTCTCAAATAAATAAATAAAATCTTTAAAAAAAAAAAAAAAAGAAGTGGAATAACTTTAAAAAGTCACACAGCTAATAAGCATTAACCCATCTAAACCCATTCTCTTTTTCCTATGCCCCGTTGCCTCTCAAAAAACAGCAGAGGGGTGCCTAGATGGCTCAGTCAGTTAGTTAAGCATCTGACTTTTGATTTCGGCTCAGGTCATGATCTCAGGGTTGTGAGATCCAGCTCCACGGTGGGCTCTACGCTCAGCAGGGAGTCTGCTTGAGATTCTCTCTCCCTCTGCCCCTCCCCCTGCTCTATTTCTCTCTCTCTAAAATAAATAAATAAATCTTTAAAAATAAAAACAGTGGAAAGTGAAGTGGGGGGGCGGGTAGGAATGGAGATTATTTTTCTCCCCCACCACTATGTGTTGTACTGGAAGATTAGAACACCAATAACCAAGGATTTAAGGAGTTTTGAAATCATTCTTGTCCTTTCTGCTTACCAGAAACAGATGAAACAACCGGTGTTTCACGTTTGCTGTGGACTACACAAGATGGCAATGAAAACGTCGATGCTGTTTGAAGACTCTGTTTGGCTAATGCAAACCAATCTTTTGTTTGAGTATAGGAGGCCTAGGAAGAAAGGTGCACCTTTGTTTAACATTAAGATCAGCAGTGTTCTCCCAGTCGCAGACCTTGACACGTCACTAGAACGTTAAATTTGCATAGTGCAATATGAAAGGGAAAACTATGCCATGAAAGAAAAGAAAAATTCATTATTTGAGAATAATGGGAAGGAAATTTCAACTCAGATTATCTGGATATTAGATGACCAAAGGTAAAAATGAGCCCCAAATCCATCAAATCCTTCCCCACTCTTCCACCGGAGGCATGCAACCCTACTTGCCCGCTTCATTATAGAGTCAGGCCACCTCACTGTATCTTGGCAGTCACATGGCTCATCAGTTCTTGGCTCCATCCTTTGCCAGCTACTCCCACATTTACAACTTCCCAATTATTCCCTGCCCCTAATTCTGTCTGATCTGGCTCCGCGTTTTTTACGACACCTCCCTAATATGACAGACTTACTCTCAGGAGCACTGAAAACCTCCCCAAGCTCAACTGCCCCTTTGCCATAAATTCAGTTTTCACAGCTTTTCTTGGATTGTACGCTCCCTGAAAATTGATTCTTGACTCCATCTGCCCCTGGATGGAGCCTTCAATTTTTCCTTTCCTTTGTGCACCCTCAAGCCAGCTGACCCAATTCCCAAGCTGACCTTCAGCTTCCAGAACCCCAGTCCTGAGAAGCCCTTTTCTCAGCTTTCCTGGGAAAATTCCTCTGCCTGCCTCTCTCAGTAATATCCTCAAAATCTTTCTAAAATAATCCAGATTGTTCAACAGAAGCAGAGAGGGGAGTGTCCAGCATTACTCTCCTTTCTCCTTTCTCCAGCTGAGTCAGCAGGTTGGCCCTTAGCCTCAGGAATACTCACAAAATAGGCAGGGTTCAAATGGAATAGGTATTGTTCTCTATGATACAGAATTAGCAGGGCAAGTCGGGCCACACAATGAAACCAAAAAGCAAGAGAGTGAAATGAAAAGTGCCACCTATATAATCACTACCCCTCTTAGAAGTTAGGTTTCCTGGGTGGATAAAAGCTTTGAAAGATTCTAATTTCCTTTTGTTCCCTCTTTTCCTTCCTTTAAAACCAAGTCATTTGGGCACCTGGGTGGCTCAGCTGATTAAGTGACTGCCTTCGGCTCAGTCTCAGGATAGAGTTCCGCATCGGGACTGCTCAGCAAGGAGTCTGCTTCTCCCTCTGACCCTCCCCACTCTCGTGCTCTCTCTCTCTCAAATAAATAAATAAAATCTTTAAAAAAAATAAAACCAAGTCATTTATTATTATATGTTCATTCAACATATATTTATTGAGTGACTACTCTATTCCAAGCAGTATCCTAAGCACTGAGAGAAGGCCAAAATAATGAAGAACTGTTAGGGAATTGAGAGAGGCCAATAAACAAAAGTCCTTGTTATTTCAACTGTGCAAAAAAGATTGCAAAGCAAAAACTAGAGTAGTAAGTAGTCAGTCAGACAAAAAAGTAGGTAACTAGTCCACTTAATATGCTTGAAAGATGAGTCAATTGTTTGTGTTTAGATGTTTAATGAAGACTCAAAGACATATTACCAGTTATCATCATAAAGATTAATCCTTATCTACAGTCATGATTTAAATGATTTAAGGGCTCAAAGAATTTTGAATCCTCAAAGTTCAAGAGCTATTAAGAAGATATTAGTGGGGCGATTGGGTGGCTCAGTTGGTTGAGCATCCAACTCTTGATCTTGGCTCAGGTCATGATCTCAGTGTCGTGAGATCAAGCCCTGTGTCAGGCTCCAAGCTCAGTGCAGAGTCTGCTTGTCCCTCTCCCTCCTCCTCTGCCCCTACCCCTCACTCTCTCTGTCTCTCTCTCTAAAATAAATAAATGAAAATAAAATCTTAAAAAAAGGATATTAGAGAGTTAAAGTATTAATCAAGTGGACAGAATTGAGTTTTTTCATCACAGAAAATAGCAAAAGTAAACTAGCTTAAATTTTACTCTCTTACATTCGGTTTAATTGACATGTAAGGAATCAGATTTATTTCCCTAGATTGATTCTTCCTGTTGTATGTTTACTGACCTGTACTATCAGTACATTTTTTATGACATTCCTGACATTCCTATAATACATAAGAGAAAAAATAAATACTTAAAAATAAGTATAAGAGAGAAGTACAATATGCTTTTCGTACATCCCCAGCATTAGCTCAGTGGAAATAATGCAACTGGCAAAATTTCAAACATTTTTGCCAAATATTACTGATAGAAATACCAAACTACAAAATTAAATCAGAACTACACATGAAAATAAATGGTCAGGTAAGATAGGTTAAGTCTATCTATTCCGACAGAGATGGCAAATAGTTTTCCTTTTGTATGACATCTTTGATCAATTGGAAGTGCTTGCCTAGAGGGCTGTGTTGAAAAGAATTTGGAGCCAAGTCCTAGCTCAGCAGGAAAATTGCCATGATTGATTAGCAATGTCTGTCATGAATGGAAACTAGGAGAGCAGCAACACTTGGGCCACTTATTTGCAATTCCTGGTTTTGTACAGACTTGTGTATAGGAAATGTGTTCCCAGAAAGAAGACCTGATAATTAGAGGCCAGAGATCAAACAATGGTATTTACTACACCATGACTCTCCAAAAGGACATCTGATTCTAGGTTAGATCTCTTTAAATGCACTCATACAACCCAGCATTTCTTCATGGAGGACAAATTTATCTGATAACAGTTAAAGGGTCATGCATTTTACTACTGAGGAATAATCTTAACAATAGGGAGGAGAAGACCCAATTTATCATCATTTTGTACAAAAATTATAGATTCCAAACAATGAAAATTTTGCAATGAACAATGAAACCATGGATACAATTCAAGGTACCCTTCCTCGCTTCACGGGTGACACTGAGCATGTTCTTCAATCTTGCATTTGGTTCTCTGTACACATGAGGATAATAATACCAATTACATTTCAGGTGAAAGAGTGCAGAGTAAAGGAGTCAGCATAAATCCACAAACTGTTTTGCTAAATCTGCCTTAGAAGTACTTGAAGTCGGGGCGCCTGGATGGCTCAGTTGGTTAAGCATCTGCCTTCGGCTTAGGTCATGGTCCCGGGGTCCTGGGATCGAGCCCCATGTGGGGCTCCCTGCTCAGCGGGGAGTCTGCTTCTCCCTCTGCCTCTGCTCCTTTCATCTGCTGGTGCACTCTCATTCTGTCTCTCTCAAATAAAAAAATCTTTAAAAAAAGGAAGTACTTGAAGTCATTTCCCTTTTCAAGTGGTACAAATGAAATTCCTATCCCTAAAATGAGAAGTCTCCTTGAAATGCCAAGTCATGAAGAAACACTCATACTTTTACCTCGCCAAGAGAAATGTAGAACTTTTTCATGATGATAACATTCTCTTCATCAACAACAGGTGGTGGTAGACTGGCTGGTTTTTTCAAGACCCAGGGGGAAAAATCTTCATTGAATGTGATGTTCATGCCTGATACACTCCATCTTACTTGTGAGACCAATTTGGCTAATCTGCATTTTAGAAAACATACAAACTTGAAATAAGTTTCAAATACGGTAGAATTCAGGGGAAAAAAAAAAACCTAAAATTTTATTTTATTTTCAAGTCCATCTCCTCACTCTGCACAATGATTCTCTTAGGATCTGCTAAAATTAATGGCTTATTCACAGAACTACTAATTAATAATTACTCTGTTTTAATTTATTTTACTTTGATTTTTAATATGGTGGTTCTAAGTATAGGTCAAATTTTAGTAAAATTTCAGAATGTTTAGGTACTTACACATTAAGTCAGGAAACATAAAAGAAAAATTTGGTCCACTATGACATTCTTTTTCATGACACATTTGTTTTTTAACAGCCTGAACATAAATACCATTATCACAAGTAGATAATTTTTAAAACATAATGATCTAAGAAGCACAACTGAAATACATTTATTTCAAATGCTCTATCACTCACATACTATAGCAGGTGGGATACAAACTCCAGTGGGTTTAAAAGTATGTGATTTTATCAAGAAAGTATGGAAAAATGATTTTAGGTTAAAAAAAAAACAACCCAGGCAATTAAAAAATAGGTTTGTTGATGGGACTATAATACCTGTATTCAAAGTAACAATCGCTTTCCAGAAATGCTGGAAGTCTTTCTTTTTTGATCCACTCAATACCTTCTTCACGACTGAGACACTATTAGAGGACAAGTGAAAAAGAAAAATCACCTTTCAGGACAATTAAGGCCTAGTCACTAGAGCAATATTACCAGGAGCCCTGCCTCTACCTTCTGTTTGCACAAGAGAGAGCAAGAACCTCGGAGTCCCACATTTGAAGCCATTGCTTGCCTTCAGGTACTTCTTTAATTCTCTCAACAACCCTGCATCAACTATTAGACCCATTTTACAGATTAACAAACTGAATCCAGAGAAGTTACGTAACTTACTGAAGGAGGAGGTATGAGAAAAAAAGTCACTCTCGGTATTTTCACAGTCGCAAAATGGGTTAAAAATAATCACAAACAGAAAAAGAGCTAACCAGAACACTTGATAAGGTCACTATGGTCACAACAGGCCCCTCTGTCCTTCCAGTTTTAGAAAATTTGGTTAAATATTTAACATCCCAGACACTATCCTGGGAATACCAGGGTTAGCAAGAAAGATAAGGCCCTGAGGCACTTGGGTGGCTCAGTAGGTTAAGCATCTGCCTTTGGCTCAGGTCATGATCCCGGGGTCCTGGAATTGAGCCCCGCATCGGGCTCCCTGCTCAGCGGGGAGTCTGCTCCTCCCTCTTCTTGTGCTGTCTCACTCTGTCAAGTGAATAAATAAAATCTTAGAAAGGAAGGGAGGAAGGAAGGATGGAAGGAAGGAAGGGAGGAAGGGAGGGAGGGAGGAAGGAAGGAAGGAAGGAAGGAAGGAAGGAAGGAAGGAAGGAAGGAAGGAAGATAGATAAAGCCATGCTTTTAAGGAGTTTACAGGTAATTCAATAAGCAATAGTAGTAGAGTGCAGTAAATGCCACAGTTCAGGCTTCTGTGGGAGGACACCTGGGCACTAAAACCAGCAAAGGTTTCCCGAGAGCATGCCACTCACTCTTTGACCTGACGCGTGATTAGCTTGGTGAAGAGGAGAGCAGGAGAGGAAACGAAGGTAAGTCTAGTATGACTACATCGCAGGGTGAGGTTTGAGGAAAGGAGGGAAGCAAGCCAGAGAAGCAGGCAGGCCTAATTATGAATTGTCTTTTAAATGACAGTAAGGAGTTTAGATTTTATTTTGAGGTTGTGAGGGCCACACAAAATCATGGAAGAGTTACTGAGTTGCTGTTCATTCTCAAACATTTACTCACTATTGATTCTCTTTTTGTCTTATATTCACTTTTTTCCAGAATTCTAAAGAATGTCAGTACTTTGAACACTAAATGAATGCTCCTGGACAAGTAAAACAACCAGTAAGGTACCCATGTCGGTGAGGCAAGGGTGTCTGCATTTATGTGACTTCCACTGATTATCTGCGAAAGCAACAGTTGTGCTGTGATAGTAACATCAGTCAACACAGAGCCCTGCTGACTCCAGGGAGGAAATTAAAGGCTCACAGAGTAGTACTGCCAACATCTGATGGGCTGATGTTCTTGAGCATGCACCTGCGCTCAACACTGCTTGCGTGTGGCATGAAGTCATTAGGCTCCCCAAGGCTGGAAGACTGAGGGAACAATGGTTTCCTTCTGTTCAGCCCAAAACATCCATTTGGCCCTGACCAAAGACTATCTTCTGGGTAATGAAGAAACAGAAGAAAGTTTGGAAGCAGCCAGCCCCTGAACAGTAGCATCTCGGTGGTGGTCTTAGTGCCTACGAGTGAGATACGCAGGACACGTGGATCCTGTAGCCAGAAAAACTCCCAAAAGGCCTCCACACATAGTACACACTGACAGCTACACACGACTCTCGGATTCTCATCAGCAATGCAGTCGATATGTCCCAGAAAGACACCAGACCACGTATTAAGGTCGGTACACCCCCTTGAGGAATACTACAAGGTGGTCAAGGCTAGTCAGTCATACAAAATCAATTTGCCTAATATTTAATGAACAGTTCACCAATAACTCATCCCCTTTTGAAGGTCCTTGCATCTATCTAACCCAAAAATGAAATGGAATGAAAAGTTTAAAAGGAATAAAATCAAAACTGAAGAAAAGTCTTTAGTCAGACTGCCAAAATGTCCCTTCAAGGTGTTTACAAATAACTAAAATATAAAGACCAAAAAAACACAGAACAATCTTGTCAAACATAAAATGACAACTTAATAAATACCTATGAAAAACACAGAAATAATTTACCTATGGTAAAATTATTTAATCCTTAAAACTAAAAAAAAAAAAAAATACATACAGTAAAAATCCATCCTTTTTAGTAACCACTTCTACAAGTTTTAACAAATACTTACAGTTGTATAACCATGACTACAATCAAGATAGAGAATAGTTCCTACATCCTCCAAACTTCCTCATACCACTTTGCATTCAATGACTCCCTCTAACCCCAGGCCCTGGCAACCACCAATTAGTTCTCCACAGCTTTGCCTTTTCCAAAGTGTCATATAATTGGAATCAGTATAGTACATAGCTTCCTTCATTTAGCATGATGCATTTGAGATTGACCTATGTTCTTAGACGGATCACTAGTTCATTCCTCTCTCCTCCTCTTCAGCTTAGTACTCCACTGTATGGATGAACCATAGTTTGTTTATTCACTCCCCATTCAAGGAAATTTGGGTTTATTACAGCTTTTGGTGATTATAAATAAAGGAACTACAGACTTGCACATATAGGTTTTTATGTGAACAGAACTGTTCGTTTCTCTTGGGTAATATGCGGGAGTAGGATAGATGGGTAGTATGGTGTATGTTTAACTTAGAAAGCTGACTGCCAAGCTGTTTTCCAAAATGGAATATCGCATCAACGATGTTAAGAGTTCCAACTGCTCTACACCTTGACTGGCACTTGGTATTGTCAATGTGTGTTGCATAATTAACTCATTCTAAAAGGTGTATAGAAATAGTTCGTTGAGATTTGTGTGTGTGTGTCTACACACACACTGCTTTTTTTTATAACAACTTCAAGATATAATTCACATTCCATATAATTCACCCATTTAAAATATATAATCCAATGGGTTTTAGTACATTCCCAAACCATCATCACGATAAAATGTCATCACCTTCCAGAAAACCTCATATCCATATCTCCATTCCACATCAACAACTCGCCCACCCCTATCTCCCAATGTTGACTGCATTTCTCTTATGATAAATGTTGAGCATCTTCTCATATGCATTTTTGTCATCTGTACATCTTTATTTGGAGAAATGTCTATTCAGATCCTATGTCCATTTTTTAAAACTGAAGTATAATGAACATACAGTGTTATATTAACTTCAGGTGTACAATATACTGATTCAACAATTCTATACATTATTCAGTGCTCATCAAAGTTAGTGTACTCTTAATCCTCTTTTATTTCACCCATCCCCCCACCCCTCCCCTCTGGCAACCACCAGTTTGTTCTCTATAGTTGAGTCTGGTTTTTTGTCTCTTTTTGTTGTCTGTTTTATTTCTTAAATTCCACATATGAGTGAAACCATATGATAGTTGTCTTTCTCTGGCTGATTTATTTCACTTAGCATTATACCCTCTAGGTCCATTCACATTGCAAATGGTAAGATCTCAAAGATCTCATTCTTTTTTATAAGAATAATTCAGCCACATATATCACATCTTCTTTATCCATTCATCTATCAATGGACAGTTGGGTTGCTTCCGTATCTTGGCTATTGTAAATAATGCTATTGCAATAAACATAAGGGTTCATATATCTTTTTGAATTAGTGTTTTCATTTTCTTTGGGTAAATACCCAGTATGGCATTACTGGGTCATATGGTAATTCTATTTTTAATTTTTTGAGGAAACTCCATAACATTTTCCACAGTGGCTGCACCAATTTGCATTCCCACCAACAGTGCATGAGGGTTCCATTTTCTGCACATCCTTGTCAACACTTATTATTTCTTGTCTTTTTTATTCTAGCCATTCTGACAGGTGTGAGGTGATATCTCATTGTAGTTTTGATTTGAATTTTGCTGATGATTAGTGATGTTGAGCATATTTTCACGTGTCTGTTGGCCATCTGTCTGTCTTCTTTGGAAAAATGTATGTTCAAGTCCTCTGCCCATTTTTTATTTTTTTCAAGTTTTTATTTAAATTCCAGTTAGTTAACACACAGTGTAATATTAGTTTCAGGTGTAGAATTTAGTGATTCAACACTTCCATACAACACCCAGTGTTCATCACAAGTGCCCTCCTTAATCCCCAATACCTACGTCACCAATCCTTCCACCCACTCCCCTCTGGTAACCATCAGTTTGTTCTCTTTAGTTAAGGGTCTGTTTCTTGGTTTGCCTCTCTTTTCCCCCTTATGTTCATTTGTTTTTTTTCTTAAACTCCACATACGAGTGAAATCATATGGTATGTCTTTCTCTGACTTATTTTGCTTAGCATAATACTCTCTAGTTCCATCCACATTGTTGCAAATGGCAAGATTTCTTTGCTTTTGATGGCTAAATAATATTCTAATATATATATATACACACACACACACACATATATATATTTATGTGTATATACACACACACACACACACCACGTCTTTATCCATTCATCAGTCGATGGACATTTGGGCTCTTTCCATAATTTGGCTATTGTTGATAATGCAACAATTATAATGATAATGCAACCGCAACATTGGGGTGCATGTATCCCTTCAAATTATTATTTTTGTATCCTTTGGGTAAATACTTAGTAGTGTAATTCCTGGATCATAGGGTAGTTCTGTTTTTAACTATATGAGGAAACTCCATACTGTTTTCTACAGTCCTCTGCCCATTTTTTAATCAGATTGTTTATCTGGTGTTGACTTGTGTAAGTTCTTTGTATATATCCTGCATATTAACCCCTTACTGGCTATACCATTTGCAAGTATCTTCTCCCATTCAGTAGGTGTCTTTTTGTTTTAATGATGGTTTCCCTTGTTGTGCAAAAGCTTTTTATTTTGGTGTAATCCCAATATTTTAATTTTGCTTTTGATTCCCTTTCCTGAGGAGACATCCCTAAAAAAATGTTTCCATGGCTAATATCAAAGAAATTACTGCCTATGGTTTCTTTTAGGAGTTTTTTGGTTTTAGGTTTCACAGGTCTTTAATCCATTTTGAGTTTATCTCTGTGTTTGGTGTAAGAAAGTGGTCCAACTTCATTGTTTTGCATGATGTCGTCCAGCTTTCCCAGCACCATTTGTCAAAGAGACTGTCATTTCTCCATTGTATATTCACGCCTCCTTTGTCATAGATTAACTGACCATACTCTTCTAGTCCATTGATCTATGTGTCTATTTTTGTGCCACTACCATAGTGTTTTGATCACTATAGGTTTGTAGTATATCTTGAAATCTGGGGTTGTGATCCCTCCAGCTTTGTTTTCTCTTGAGATTGCTTTGCCTACTCAGGGTCTTTGATGGCTCCACACAAATTTTTGTATTATTTGTTCTAGTTCTATGAAAAATGTAGCTCGTATTCTGAGAGGGATGGCATTAAATATGTAGACTGCTTTGGGTAACATAGACATTTTAACAAAAGTGTTTCTTCCAATTCATGAGCATGAAATATCTTCCCATTTGTATCTTCTTCAGTTTCTTTCATCAATGTTTTATACTTTTCAGAGTACAGATCTTTCACCTCCTTGCTTAGGTTTATTCCTAGGTATTTTATTATTTTGTTGCAATTGTAAATGGGATTGTTTTCTTAATTTCTCTTTCTGCTACTTCATTTTTAGTGTATAGAGATGCAACAGATTTTTTGGAACTCCTTTGTAGGATTTATTTTATATAAAAACTGAATCATATTATATGCTTTAATTTACAACTTGATTTTTCCATTGAACAATACATGTGCATCTATCTCATCAGGACAATAGACATAGCTCAAACACATTCTTTCTAAATAGTCATATAATATTCCATAGTTCTTCAGTTGTTAAAGATATAATACGTTTATACTACTGAAGTCAATGCTGCAATCAGCTCCTATACATACACATTTACTTGTATGGGATAAAAATCCCAAAGTGGCTTTCCAGGCATAAATCATAGTACTTTTAATTTTAATCAATTTTGCCAGATTAATTCCCAAAGATTGTAGCAATTAATATTCTACCAACACTAGATGTTATTATTTTTTTAAATTGTAGGCCCATTTAATGTGATGTGATGAGGACTGGGTGTTATACGCAACCAATGAATTATCAAATTCTACTTCTGAAACTAATGTACTATTTGTTGGCTAACTGACTTTAAATAAAAAAATTGTAGGCCAATTTAATGTCTTAAAAAATGGTATCTGGCTGTACTTATAATTTGCATATTTCTGATCATTTTTGTGATTAAACATCTTTTTACTTGCTCATTTTCCATTTTAATTCTTCTCTTGTAAATAGTTGGTTGAATTACTTCAATTATTTTACTGGACTACTTGTCTTTTTCTTAAATAAGATTGGTAAGAAATTAAGTAAAATGCATTTCCTCACACTTGCAAAATTTTTTTTCTAAATCATTGTTTTTTAACTTTATGTCATTTTCTAACATGAAATATTTTAATTTTGGTGTCTAGGGTTTTTTTTAATTATTATTATTTTGAGGATTCTGGAGTTCTTGACTTCATGAGAGGATGGGTCACATGCTAAGTTTACATACAAATTTTCCTGGATTTTATTGTAATATTTCAGTTTAAAAAACCATTTATTTATTAATATACAAATAAAGACAATTTAGCTTACTCTTGCAAACTGATAGTAATTATTTATATTTATTGTGTTTAAGCTTTGTCTAGGAAGTCTAAAATAATTTTGAATTAGCAATAAAGATATACTTTTTCTCTTCTTATGATCTACTGGAAATGGTTACAGTATTTCACCATATACAGTGTGTACTATCGATTTTGGGTAGCCTTTAACATGTTTAAGCAATTTATTTTTTTATTTTTATTTTTATTTTTATTTTTATTTTTAAGATTTTATTTATTTGACTGAGAGAGACACAGCAAGAGAGGGAACACAAGTAGGGGGAGTGGGAGAGAGAGAAGCAGGCTCCCTGCCGAGCGGGGAGCCCGATGCGGGGCTCAATCCCAGGACCCCGAGATCATGACCTGAGCCGAAGGCAGATGCTTAACGACTGAGCCACCCAGGCGCCCCTAAGCAATTTATTTTTTAATGAGTTTTTATTAGACATAAGTTTGCATGAAACGCAATAGATTTATGTATACTAATTTTGTATCCTACAACTTTACTGAATTTATTTATCAGTTCTAGTAGTTTTTTGGTGGAGTCTTTAAGGTTTTCTACATATAGTATCATGTCATCTGCAGTTAGTGAAAGTTTTACTTCTTTCTTACCAATCTGGATGCCTTTTATTTCTTTTTCTTGTCTGATTGCTGTGGCTAGGACTTCCAGTGCTATGTTGAATAGAAGTGGTGAGAGTGGACACCCTTGTCTTATTCCTGATCTTAGAGGAAAAGCTCTCAATTTTTCCCCATTGAGCATAATGTTAGCTGTAGGTTTTTCACATATGGCTTTTATTATGTTGAGGTATGTTCCCTCTAAACCTACTTTGTTGAGACTTCCTATCATGAATGAATATTGTAACAATTTATATGGTGCTTTATAGTTCAGAATATATTTCCTTGTCTAAATTTCAAAACATTGCTATAACATAGTTTTTTATTTTTAGTATTTGTAAAAGTATTTTAAAGACTATTATTATTAATATATTTAATTTGATGAAAGTAAACAAGAAAGACAGAAATATATTGGAATTCAGTAAAAGAAACACTGAAGAACTTTCAGGCTGGAAAAGAGCTATATCGTAAGTGTTGAACATATTTCAGCCTAGTTCCATCAGACACTTCAAATCATGGAAAATGTTAAACATTCATTTTATTTTCAGTTGAGCCACACAACAAACCTAAGTAGTAGGTAGCGAAGGAATCATTTGACAGGTGATGAAAATAAGGTTCATCAAAATGACTTGTTCAAGAACACAGAGCTGGTAAGTTAAAGAGTCAAGGTTAGAACCCAGGGTTGTTTGTGTTTTTTGTTTGTTTGTTTGTTTTTGTTTTTGTTCAAAGACAAAGCTCCTTAGCTCTTCATGCTAAGGAGACAAAATCCAGAAGCTGAGAGTGGAATTTAAGGCCAGGGAGGTCAGAGTCACATAGTGTAACTGGAGGGTCAGAACTCATAATTCCCAACTGCTTGTTAGGATAGAACCCAAATCAGATAAATTCACTGTATACCCACATTTTCTAGAATGCATCTAAACTATAAAGGATACACATATTTCTGCTGCCCCAAATTAACCTGATATCCTAAATGTTCAAAGGAAATTACATGAACCTTCTCATATTGTAAATCTAACATCAACAATATTGCTAGATTAAATTGGCCATTTGACATGAATAAGATGATAGAGTAACTAACAAATACTACGTTTAAGTACAATAAAACTTAATAAATATAGTTACATTTCAGAAAGTTAAGCCCAAGGAACCTCATGTTAGTCTTACCTAATGCTTTATCTACCTAGCAAGATATAAACTCAAATATACCTTCTTACCATGATATTGTAGTTTATATTAATGGTTTCATCTTCATAGGGGGCATTCATCTGAACAGGTTTAACATCATTCTTTCCTTTCCTTACAACATCATAGATGGGATTTCGAGGTTGCTGGTTTTGTAGAATTTTTTTCAGTTGCTTTTCCAGAAGTTGTGGAGCATTGTTAACTATTTCAAAAACTCCAAAATCCACGTTAAATCTAATTGCCTCTGAAAAGGTCTGCAAAATAAATTTGTAGAAATATATCTTAAATTTTTATAAACCAGAAACTCACTGTCTCCAAGGACACTTGACACTTAATAAATGCATAATATGCATTTAGTATAAGCATACACACACACACACACACACACACACACAAAGTTTTGTGTATTTAACCATGAGCTCTTCTCTGTAGGAGCTTGGAACTCTCTTGACTACAGATAAGGGAACCCATTGAATCCTTCCTTTCCAATGTACTTATGCCAAGAAATAAGGATGTATTACAGCAGGAATTCCCTTTCCATAAACATCTTATCCCTGTGCTTCTTTGGAACTGGAAAGAAATACACACCTGGTCTCTATGAAGCAATGTTATTCTCTAAGGAGGGGGTGGATTACTAGGGAAGAATGAGTAAAGGAAGAAGAAATAACACTCCCGTTATCTCTTTCATCCCCAGGAGCCATGAAAGCTAAAGTCCCCCTTGCCCAAAAGGATAAAATTAAGTACAATGTGTTCTTCATTTAAGACTATTTCAACACCACTCCTCTCACTGTGAAAAAAAAGAGAGAGAGAGAGAGTGAAAGACAATAACATTTCTGAGCTTTTCTCAGTAATTACTAAATGCTGCCAACTTTTATTTAAAGTCAGTCAGTTAATATACAACAGTCAGGAGTCTTGAGTTTGAATGCCAGCTTGCCAATAAGTAGCTCTGTGACTTTGAGTAAATCGTTAAACATGTGTGGGGCCTCCATCTCCTTAACAAGTAAATATTGGATTGGCTGTCTGTGTCTTTTCCCATTTTGCCCTCCAAATCTAGAATCAGGTTCCTTTTTCAGAGTATGAACTTATTTTAGAATACCTTTCTTGAACTACGTACTCATGTAGATTCATTTATGTATTTTTAGCCAGGTGGTAGAAGACATCAAGCCCTTCCCCTTGGATCAATAACTGTCCTAGGGAGAGCATCAATTCTTTCAAATTTTACTAAGAGATTGCTAGATATACTATAGTTAAAATTTAATAAATGGCAGGATGTCATAAAATGGGTGTTAGAAATATATATATATGTGCATATATATAAATACCCATATATGTGTGTATATATACATACATATTCTTCTAATGTCAGATAACATCACATCTCTAAAGTCTGAGTGTCTCCCCTTCTAAGGAGTTTAAAGTGCATGGACAATAGGGTTCAATATGAACGGCAGTCTACAGGCCCAAAGTCCTCAGGGCTAAGATTTCCCCCTCAAAAATGACAAGTATAGCTCAATGGACAAGTATCAACAGTTACCGGTAAATTATGTATAAGGTTTCTTCAATAAACATATTTAATTGCATCTGTCTTTCAAACATGAGATTCACACAGGTATCGCTTACCTGAATGTCAAATATTATCTCTGAATTATACTATCACTAGACTAAACAGATAAATGAGTCTGCTGATATCAGAGACAAGATTCAACTGGTAAGAGAAAGGAACTGAATTAAATGTGGTAAATAATAGACATAAAATATTAACTGGGGAGAGGGAAATGGTACAGTCGACGGCAAAAGACCATCTGGAAAAGATTTCTTCTAGTTCTGAGCATCCATGGAACAAGAGGGCAGGTTTGGTCTTTATTTGTTTTCCTTTCTTTTTTCTGCCTCTTACCCTCACACCTGGTAGACAGGGGAACACAAAGCTGTGATAATCCAAAGCAAAGAATGCCAATAGATAGTTCTATGAACAAATAAAATATTTCCTGCTACTCGTTTAAAAAAAAATGCTCCAGCAAAAAAAAAAAAAAAAAAATAGAGGGACTATGACACTCTAAGCCCCTCAGTAGCCAATGTTACTCACTAATAAATAGTTACTGTACAGTTGGTAGAAATAATAGAAGTGACAAGAACTACTGTTTTTTGGAACATCTACCTAATGTGCCAGGCATGTGACAGACACTTCAAATGCTCTATCTTGAATCCTTCCACATTCCTGAGATCAGTCTTTATAGAAAGTAGATACCCAGGATGGTTACATGATGGGCCATGGATTCAGAGCTATGAAGTGCTAGATCAGGGCTACTGAAATAGGTCTATCTGGTCCCAAAGAGTGCGTTTCCCCTTCTTTACCATCATATTGCCTTACATCTGATAAAACTAGCATGCATTCACCACCTTCTCTAGGCCAGGCACTGTGCTATGCAATAACCCTATACAGTTAGTGGAACTGGGGTTCAAATCAAGGTGTTTTACTAGTAAAGACACAGAGGCTTGAAACAGCATGGTGTATGTGGGTCATTTTAAGCAGTTCCATGCAGTTAGAATCTAACTAGACGAGTTCACAGTTGAAACAGTTTAAGGAACAGAGGAAAGACTTGAGGTAGCTGAGGTAGATAGGACAAGATCATGGAAGGCTGTGCATGCCATTTTAAGAAGCATAGGCTTATCTTGATCCTGTGGGAAACAGTGTGGGATGGGAATATTCCAAATTGGAGAGTAAGTAACAATCTGATTTGGGTTTTTAGGAAGACTCTCCAGGTAGCAGTCTGGAGTGTTGTTTGCGGGCTCTGGAGTTGGTGAGGTACTGAGCTCCCATCCCACAAGCTGTTGCGGTTGGAGCCAGGTTCGGTGTGGTAATTATTCACTCTCCTGGATGGGTTACTGTCCCATCCAGGGACACACACACAGGCTAGGGCAGGCTTTAAGGCAGGTGGTCAGCAAATTTTCATTTTCAACTCACAAACCAACTCACACACCAAACTGCAGCTGAAAAAGGTTAAGCGATCTCTTCGTGGATTTACAAGTCCCCTAGTGAGCTCACTATAGAACTCTGGGCTCATGACAACCACCCGCCTTAAACCCAGGGCTGACACATAATTTCAGTAGGCGTCGGTAGATGCTGTGGATTAGCTCACTCAGGATCTGTTCCAACCTCCCGAAATGCAGAATCTGGACAACTAAAATCTCTATCACCCAGGTCCCTTGCAAGTCCAGTTTCACATGTGATTTAGGTTCTGCTAATCATGTGCACAAAATACTGAAATTCTGAAGCAAGTCAAGTGGGGAAAGAGGCAAGGTCTGTCCATTCAGAGGAAGGAAAGCTCAAGGACATAAACAAGTGAAAGTGAGGAGAGAAACTGGACAAAAAGAAGTACTTTATCGAAAATAAAAAAGACAACGGAAGGAAAGCTATAATTAATTGTGTTCATGATTAAATGACATGAAATGACCCCAAGTATTTTTTTAAAAAGAAATGTAGCTATATGTAATATATTTACAATTTTTAAACTTAAGACTTTATCTCAGTGGAATTGAAATGTGATAGGGTCTTTGCCACAGAGAAATAAGTGTTTTCCTGCTTTAAAAGCCATGATTTCCAATGGATCTCTGCAGGTCCTTAACAATGCCATGATTCTAAGTTTATAAAAGGGGCAAATAACAGATTCAAAGCTTCGCCCCATTCACTTATTTCAGCAAAAACAAAACTTTTGAAGGCCCAAGTGTCAATTAATGTCCCAAGCAAAGAGGATACAAGCTGAATAAAACATTGTTTCTGCCCTTGCAGGAACAATACATGGTCATTCATTTTTCTCTATGATGAAGAGAGTCAACAAAATCCCGAAATAATTTGAATTAGTGTAACATGCAAGTGCTAAAGGGGAAATCTGTCCACAGAGACCATGGTACTAATACTATTTTACCTAGTTTAGTTATTGTACTTTAAAAGGGATTTGGCTAAACTAGGATCTATCCAGGAAAGGATAAACAGAATTATTAAATGGAAGCAATGTTGAGTAAAATTACTTTGCTTTTCTGGGATTTTTTTTTTATCATAAAAGGGTTAATTAAACAATCCCAAGGTGCCTTCCATGTTTGATACTCCATTGGTCCATGATTGTCTCTCAGGAAAAAAAGAGCCTATATCTTCTTTTTTCTTAAAGATTTTATTTTATTTATTTGAGAGAGAGAGATAGAGAGAGAGCACAAGCAGGAGGAGTGGCAGACACAGGGAGAGGGAGAAGCTGGTTCCCCCCTGAGCAGGGAACCCGATGCCGGGCTAGGTCCCAGGACCCCAGGACCATGGCCTGAGCCGAAGGCAGACACTTAATCGACTGAGCCATCCAGGTGCCCTGAGTCTATATCTTCTGCTTTCTAATAAGATCACCCAATTCCACTGTTCCTTTGTTATTTTACTCATTCATTCAATAAGTATTTATTAAATCCTTATTAAATGAGATATCATGATAGATGATACACTGCTACATTGAGTGAGCCAATCCAGAGCATTCTCCACAAAGCCCCAAATGAAATGAATGAGACATAGATCTGACCTCAGGTTATGCTGATCCAACAAGAGAAGGAAGATATGTAAGTACACAGAGACAGCAAAGACTCATCCCACAAGGCAATGAGCCCTACAGTGGGCACATAAGGTGAAATCATATTTAATCAAAATTATCCTTTGAAATCCTTGAGAAGACCCATAAAGTATAATGTTGTCCTACCTCTCAAGAAGCTGCTCACAGTTTTTCCTCTGGTATTGAAATGGGTCATAGATTTTTCAGTTAGGAACCAGATAAAATGGTGGGCTTGTGTTTAAAGCTCATGTTATATAGAGAGATGCATGTTTAACACTAGAATCCCCCTCAGCACGATCAGTTGACTACACTAGGAGAGGCAAGCAGGAAGAGACCCCTGAGGGAACAGCAGGTTCTCATCTTCCATCTCCCACCCTCATCAGGATGCTCATGGACTGCTATATGTGTGTTTATGAATTAGTACAACAGACAAAATCATCCTCACTCTTTAAATCACCCTCTCTCTGCAGAGCGCAAATAATTCATTTTGAGTAATAACACATGTATATTGATGAACTGCAAGCAGTTTGACATTGCTGAAGCTTACTATTCAAGAGGGGAGTAACAGGATATAATCCTAGAGGGAAAGGCAGAGGATGAGTTCATCAAGGACTTTCTATTTTTTTTAAAAAAAGATTTTTATTTATTTATCTGACAGACACAGCGAGAGAGAGAGCACAAGCAGGGGGTGTGGGAGAGCGAGAAGCAGGCTTCCTGCCAAGCAGGGAGTCCCATGTGGGGCTCGATCCCAGGACCCCAGGACCATGACCCGAGCCGAAGGCAGACGCCCAACGACTGAGCCACCCAGGTGCCCCAAGGACTTTCTATTTTATGCATAACTCTCAACTTAATTCTCTCCAATCCCCGGTTCTCAGAGTGTGGTGCCTAGACCAGCAACATCGGCATCACCTTGGACCCTGCTAGAAATGGAATTCTCAGGCCCCTCCCTATAATCCAAAACTCTGAGAGTGGAGCCCGGCTTTCTGTGTTAACAAGTCCTCAGGTGACTCGGATGCATGTCAAGTTTGAGAATCACTGCTTTAGGATGATGGGGAGCGAGTGAAGTTTGCAGCTGGGGAGAGACAGAATCCCAGTCAAGACAAACTTCAACGCCCACCTCTGTCCCCTACTTCATGTAGACTTTGCTGTGTATTCATGTAAGTGGAGGGACTGGCCATCTATGTTCTGTACACAGAAGAAAGAACCCTGGTCTTTATTATGCAAAGTCCTACTTTAAAAAAAAATCTCTCTCACACATCAAATCCTTTGTTTTCACCGTTTCTCAGCCTATCCACAAAACTCCTACAGTTGGTTTAGCATGTGACAATAAAACACATGGAAGGTGGGGGAGAGAGAAATGAACGATGTGGGAAGTCAGTCCTTCTCCCAAAAAAGCTGAATAGGCTGATTTAGAGAACGTTCAGCTTTTAATCATATGACAGGAAAAATCTTCAGTTTGAGCCTCAAACCCAATCCTCTGCAAGCTGTTTCAGACTGCTCTTTCCCTTACTTAATTTTCTTATTTCAAGGGTATCATTTTCCAAATGTTCTAAAACGAATTGACCTGAAGGTGGTGAAAGCTAACTTTGTAGTACCAGTCATCCATGTGCGAAAAATATTTTCACAGAAAAAGCAAGTGCACAAAAATATTTTTACCACAATAAATTGCTGGTTCCACATTTCTTTGAGAAGAGGAGAGGGAAAAAAAAACAACAACAAACCTGTGAATAATTAGTGATGTTGCTTAAACTGCCAGCAGAGCACCACTGAAACTTACCGGGTGCCAAATTATTTAGCTGAACAGTATTTAAATTAAAAACTAATGACTAGGTTAATTTAATACATGTTCATCTCTGCTCCAACTCCGTCTCTACTAATTGAGCTCTGAAGCTGTATTTTAAACATGCATCCATCCTAGTCAGCGAATGAAAAACATGTGACTACTTGAATATAAGAAGTCAGTTACCAATGACTTCTTTCAATCTAAGTTTTTATTGTCATTTTAGATGTTTAACCATAAGCTGTTTACTGGACACATTCACCAACAGGATGGAAGGAATAGTGTGCTACATAAAATGCATGGAAAATATCCTTAGTTGGGCGCCTGGGTGGCTCAGATAGTTGAGCGTCTGCCTTCGGCTCAGGTCATGGTCCCAGGGTCCTGGGATCGAGTCCCGCATTGGGCTCCCTGCTCCTTGGGAGCCTGCTTCTCCCTCTGCTTCTCTGTCTCTCTGTCTCTCTCTCTGTCTCTCATGAATAGATGGATAAAATCTTTTTTTTTTTTAAAGATTTTATTTATTTATTTGAGACAGAGAGAATGAGAGACAGAGAGCATGAGAGGGAGGAGGGTCAGAGGGAGAAGCAGACCCCCCGCTGAGCAGGGAGCCCGATGTGGGACTCGATCCCGGGACTCCAGGATCATGACCTGAGCCAAAGGCAGTCGCCCAACCAACTGAGCCACCCAGGCACCCTAGATGGATAAAATCTTAAAAAAAAAAAAAAAAAAGAAAGAAAATATCCTTAGTTAATAAAAGGAGTCACATTAGGTAATTTGAATGCTTTATGTTTGAGCTACAAGGCTTATCAAAACACCCAGAGGTATAAACGCTGAACTAAGCAGTACCACCTAGGCTCCATCAACATCTTTAAAAATCAATCTCTGAGATTTAAATTTTGGCAGCGGAAGACCCGAGCCCTGCATCCCCCTTCATGCCACAGATTCCCCAAATCTCTCCTCTCTTTTTTCTCTCTCCTTCTGCTTACCCAACAATCCATCCAACATATAAATCCTTCATAAAGCTGCAAGAAATTATAATGGTTTACAGATTAAAGGAAAAAAGTGTGGAGAATCAGTCCCCAAAAAAGAAGTTATGTAAAATTCCAAAGGCACATAGCTAAGCATGGTCTGGCAAGCACATGTCATACCTATCCCTGCAAGGAGGGTATTGAACAGGCCACCCCTTCAGCTTCTGCAAACCATAAATGTCACAAACATTCGAAACCACCCACCGAGGACCAACCTAAATCTGTATGTGGGCTCATCTACCCAATCCCACAACAGTCACTGAGCATAAAACACACAAAACAAAACCAAAAGGAAAAAAAAAATATTTTCACACTACAGCACAGAAGAAAACTTAATAAGCAAACACTTATCCATAAACAGTTGACAGAAAAAAAAAAAAAAAAAACCTCCCAGACACCAAATGAAAACAATATCTGAATATGAACCTGGCACAAGAACAAACAGAATGATGTTATGAAGCTAGGATTAGGAAAGTGCCATAATCATTTATAATAGCAGCAACTGTCCTGGATTCCCCTCATCAAAATAACATGGAGGCAGGCTACCAGCCATCAGTTTCTGGATCTTACAATGTGTCCCATGGGTGTAATGGGGTAATGGAAAGAAGGAGGGTGGGAGCCAGAAAGCCTGATTCCTAGGCCCTTTTCTGCCACAATCCAGTTCTGGGATATTCGGCATGTCACTACAGATGTGGAAGAAGACTCAGAAGTCTCAGAAATCTAGATGACCGACTAAAGGGACTTCCAGATTGAGAATATTAGAATTGATATCTATACTCTCTATCTATCTCAGGCTTAGATTGTTGGGGTTTTGGGGTGGAGATGGTAGAGGAGGTGAGGCAGAAGATTAGAAGGTTTATTTATTTTTTTTAAAAAAGTCTTACGTGGAAGATGTAGAAATAAAAAATAGAATCATCCTCAAGAAGCTTTGGGAGATACAGAAGAAAGGGACCTATCCTTGACCCCGGGAAATTTACAGTGTAGCTCCTGAGATAAAAATAAACAGAGATTAATCAAATTTTCTTGAGCTAGAAAAGTCTGATCTCCCACCTGATACATATATCCCCATAAAACATTCTATCTGAATATCTCCAATCACAGGAAGTTTACTCCTGTGAACCATGCTAGCCCTATTGTTCTGTTCTACTGTTAGAAAGCACACTTCAGTCTTCCTTCTAGGAAAAAATCAATTTCCTCATAGATGCTGGCCCTGGTTCTGCCTTCTAGCTTCATAGAACATGTTAACCCCTCTTCCTCAATCAGTTTTGAAATATTTGGAAAAAGCTGGTCCATTCCAACCCTTTTAGCCATTCCCCAACCAGATTCAACACCCACACTTCTTTCAACCCTTCCTCATCTGATGTGGTTTCAAGAGTGTTCATTGGCTAAGTCTCCCCAAGTCTGGTTTGCCAGAGCAACTCTTAACCTGGGGCACCAAGAATGGAACACAATATTCCAACTGTGGACTGACAACTCAATACGATTCAAAAAAATATTGATTGAGTACCTTCTATACTCCAGACTAATATTTTTCTTGATTTTAACCATACTTCTGTTAACGCACCCTAAAAACACATTAGGTTTGTTTTAGACCATTTCAGATTACCACAATAAAAACGAAACCAGACTCTGTTATTCAAACTATCAGTTTATTCCTCTGCTGTCAGTTCTATCATCATTACAGGGTAGTAGGAGTTATTGAGTCATGTGGACCTGGGTGGACCCTGTCACTTACTAGCTGAGTGACCTTAAGCTGGAAAAACACTAGTTCACTTGCAATGTTTTATCCAAGAACCTGATAAAAATAATGTGAAAAGTCAAAGCCAATGACAGATTTGTGTGGCACAGAAGAGTATTCTCTAGACTGACAATGATCCACCAGTCTAATTAAGGAGTGACTGCCCCTCGTGTTTCAGGAATGGAAGATAAGATGGTCTAGTTGGTGAAGGATAAAGAGAAACGCTAATTCTGTGCCAGGCACTTAAGCATTACCTCCTTTCATTACGACTTTATAAGACAGTTACACTGTTTTCACAGAGAAAGAAACCAAAGAACTCAGTAATTAAAGAATGTGTCTAAGATCACATGGGTAGTAAGCTGAGAAGCTAGGCTCAAGCACAGTTCTGCCTCATTCCTGTTCTAACCATTACGCTGGGGAATGAGTGCAGGACGAACAGGTGTGGTCAGGTAGTGGGGGAAGAAGGAGGGGGCTTAGGTGAGGCAGGAAAGATCGTGCAGGTGACAGAAGCAGTATGGAGCTAGAGGTGAAACTAGGAAGACCGGATTGTAAAAGATCTTGAACTCCATACTAAGGAATGTGGACTTAAATCTGTAGGCTATTAAGAGTCAACCCCTACTGGCTATAGTTAGAGAACCCGTTCAAATATTTGAAAACTAATTTCACAGATAATGATAAGGGGTTTGGAGACAAATAAAGCAGCATGTAAATAAAGTGGAGCATGTATAATTTTTTTTAAAGATTTTATTTATTTATTTGAGAGAGAGAATGAGAGAGAGCACATGAGAGTGAGGAGGGTCAGAGGGAGAAGCAGACCCCCCGCCGAGCAGGGAGCCCGATGCGGGACTCGATCCCGGGACTCCAGGATCATGACCTGAGCCAAAGGCAGTCGCTTAACCAACTGAGCCACCCAGGCGCCCCTGGAGCATGTCTAATTTTAGCCAGGGTTGGGAGGGAAGATTTCCTGAATGGAAGTGACTTAAATCAGAGAGAAGGTGGTACAAGTATCTCAGGGACGAGCACCCCAGCCTGGAGGGCCCTGAGTATGCTTGGCATATTCATGGTTGAGAAACAGGAAGAGGGCCAGTTAGGCTGGGAAAGAATTAACAAGGGGAAGAGGCGTAGGAAATAAAGATCAGGGGATGAGATGACAAAAGCCAGATCATACAGGAATCTGGATTTTATTCTCAATGTAAGGAGAAACCACTTTTGAGGGCTTTGAGCAGGAAGTAACATGGTTCCATTTATCTGTATTATTATTGTGGCTGTTATTGTTATTAGTATGCTTTACTGAAACCATAACACATTAAATTTACGGTTCCCTAAAATGCCAGTCCATAACGCTCCAAAAAAGAGAGGTCAGTTTGGCACACTTATTCTCAGCAAACCCATACTGGCTTCTAATTCTTGGTCAAGTGCTTATAAACCAAACATTACTAATCTGTTCTAGAATCTTGCCCAGAACTTGGTTTGAGAATCCATCATTCTTTCCACCCCCCTGCCTGGATCCCCAAATTCTTTTTTGGAAACCTGTGACCATATTTCCCCTTCTTCCATCTTATGGCGTGAAGCATGGGTAGTTAATAGGTAGATTGCGTGGTACCATATGCAGATGCAAAGGAATGAGAGATGGTGTGGGGGCGGGGGGGCAGTGGAGAATGAAAAGCAGAAGGATTTGCACAGACAGAAAACAGGGGAAAGTGGCCCTGGTGGGCTGCATGGCACATATGAAAGGGTGAAACTGCAGGGGTCTGCTGGGGTGGGATGAACCCATGACTGAAGTGACACTCTGTCATCTCATCTAAACCCTGAAAGGAATCACACAAAAATGGTAACATTGTTCCTGACTGGATGGCAGGACTGTGGCTGAATTTCTCTTACATTTAAGGTAAATTTTCTCTAGTATTGTTATATCAGTTCTATAATTTAAAATAGATTTTAAAAAAAAGGTAGGTAGGGGAATTTATGTTCTGGAGCAAGTAAAAGTCAAGATAATCGCAAATCTTGAGACGATGAAATATAAATCTTGAGAAGCTGAAATCAGACCCAATATAGAGATTTTTCTCTTTAAAATGTCACAAAATTGGGAGGAAGAATGCACAATGCAGAGCCTAGAGGAAAGACTACATAATCTGGAAGAGCAAAATTCTGACAGTTTTGTGATACTGCTGGGGTTTTTATATTATATAACTGGATGATGAAAGTTGAAAAATCAGACCAAACAAGAACCCATCAGGTATCCTATAATATCACTCAGTCCTACTGCTGGAAAGAGAGAGGTGTTTGGTGTCTCAACCTAACCCCCATAATGGTTCCAAAGGCCTTGCTAGGCCAAAAGGAAGAGAGAACACAAATTCTTTTGGAAAAAGGAAAATAAGACAAAACAACAAACAGGCATGCATAGATACATACATACATACAAAAACTAATCTAGGCAAGAAAGTGCACCTAGTACTTTCCCTTCAAAAGACATTTTCAGTGGCTAGGCTTTAAGAGGCTTAACATATTATGGCCCACTCCTTTAAAATTACTCATGGGGTGCCTGAGTGGCTTAGTCAGTTGAGCGTCCGACTCTTGATTTCGGCTCAGGTTGTGATCTCGGGGTCCTGGAGTCCAGCCCCGCATCTGGCTTCATGCTCAGCAGGGAGTCTGCTTCAGGATTCTCTCTCTCCCTCTCCTCCCTCTGCCCCCTACCCCCCGCTCTCACACTTTTCTCTCTCTCTCTCAAGTAAATGAATAAATCTTTAAAAATAAATAAAACAAAATAACATAACTTGTGAATTTTTTATATTCCAAAATTTCCCTGGTAAATATGTTAATGAAAAACATTTTCTGCATATTCATAACAAATAATGAAAACCTTTTCTTATCTTTCTTTTTCCTGACATTCCCGATTAACTTTATTTACTAAGCAATGTTTTTATGCACTTCCATTTCACTTTTCCCAACCCCCTTGGTAACTAGTCTATCAGTCATTGCTCCCTAACACTAAAAATCTATTATTTGGCAACCACCTATGTCTTATTTACTAGTGATATAAAATTCTAGTTGACTTAAACACAAATTCCACTTTAGTATCTGCCTGAGGCGGTGCCAATAATTGCCTGAAGCAAGAAATATAGTTTCCTAAGTTTTTTGATATTTTGTCCTTATCACCTC
>NC_138372.1:137726412-137734464 GCF_054177405.1 Leptonychotes weddellii
CATGACCTGAGCCGAAGGCAGACGCTTAACGACTGAGCCACCCAGGCGCCCCTCCACATTTATTTTTTATTATTATTTATTTAATTTTTGTACAGAATACTTTTAATGGTTAGAAAAATTCCACCTTTGGGCGCCTGGGTGGCTCAGTTGGTTAAGCGACTGCCTTCGGCTCAGGTCATGATCCTGGAGTCCCGGGATCGAGTCCCGCATCGGGCTTCCTGCTCGGCAGGGAGTCTGCTTCTCCCTCTGACCCTCCTCCCTCTCATGCTCTCTCTATCTCATTCTCTCTCTCAAATAAATAAATAAAATCTTTAAAAAAAAAAAAGAAAAATTCCACCTTTCTTATCCATCCATTCATTCATTCATTTTTATTGTGGTACAACTGACTCAGCTATCTTCAATAATTCCTAAATATGATTCAAACTCAAATGATTAAGTCCATAAAAAGATATAAACTTTACCTAAATGCTTTAATTAATAGTTTTTAAAAATATCCCTGATAAATTTGTCTTACAAGATAATCCAGTGATTACAATATTTTGCTTTGATAATAAATTCCATAGAACATAATAATACACTCACTGGAAGGCTTAGGAATTCATTAAAGTAGTCCACAAGGAAATCATCTGTTGCCAAAGAATCTTCCTGCAAAAACATAAAACACAATATTATGCTTATACTAAGATGTTTTAAAACATGCCAATATTATTCTCTAATTTTGCTTATCAATACATTATAAGGTAGATCTTCAGATCTTTTTCAGTCTGTCAACATCGAATCCTTGCTATAAACAGAACACAGTGCTACAATCTCTGGAAGGAAGAAATAACAAAATAGAACGGAGCATCCTCTTAGAAGATTTCGCTAGCATGCCTAACTGGAAAACAGAACACATGAAAAATACAGCACAGTACTTAAACGAAATGTGGTACAAACCATCACACATGGTAAATTTCCCACAGACTTATTTTCATACATTTATGTATATATTATTTATATTTATATTATACATATTTCATAAAAATAATGGCAGAATCAATAAAGATAGAACTGGTGTTTGGAGTTAAAATGAAATTCAGAATGCATATTTTTAAAATTGCCCCATGGAAGTGATAAACTAAGGAAAGAAAATATTCTACTGCTTCCTCCTCAGAATGAGATAGCTTTAGTAATTTGAGTCCTGCTTAACTTTTGCATGAAGAAAATTTGACAATGCATATGTTCTAAGCATAAATACTGTATATATTTTTTCCATAACTATCTCACCCACCAACATAGTCGCTTTTAAAATTGGCAAAATTGGAAAACCACTGCCAAGAACAAATTGTCTCTTCCAAATAAAACACCTTATTTTATTAGCAATTGTTTCCATTGTGTCAAAAGCACATCATGGCATATTCTGTTATATATAACATGTGTTTATTTTGTTTTTCATAATTATATTTCCACTTCGCAAATCTAACATGAAAGTTGACAATATGTCACAATGCTATTATTTCCATATGGCTGATTATTTTCTTCTTATATTGGTCAATTTAAAAATTTTGTTGAGTATAGTGTTGCAGTAAAAGGAAGATACTGCAGCATATTAACTTGGAAAATACATTTTTCAGGGTAATTTCTTTAAGTATCTGTAGTGCAATTGGAATAGAGTGATAAACAACCACACAGGATGTCTATCAAGGAACTTACTGAAAATCTATGAGCTTTTAAAACAACGACAAACTAAGAATTTAGTTTACTAAAAATCTCAGTTGATTAGAACAACAAACAACTTAGGATCTCATAAATCTTCTGCATTCATAGTACTGCCTCAGTAATATAGTCTCAAAGAATATATTCTGACTCACAAAGATCAAATAAAGCAGAACAAAGCAGATAACATTTGGTGAAGGCTCTCTACAGCTAATAAGCTCTCAAATTTTACCTTTCAAAATGACTTTAATTTTCTGGACTTTATTTAGTGAACTACCTACTTTCTGCTAACTCTTAGGAGAAATCAATTGAATTCAATAAATATTTTTAGGAGCTCCCAGATGGAAGAAGGCACTGTGCTACAATAAGGGTGGCCAGACTTTGCACTACTGGGCTCCTGATCAAAAATCCTCAGTTGGGGAGTGTGAGTATTTTTAATTAATAACAGTGGTAGAGTACAGTCCCTTGTTAATTTTTCTAAAATAGCACTGTATTTTTAAATTTCACCTCTAAAAGAGAATGTATATTTCACAGAGTCAGATGGACCTACATAATGCTTAGAATTTGGCCAGCCACATAGCCAGAAACTTCTAGATAATCCTCAAATTCATATATTCATTTCCTGATGCCTCACCCTTCTCAGAGACTGTAACTCAGTGATTTCTAAACTCTCTGTGATGAAGTAACTGTTTTGTTGTGTTTTTTCCCTAGTCCCTAAGTTTCAGACAAATAACTTGTAAAATACAGTAAGAATGAATTAACTAGAAAATGAAATAAAAGATACACATAATACAAAAGGCCAATTGTTTTTTACTAAATTCAATAGATACAAGCATACTGTCAAAGCACCATAAAGTTTCTAAGCGTTTTCTCTCTATTTCTGAACTCATCTCAGCAAGGACGAAGAGTCTCAGGCAGCTCTGATCCACAAACCTTCATCAAGCAGCAGTGCCCCGACACCCTGGTGAGCAGTTTGCTTTCAGTAACCTCAGGTCTCCCTGAAACCAAGCCACCCTGTAGGGCATTTCCTTGGCATTCAGTCACACCATCGGGTTTCCATTAACAACTACAGAAACTCAAAGTATTCAAAAACATCAAAATCTGGATTTCTCTTCTGAAGTTGTATCTTACTTCCTCCCCATCTGAAATATCAGCACTTCTGCTGCTATTAGGGAGGTTCTACGATAGAAATAAGCATGAGGGGCGCCTGGGTGGCTCAGTTGGTTGAGCGTCTGCCTTCAGTTCAGGTCATGATCTCAGGGTCCTGGTATCGAGACCCATGTTGGGCTCCCTGCTCAGCGGGGAGTCTGCTTCTCCCTCTGCCCCCCACCCCCGCTTGTTCTTGTTCTCTCTCTCTCTCTCTCTCTCAAATAAATAAATAAAATCTTTAAAGAAAAAAGCATGGTCTCCAAGTGCCATTTGCTCTGTCCTCCTGTTGCACTTTAACGGGAAGGCCTGCACTTCTCTAAACAAATGAGCATTAATTACCTTCCCACTGAAGTTTCTGGTCCAATGTATTCAGACATCTTGTCATAATGAGAATCTTATTCAACCCTGGACTTATTATTTATTTATCCTTATTTGTTAAGGATCTTAATAAAACCTTTATTCTCAAAACCCTTTATTTAAAAAAAAATTTTTTTAAGCCCTGGATCTGAAGAAGCAGCTCAGTTACTCTAGTAAGTCTCCACAATCTAGTCACATGGCCGTATTAAAATGAACTAAGTCGCATATTTGGGATTAATATATTCCAAATAACCAATAAACTGGTGATGGTTACTAATGGTACAATGAAGAAGAACACTGAGTTACAATCAATTCCTCCATTACATCATTTCATGGACCCGACTGCAAAATTTGCAACACAGATTCTCTGCTGAATGATGCAAGAGAAGGCAGAACATTTTTTTCAGAATTGAATACACACTTGAAACCTGTTTTTTTATGTACTACAGGTGTGCCATCTGTGAAAGTGAAGTCAGCTTTTCCGTTTTTAGTCCAAACTTCTCAAGTTTCTTCCTTAAAGAGGGTTAAGCAAAATAGTTTCTATGTGCTGGCTAATTATGGTGGACAAATTTTTTTTGCTTAAAATTTTGTTTTGCTGCACCCTCAAATCAGATAAACTACAATTAGTTCACCACTCTAAAAGTTGCAAGATATACAGAGAAGACCTTGTAAACAAGAAGGATGAAATAAGATAAAGACAGACATAAACCGTAGTCCAAGAAAGAATATGATACATACCAAAAGAAAATTACAATATTAAATGTTTCCTCTCAAAGGAAGGAAACATACTATCTGGTAGGAGGAATCAGAAGAGACTCAAGTGGAAAAATGGCATTTGAAATAACTTCAAATTCTCTAATTAGAAATACCTATATGAGAGGCAATAATGCAGAATTCAGAGAGAAATGCATGAGCAAAGAAAGGTGGAAGGTAAAACATAGTAAAGGTGATCACAGTTAGCTAAGCAGAAGTAGAAAAATAATCCAAGTTTCCAACTTCCTTTCAAGCCATTCACACACAAAGCCATTCATCTAATTTCCAATGCAGAATCCTGTACTGATACACTTTAGATTAAGAATGCTCTCATCAGGGGGGCACCTGGGTGGCTCAGACAGTTAAGTGTCTGCCTTCAGCTCAGGTCATGATCCCGGGGTCCTGGGGTTGAGCCCCACATGGGCTCCCTGCTCAGCGGGAAGCCTGCTTCTCCCTCTCCCTCTGCCTCTGCCTGCCGCTCTCCCTGCTTGTGCTCTCTCTCTCTCTGTCAAATAAAAAATAAATAAATAAATAAAATTTTAAAAAAAGAATGCTCTCATCAGGGATGCCTGGGTGGCTCAGTCGGTGAAGCATCTGCCTTCAGCTCAGGTCATGATCCGAGGGTCCTGGGATCAAGTCTCACATCGGGTTCCTTGCTCAGTGGGGAGCCTGCTTCTCCCTCTGCCTGCTCTGCCTGCCACTCCCCCTGCTTGTACTCTCTCTGTCTCCTTGACAAATAAATAAATAAAATCTTAAAAAAAAAAGAAAGAAGAAGAAGGCTCTCATTAATCAGTGAATAGGACAGACCATATTTCCAAAATTACACCTACCAGGATGCACCTATTTTTGCTGTTTCTTCCTAAAGTACACAGAGTCTTTCTTCTCTCCTTTCTAAACAAGCCAATCACTAGACTAGAGCTTTCCACCAGGATGCAATAAAACAGTGGTGTACAGACAATAGACCCATTAAAGTCTAAAGACAAAGTGGACATCTTCAGCCTTCAAGGCAACCAGGCACAGCCAGGGATGGCTGGAGCTTCCAGGATTGTGATGTCTGGTTGTGAGCAACCTGGTTTGGGACTCCTTGTGTCCATCTCCCTCCCCTGGAGAAGGCGACTGACGAGTTACATCCCACACCTACCGCTCCTCTGTAAGACACTGAGCATAGCCAAGGAGTTGCCTGCTTGGGAAGCCTGCTTCCCCCTCTCCCACAGATTTATTAGCTATCTGTAGAGCATATCACCCTCCCATGAAGCTGCCAGAAGAGATTGTTTGAGATGTCCAAGAAAACCATGCACAGCCAAAGGTGCTGACAGCTTGGAGGAAGGGGGGAAGGGAGATCCTGGAAGGCTACAGATGATGGCCTCAAATCTCTGCCTTCACATATATCAGATATTTCTGTCCACTGGTAACTGATGTATGCCTGTGGTAGTATCCAAGCTAGATACAAGGTGATCACTCAAAAACTGTATGCATATACTGCAACATAGTTTCATCATTATTTAGAAATATTTGATATGAAACATTTTATTGATTTCTAAATCAATTTGTTTACCCTCAGAAATTTTGACATTATATTTGTCATGAGAAGAAGAACTATTAAATTTTAATTTCAACTCTTGCAATTTTGAATGGTTACAAAAAACAGTCTAAAAATTTTTAACTCTTTTTGGGTGAACAGTTTCTTACCTACAGAGACTATTCAAGAATTTTAAGAGATCACCATTAAAAAAATCTAGATTAGTAACTGCATACAGGCATTTCAACCATAAAACTTGATATTAAAAAATGTTACCTACATCCAAAAAAGGAAATTAAGAAAATAATTCGATTTACAAAGAAATTTGCTGCAAAGTAGTAAGAGAAGACATAAATACATGGAAAACATACCATGTTTATGAATTGGAAGACAATATTGTTAAGATGACAATACCACCCAAAGCAATCTACAGATTTAGTACCAAAATCCCCATAACATTAATTATAACAGATCTCCACCAAAATCCCAATAACATTATTTTTTGCAGAAATAGAAAAACTCATCCTAAAACTCATATGGAATATCAAGGGACCGCAAATAGCCAAAACCATCTTGAAAAAGAACAAATTTGGAGAACTCATATATCCTGATTTCAATACTTACTACAAAACTACAGTAATCAAAACAGTGTGGCATAAAAAACAGAGATAGAGACCACTGGAATAGAGTCCATAAATAAACCCTCTCATACATGGTCGAATGGTTTTCAACAAGGGTGCTAAGACCATTCAATGAGGAAAGGACACTATTTATCAACAAATGGTGCTAGAAAACTGAATATCCACATGCAAAAGAATGAAGTTGGACCCTTACCTTATACCATACACAAAAATTAACTCAAAATGGATGAAAGGCCTAAACATAAGAACTAAAACTATAAAATACTTCCCAAAAAACATAAAGATAATTCTTTATGACCTTGTATTTCCCCATGGATTCTTAGACATTACACCAAAAGCATGAGCAATAAAAGAAAAATTGGACTTTATGAAAATTTTAATATTTTGCGCATCAAAGGCATTTATTAAGAAAGTGAAAAGGTGGGGTGCCTGGGTGGCTCAGTCGTTAAGCATCTGCCTTCAGCTCAGGTCATGATCCCAGGGTCCTGGGATCAAGTCCCGCGTCGGGCTCCCTGCTCAGCGGGAAGCCTGCTTCCCCCTCTCCCACTCCCCCTGCTTGTGTCCCTGCTCTCGCTATGTCTCTGTCAAATAAATAAATTTTAAAAATCTTTAAAAAAAAAAAAGAAAGTGAAAAGGCCACCTACAGAATGTAAGAAAATATTTGCAAATCATATATCTGAGAATCAAGAAAAAGATAAACAATCCACATTTTTTAAATGGGCAAATGTCGTGAATAGACATTTCTCCAAAGAAGATATTCAAGTAGTCAATAAGCATGTGAAAAGATGCTCAACATCACTAGCAATAAGATAAATTAAAATCAAAACCACAATGAGATATCACTTCACATCTACTAGGTGGGCTGCAATTTAAAAGAAAAAAAAGTAAAATAACAAGTACTGGTGGGGATGTGGAGAAATTGGGACATTTGTACGCTGCTGGTGGGAATGTGAGATAGTGTAGCTACTGTGGACCATAGTGTGGCAGTTCCTCAAAAAATATTATATATAATTACCATATGACCCAGCAATTCCGATTCTGGGTATATGCCCAAAAGAACTGAAAGCAGAGACTCAAATAGAATTCTGTACACCCATGTTCATAGTGGCATTATTCCTAATAGCCAAAAAGTGGAAGCAACTCAAATGTCCATTGACATACCAAAGGATAAACGAGATGTGGTATATACATACATGGAATGGTATTCAGCCTTAAAAAGGAATAAAATTCTGATTCATGCAACAACAGGGATGATCCTTGAAAATGTTATGCTAAATAAAATAAGCCAGAGACAAAAGGACAAATATTGTGTGATTCCACTTATATGAGGTACCTAGAATAGTCGAATCTTTAAAGACAGAAAGTAGAATAATGGTAACCAGAGGCAAGTTACTGTCTAATGAATACAGAGCCACTTGGGTGGCTCAGTCAGTTGAGCATCGGACTCTTGATTTCAGCTCAGGTCATGATCTCAGGGTTGTGAGACTGAGCCCTGCATCGGGCTCCGTGCTGGGCATGTAGCCTGCTTGGGATTTTCTCTCCCTCTCCTTTTGCCCTTACCCCCCTCCACCCCTGCTTGTGCTCTCAGTCTCTCTCTAAAAAAAAAGAAAGAGAGAAAAAGAAATGTTTAGGGTTGATGTCTATCTTAGGGATACCTGCAACTTACTTTGAAACATAGTTTAAAAGTGGATTGATGGATAAATGGCATAGTGGACAGGATTAGAAACATGTAAAAACAAATGTAGCAAAATGTTAATAACTGTGACATCCTGTTGGTGGGTATATAGGTGTTCACTATACAATTCTTTCAACTTCCTTGTATGTTTAAAGTTTTTCATAATATAATGGAGTGGAGACTTATGTACAAGGAAACAATACCCAAGTCTCTCGGCACCTTATGGACAGCCTTCTTAGCCTCCTGTGTACTAAATGACAGAT
>NC_138372.1:137734564-137769064 GCF_054177405.1 Leptonychotes weddellii
ATCCCGGGACTCCAGGATCATGACCTGAGCCGAAGGCAGTCGCTTAACCAACTGAGCCACCCAGGCGCCCTGAATCAGTCTTTCTAACCACATCTCTATTAATACAAACAGATCCACCTGTCCCCCCAACCCCAATCTTTTCTATCACAAAAAGAGTTTATGATTAATGCAATTTGGCTACTGCCCAGCTGTCCAACCCCAACTCGTACTACCATACTTCAGTCATAGCAATTTTTTTTACAGTTCTGCACCTTTGCACATGCTAATTATTCTACCTAGAAAATCTCTTCTTGCCTTATTCTCCTATTTATCCTTTTTCTTTCCCAAAAGTCATCTATGTTCCCCCATCACAATCTTTAATACTTCATACTAAAACTGCCTGTTTACATGTCTCACCCACTGGATCATGAACTTTTGGAAGAAAAAGACAGTTTTTTATTCACTTTTTAAATTCCCAATGCTTTTATTTTTTTTAAGATTTTATTTATTTATTTGAGAGAGAAAGTGGGCGAGAGAGAAAGCACAAGTTGTGGGGGAGTTGGAGAGGGAGAAATGAGAAACAAGCTCCACAAAGTGGCTTGTTGAAAGTGTACCTTGCTTATATCAAAGCATTTTGGGAAACTTAAGAGCTCATAGTGCATTTCTCAGACCCTCACTGGTTCACAAAATTGACTGTATTATGAATGTACTCTATGAACGTGGGAGAAAATAAGGGTAGCTCAGGACACCTGGGTGGCTCAGTCCATTAAGAGTCTGCCTTTGGCTCAGGTCATGGTCCCAGGGTCATGGGATCGAGTCCCGCATCAGGCTCCTTCCTTGGCGGGGAGCCTGCTTCTCCCTCTGCCTGCCGCTCCCCCTGCTTATGCTCTCTCTCTCTCTCTTTGACAAATAAATAAACAAAATCTTAAAAAAAAAATAAGGGTAGCTCATGCAATTTAAGTATGGACTCTCCTCCTTTCATTCTCAAGAGTTATCATCACAAATTACAATCAGCACCTATCCAGCAGTACTTTTCTTTTTTTTATTTTTAAAGATTTTATTTATTTGAGAGAGAGAATGAGCAGTGGGGAGGGGCAGAGGGAAGTAGGGAGAGAGGGAGAGAGAGAGAGAGAGAGAGAGAGAGAGAGAGAGAAGCATACTCCCCTCTGAGCAGGGAGCCCTATGTGGGGCTTGATCCCAGGATCCGGAGATCATGACCTGAGCCGAAGGCAGATGCTTAACCGACTGAGCCACCCAGGCGCCCCAGTACTTTTCTATTTGATTTCTGTTCTCACTGTCTCTACTGGAAGAAAGTCTCAAAGACCTGGGGAAGGTAAAGGAAGCTCTCAATTACCTTTCATTCAATTTCATCTCAAATCAAACCTACTTGGCTTTAGTCAGTTCATTTGGCCAAATACCCTAAGGCTTTCTCCCTGTACAAAGGTCCTTACAACCTGACATTCTCATTTAAAAGAGAGAGAATGGGGTGCCTGGGTGGCTCAGTCGTTATGCATCTGCTTTCGGCTCAGGTCATGATCCCAGGGTTCTGGGATCGAGCCCCACATCGAGCCCCACATCGGGCTCCCTGCTCTGCGGGAAGCCTGCTTCTCCCTCTCCCACTCCCCCTGCTTGTGTTCCCTCTCTCACTGTGTCTCTCTCTGTCAAATAAATACATAAAAAAATCTTTAAAAATTTAAAAAAATTTAAAAAATTAAAAAATGAAAGAGAGAGAGTACCTCCCACTCTTTATCACCTCTTCCATTTTACACCTTACCCATTGGTAAAAAGCTTCCCTAAGTCCTAATACACTTTTGGTTCAAGCCTCAAAATTCACACTTAAACATAAACTGCTTATCCTCTTATTGTTTCACATTAAAGGTCATGTCTGCAATCAGAAACTATACCACTTTGGGGAAGAGTGACTAACAATGTGTGTCCCCAGTAGTGTCTAATAAAGCGATATATGCAAGTAGTTGCTTAACAATATACTCGTTCACTAACTTATTGGTGGAACTTCTCATGCAGTTCCTGGAGTTCGAGAAAGCATCAGAGAATTAGATTCCACCCAGAGAATTGGAGTCCACAGAGATGGAAGAATTCCAAACAGCCTAACACTTTCCAAAGGACTTCCAGGACCTGTCTCAGTTTCCAAATGACTTGCTGGAAACACTTCTGGCACACCCTCTTAAGAAAAGAAAGGGAACTGGGGGAAAGAAGGAATGGTGCCTACATTTACCTGCTCCTGCCCTCCACCATTCCCATAGAATGCCACCTCTGTGTTTATTATAAGTTCATTCAACCTATACAAATAAGAGAGTATGAATTTGAACAAGCTAAGGATTAGCTAAAAATGAATATCATTTTTAACAAGTATGATACAGTAAATACTGCATGAACTAGTCTCTCTTGTTTTGATGGTAAAAATAAAGGGATCTGCTTTTTTTTCACTTTTTGTCTTTTTTAAATGGCATCTGCTTTTAAAGTTAACGAAAGTGGGCTTCATATATCAGACAATCGTCCAAAAAAGAAGTCACTGTACTACAAAATTTTTACTCTACAAAGACTATTTTTGAGGCATGACGTACCCTCCTGCGTAGTTTCAAACTATGAAATTTTTAGGGGTGCCTGGGTGCCTCAGTTGGTTAAGTGTTGACCCTTGGTTTCGGCTCAGGTCATGATCTCGGGGTGGTGGTATTGAGCCCTGGGTCGGGCTCCTTGCTCAGTGGGGAGTCTGCTTGAAAGATTCTCTCCCTCTGCCCCTCCTCCTCCAAAAAAGTAAATAAATAAATATTTTTAAAAAAAATTTCAAGGCACAAGAAAAAAATATGATTATTTTGGATTTAAGAGTCAAGTAATTAAGCTTTTAAATGAATTTATTTTCTATTTTAAAGTTAAAAATAATTTAGCAGTCACTTTCACTTTAAACTCTTCTCCATGTATACCTAACGCATAATCAAATCCCAATGTAACATAAAGCAATCTGAACTCAACTTTTCTTGCTATGACAGATTTATATTTCAGTTTTTACGGAATATAAAAATGAAAGGGGCTTGGGTAGAAGCAAGTGATGAAAAGAATATTCACTTTACCACTTTATTACTTGAATTATTTATAAGAATATTCATACATTGCTTTTATAATTAAAAATATACCCCCAGAGGAACTGATGAGAAAATTGAATGTATTAACATTTTTGTCTGTATTTTCCCTAAGAGAGAATTATCAAAAACCAATCAAATACAAAGTTAACAAAGACACTGAAGTAGAAGAATGCCAGGAGAGAGGAGCTTAAGAAATATAGAATATATATCAAAAGAAACTTTGCAAAAAAAAGATAATAAGTGAAACATGGCATAACAGAGAAGTTGAATCACTATGTTGTACATCTGAAACTAATGTAACATTGTGTGTCAACTCTAAAAATTTTTTAAATAAAACAAAATTAAAAATAAATGAAATAAATCACACTAGTTATCATATATGAAAATATCCATCAACCAAAATGTATTAAGCATCTAATAGCATATTCTGGACATTGTGCTACACACCACAGGGTATATTAGGATTGTACTGAGACCCAGTACCAGCCCAGTAGGAATTCACAATTGTGTGAAGAAATTGCAAATTTTCCACATAAAAAGTTAAATCATACACAAGGCAATGTGTCCCTGACAACAAATGATTTATTCTAAAAGACAACATTTTCTAGGCTTCCTTACAACTAAATGTGGTCATGTAACCAAATTTTGGTCAGTGGAATGTAAGCAGAAATGGCGCGTCTTACTTCTGGAAAGCTGATGCCACTTCTCCCTCATGATCCCAGCTGACTGCTTCCGCTCCAGCATCACACCCTCCTTCCAGCCAGCAGGAAAGAAGAAAAGGGCATGGTCTCTTGCTTTGTGTATTAGATAGAGTCAGTTAGACCCAGGTTCTAATTGTGGCTTGACCAGGTACCAGTTGGGTGTGGCTGATTTAATCCCTGTAAACATCAGCTAGAAAATGTAGTCTAATCTAGAAAGCAACGTGTCTAGCATATATCGTGGGAAAGGGTAGAATCAATCTGGCGAGCCAGAGAGCTCTGCCACATTATATCTCTAAGAATATCAATGAGAAAAAGATATTTTGATGCTTTTGAAAAACTGAGGTAAATATATGTGCCAGGCATGAATCATTTAATCTATCGATAATCCTGGGTGAGCACATGAATTGCAGGAGCTGGTCACAAACTGGTCTCTAGGGCAAGCTGCACAGAGTTCAAAGGCAGTCCAGACGACGTGAGGTTAGTCAGCTGTCATTGAGGAGGTGAACTGGGCCTTGAAGGGTGTGCAAGACTGGGAAAGAGACGCGGAGGGTAACGGAGGCAAAACCGCATGGCAAAGGCAAGAGGGCAAGAGGAGCAGTTTGGCTGGAGCAGAAGAAATGTGGAAGTGCTTAATAATCCCAAAAGAGTATGAACATTGTCTATCACACGGAAAGTACTGGGAGGTAAGGTTAAAAAAGGCTAAAAAGCCATAGAAAAGATTTTGAATGCTGGAGGGAGGTGTTTGACTTTCCGGCTCGGCCAGTTACTAGAGGTGTGGCCTTCAGCCAAGTTGGTTAAGAGTTGTGGACTTCAACTTCCTCATCTGTGAAACGTGGGTGATTAATAACAACCTAATGGAGTTGTAATGAGGTTAAATACTAGCCTGTAGTCAGCATTCAATAAATAGGAGGATTAATAAAAGAGTGGAGCAATCAAGTAACGTGGTAATTCTTTAAAAGAGTTAATAGCAATCTGACAGCCAGGGAGCCAGGGCAGGAGTGATGGGAGGGGGAGAATCTGAAGGTAGACAGAGCAAAGCAATAATCATCCAGCGCAGGCAATGCACACGAGTTTGCACTTTAAGCTTTAGGCCAAGAAAAATTGGAGTCGACAGAGTGAATATTGGAGGCAGTGATATCAGTTAGGACTACTGCCAGGGTCCAGGCCCGGGATGAGGGCCTGAAATAAGACAGTAGCTGTGAGGCTGGAGAAAAAGACCCAGATAGGAAAGGAACTTGGTAAATGATTGCAGGTGGGAGGTGAAGAAAGGGGAAGAAAGTTCTGGCTTCTTGGACGACTGAATGGCCAGTGGTACCATGAACCAAAACAAGAAAAAGAGGAAGAAAAACAGCACAGGGCTGAGGGGAGCAGAGAGAAAAGGTCACTTTATCACACTCTTGAGAGAGTGTGGAATAGGAATGGGACTGTGGCGGTGATGCAAGGACATCCAGCTGATGAAGGTGCCCCATAACCCAACGGATATAGGGTGCTGGCGTCAGAAAAGGTGTCTGGGCTGGAGACGTATAGATCTGGAAGCTCTGGGACATAAGAGTAGCTAAAACTATAGGAGAAGAAGAGCTCCCCCAGAAGTAGTCTGTGGAACAGAGTTCTGAAGAGGGTCAACACTTTCACGGGCAAAAGAAAGAGAAGCCGGAAATGGGGACATGAAAAGGAGAGATGGGAAACCAGGAGATGGTGGTATCAGAGACACCAAGAGAAAGAGGGGTGGTTAATAGAGTCTTGGAGCTGTTAAGAGTTCCCAAACAGTTACAAAGACCTGAGGGGTCAGAAGGCTACTCAAATGGTTAAATACAATGCTGCTGAGTGCTCCTCAGAGAATTTATGGTGGAATTGTATGGGAAAGATTGGCTCCAGAAATGCTGACCTCCTGCAGGAATGAAGAACAGTTCTGGAAACAGTTTAAAGAAATCTGCCACTACCCAGGGTTACACTGAGGCAACAAGAAGAGGGGTGGAGTTACTGGCATGCTGTTTGTGTCTCGACCTTGATGTCTGTCTGTCTGTCTGTCGCTCTCTCTCTCTCTCAGTAGTGGACCAAAGGTCCAGAAGGGTGAAAATGGAAGGTGCTAGCAGATGCAGCCCCTCACCCTCTCCTTTCACAGCCCCTCCCAGCTAGACTGTAAACTTTTTGAGACTTACCTTCAGCATCTAGTAGTGCACTGTGGATACAGAGGCCCTCACGTTTGTTGAATAAAAAGCCAAAAGCAAATAAGGTAATTGGCCAACAAGAGAAATAAGTGCTGGAAGACATAAGCCAAATAGCACAGAGAAGTGGTGAAGGGGAGGAAAAATTCTTCTCTGCCCTCAAGGCCTTCCAGCTAGACTACGAATTGCAGTTACATGGGACAGATTAACAGGAGAAGATCAGATTTAATAGTGTGCATATGGGGAATCCACAAAGACATGGAAATTCCAAAGATAGGCAAAATGAGGCCTTTATGTCCTTCTGACTCAAGGAGAAGGGGTAGGGGTGTGAGAGTTCCAAGGGAAAGAGCGCAATTCACAGGAAGGTGAAAAAGAGGAAATGTTTGGTAAGCAAATGTGTGCTGGGCCACTGGGAAACAATGGGACATGGAGGACTTGGATCAAACAGGCCTTGCCAGGTTCTTCCCTGTCTACCGTAACTTGTTCATACCATAATGTTGTTCTCTGTGGTGATGGTTCTTTTCCTGGATCCTCTACCTAAATTCTTTTTAGGCAGTTGCAGGAGAGATAAAGAGCTGTTCCTCAATCTGCTGGGTTTTAACTGCTTTTTAACTGAAAATAATCTTCATGCCAAAGTGGCCCATCATGGGGCAGCCTGCCCTTGGCCCCTACAGTGGTTAGGGCTCTTGGAATCAAATTCCAACCTTAGTAGGAAATGGGCTCTACTACCTCCTATCTGGTTGTTTAACTTTGAGCAAGTTCCTTAAATATCCAACAGGAGTTACAATAGAACCCATCCTAAATGAAGCACTCACTTAAATGATCAAGGATATAACCTATTTGGCAAAGTACTTATTACTACTCAACTCACCAGAAGTCTGACCTGAAACATTCAGTACATTTTTAAAGTAATTATAACTATAAAGTGACCACTTGTTATCAATCAGCGCCATCTACTAATGTTTACACAACCAGGAACTGCAGCGCCACATCACAATAAAACCATGGAGATAAAACCTACCTTGCACGCAGTCATGAAAGAGTTTAGAGAAATTAAATGAGGTCATTTATGTAAAAACATCCACCATAAAAATCAACTGGCCTCTTCTTAAAAATGTACCTGTTAAAGAATGTAAAAATGCTTGTACTCAGCACCACTGTTACCAAGCCAAAGCTTCTATTATATTCATTTGGCAAAAGGAGAAAATATACAGCTTTTTTCTACAATCTGATTTTAAAAAGCCAAGAGGGAAAAATAGTCCTCTAAAATTGTACTTACAAATCCTTCTTCTGTAATATCTGGTGGCTCTGAAACAAGATAAAATATGACATTATCTCACTCAAATCTGATTTCCTTTTAAAGTAAATGAAATAATTTGAGACAGCACCTAGCCCTGCTTTATACGTGGGCAAGCTCAGTAAAATTTTGGCCCTCCGTTCATTCTCTGCACATGGATTGAATTTTAAGTTGGAATTCAAGGTGGAAGTGGGGAGGAAGGGCCTCTGGAATCCAGCTTGGTCACTAATTCACTGTGACCCTGAAGTTAACCTTGTAGGCTTCCATTATTCCGGCTGCAAAACGGAGAATTAAGCAAGACAAAATAAGACGGTGCCAATGAGGCAATGCAAACGGGGGTCGCCGGGGGCGGAGCGGGGGTAGAGGGAGGGGGTGAAATTCGCAATAAAATGCTAAGAGAGCGCAGGGGAGCCAGGGTTTGGAAAGTGTGGAAGGGGGGCGCCCGGGCGAGAAGTCACGTCCAGAGGCGGGTGTGTGGTCCCCGCCGCCGCACCTACCCGCGGTGAGCCGCTTCGGGGGCATGCCGCCGCCGTTGCCCGCGCCCGCCGCCCGCGCGGGGCCGTCAGGGCGCCATCGCCCGGCAGCGCCCGTCTCTCCCCGGGAGCGAGAGCCGGAGCGCACGCCGACGCCGCCGAGTTGCTATGGAGCTGAGACAATGCGGGCCAGGCGGGCGGCGGCGCGCGCCTTCCCGGGGGCCCCGGGCCGCCGCAGCCCGTCCTCCTCCTCCGGGGCAGGGGCGGACGCCGCCGCCAGGGGCCGGGGGACCCGCGCGGCCTCCCCGGGAGAGAGACCCGACTCGCCCGGGCCTGGTGCCTGTGGTGCCCGCGGCTCCGGCCTGTTCCCGCGCATCGAGACCGTGGCCGCACCTTCCAGGAAACTCGGTGAATGCTAGTTAGAAATGACCCGCCGGCGAGCGCGTGCGGGAGACAGGGCCCGAAGGGCTGGTCCGGAGAAGAGGAGGAAGAAAGGGGAGTCGGGCCTCAGGAGTTTCCTTGAAAAGGAAGGAAGGAGGACATAGTCACACACAGCGCCTGAGCTCATCCCCAGCTGTAGGAAATGCCTACATCAGAAGTCAAATATTCGTGTGCTTTAGGAACGAGATCTGCCCCCACGTTTTTGCTTCAATCTGTTACAGCTCCTGCCTTTTCACATCGACGATGTCCGTAGTGTGTGTTCCGGGAAAAGTTATGATGGAAGTAAAAAGTGAAATTCGAAAAAAGAAAAACGGTACTTCTAATTAAGAGGAGGGGGAGGGAAGGGGGAAGGAGAAAAAGAAGATTTTTATTAAAGTCATAGTCAACTCAAATTTCTAGTCCAGATTTCCACTTCAGGCTCTCCCTGCTCCTGAGAACCCTAAATCCAATTGCTTGCTGCAGGTACACAGTGGTGGCTCATCCTTGGATGCTTCCAAATCAAAATATCCGAAAGGAAATCTACATTTCCCCCCATTCCTTATCTTCAAATTTCATCTTTCTGCATATATCCCGTGTTCAGTAAGTGGTACCTTCATATACCAGGTAACTCAACTCAGAAATCCCATATTTAGACAAGGTCCTGCCAATTCTACAGTAAAGTATTTCTGGAATCTGGAATCTCCTCTCCACTCCCATGAACAACCATACCCTAAGCACAGGCTCCCATGTGGAGTGTCATAAAAAGTTCCTTAACTTTTCCCTCTTCCACTGCTTGCTTCCAGTGGGGTTCCCCTTAAATCCATTTCCCATGCTGAAAGCGAAACAATCTCTCTAAATACGAAGATGGCCCACTTAAAACCTTCAGTGGTTCCACATTTGCCTCCTACCCTGCAGGGGACATCCAAGGCCTGTCAGGGTCCTGCAGGTATGTGAATGCTTGAGCAAGCAAGGAGTCAGACAATGGGTGCTTGTAGAGCAAGGAACTGGTACACCTGCCTACTTATAGTTCCTGCCTTTTCAATAGTACATAGTCAAAGAGAAAAATAAAACTATAAACCACTGCTTGGACCAAACAAAATCAGAGGGCCAAATGAAATCAAGGGGGAGTAGTGGAAGCAATCAGAAAGGCAAGGGAAGGTGTGAGGCCAAAAACCACGGGAGGGTTTTGTCGGCCCTTGCAAGGATCCCAGCTTTCATCCCGAGTGAAATGCAAACCATAGAAGTTTTGAGCAGAGAAGTACTATGATCGTACTTTTATTTGAAAAGGGTCACTCTGGGTGCTATCTAGAGAATGTAGATGGGCACAAGTAGAAACAGACAGGAGTTGACAGTGGCTCAGACCAGGGTGGTAGCAGTAACAGGTTTGAGAAAACTCAGATCCTGCATACATTTTGACGGCAGAGCCAAGGGTATTCCTGACAAGTTGGTTGTGGGGATGAAACAAAAAGTAGCTGAGAATAACTCCAAGGATTCTGGCATGAGCAACCAGAAGAATGGTGTTGCCATCATCCGAGAAGGGAAAAGTTGTGAGTGGGCCATGTTGTGGGGGAGAGTTTAAGAAGTGTATGAGCCTTACAAGTGAAGGTTCTGAATTTGCAGTTAATATAGAAGCTTGGAAGTTAGGAGATGTAAACTTGACAGCTGACCTATAAATGGGCTTTTTAGGCATTTATTTGCTTGCACTGTTTCTGCTGCCACAGAAGCCCTTCTGGCCTTTTTCAAGCAAAATTTTCTCATTCTTCAATACTCAGCTCGAGTGTCATCTTCCCCAGTGTAGCCTCCTATGAATTCCTTTCATTGGCCTCTCCTATTTTTCCTGTATATTGGATAAAAACTCCTATCTTAAAACCATATTAATATTAAAATAATCGGTACAGAGAGGTGTGCCCACTACCTCAGTGTCACCTAGCAGACAGTAAATTCCTGGGGATTGAAAGAGATCCATCTTGGGACGCCTGGTGGCTCAGTCAGTTAAGCAGCTGCCTTCGGCCCGGGTCATGATCCCAGAGTCCTGGGATCGAGTCCCACATCGGGCCCCTTGCTCAGCAGGGAGCCTGCTTCTCCCTCTCTCCCCCTCTGCTTGTGCTCTCTCTGTCAAATAAATAAAATCTTTAAAAAAAAAAAAAAAGAAGAAAAGAAAGAGATCCATCTTATTTCACCCCCAACCCCCACCCCCACACCCCTCTACTGAGTGCCTGCCACTCAGTACGTATTTGTTGAAATATCTTCTCTGCATTGCAATCATTCCGCACTGTGCCCTGTTCACAGAAGACTTGTTTATCCCTGTTTCAGATAACCACACCCATAGAAGTCAATTGTTTTATCATCAAGTGTGGCTACCACTTATTGCACACTTAACTATGGGCCTCTAACAATACCCTTAAGAGATTGGTATTATTATTTCCAACAGTCTAGGAAACTGAGACTTCCAGAGGTGAGATAATTTGTTCAAAGACAAACAGCTTTAAAGTGTTGAAGCCACAAGTTGATCCAGGTCTGATTCCAAAGCCTTTGCTCTTTAACAACAATGCTATGCAGCCTTTCCCTCTAAAAATAATCTCATGAGGTTTAAAAAAACAACCTAAGAATCACAAAGACCGTAACTTGAACCCAAATGTGTAGGTTTTAAGTTATTCTAATGTTTTGGTGATTTTATTTTTTTGTAATAGCTTCATTGAAATGTAATTCATATATCATACAATTCATCTATCTGAAGTATATACTTCAGTGATTTTTAATATATTCAAAGTTGTGCAACTATCACCAAAATCAGTTTTAGAACATTATTACCTCAAAAAAGCAATCGTTAACCTACCCTCTGTCTCTGTGTATTTTCCTATTCTGGACATTTCATATAAATGGAATCATACCATATGTTGGGCTTTCATGACTGGTTCCTTTCACTTAGCATGTTTCTAATTTTCATCCATATTGTGGCATGAATCAGTACTTCATTCCTTATTGCTGAATAATATTTCATTGTGTGGATATATCACATTTTGTCCATTCATCAGTTAGTAGACATTGGGTTGTTTCTACTTTTTGGCTATTATGAATAATGCTTCTATGAACATCCATGTACAAGTTTTTGTGTGGACATATGTTTTCATTTCTCTTGAATATATACCTAGGAGTGGAATTGCTGGATCAGAGGGTAATCCTATGTTTGTTTGACAACTCTTTGTAGCCTTTTGAGGAACTGCTACACTGCTGTTCCATATTGGCTGAGCCATTTTATATTACCACCAGCAGTGGGTTAAGGATTCTGGTTTCACCACGTCCTCACTAACATTTGTTATCATCTAACTTTTTTATTATAGCCATCCTACTGGGTGTGAAGTGGTTATCTCTTGGTGGGATTGATTCACATTTCCCTGAAGACTAGATTTAATTTACTTTTAAAATATTTTATTCTGTCTCTGCTCCCCAACTAGCTAGTTTTTCCAGAAATGCCTTTTTCTACCTTTGGTCTGTATCATTGTTGAAAACTGATGCTGTCCAAAACCAAAAGTTTATAATGGGAATTATATCTACATAAGTGGAATTAAATTTCTGTTTACTCTGATTCTGGACATATTGGTAGCAAATTTGAAGGATGTGCTTGAGAGGGCCTTACTTAGAAACAGACTTTGTGGTACACGTAGTTCAATTTGGGGAACTCTGGAGAGCATCTCAATCTCCCTGCAAAATATCTAAAACTGTTGACGAAAAGCCAACATAACCATGGGACAGAAGTGATATGTTAAGCTGCTGTGGACAAAAAAAAAAAAAATTGATTAGGTTTCAGATATGAGCCCTAAACCAAATGTTTCGAGGGCTGACCTAAATTGCAAAGATTTATTTGCACTAGGGCTACTCGATAGCCTGCTCAGGAGGCAAAGCTGCAAGGATTTATTCACTGATTCTCCCAAGTACTGCTGGAGAGATGTGCTAGTGTGTGTGTGTGTGTGTGTGTGTGTGTGTGTGTGTGTATCTCGACAATCACAAGCAAAATTTCAGGCATCCTACGTGTTTAATGATTTAGAAGTACTAGTCCTTTCTTGAGTTTGATGTGGTAGGGTCCCACTTAAGCCTAGTTCTAAACTTTTCTGAATGTGAACAGGAATAGCACTAAAGGCTGAAATTTGTATCATTGTGATTTTAATTTTTAATGGTAATGAGATTTTTTATATGGCTGAGAGTCTGAATATACAAATGGACAATGGCCAGACCCTATATGCCAATAGAACTCTGACTCAAATCTCTGCAGCAACCAGTCTTGGAAACCAAACCAAAACCTCTATGGCAATAGAGCCAGAATGGTCAAGTAACTGCCAGTATCCCTAATTTTTGTCCCTATTTCCAATTAAGGACCAACCAGAGAAAGCCAAATAAGCTTCCCAAACCAATCACATAGGATTCCCTGTAGATTATAGTTAGCCCGCTTCCTGCTCCCCCATGCCAACAACCTCCGATCAGAGCACACCTGAAGTCTTCCCCTTTTTTTGCACTATACAGCTTTCCCCCTCTCTTGCCTGCCTTGAGTCTCTACCAAATGCACATGATGGTGTCTGACTCCCTTGCTATTGCAAGCTCTGAATAAATACCCTTTGCTTGTTCTTCTCTGGGTTGTTTTCATTTATTTCCATATAACTAAACCATTTTTTTAAATTTTTACACACAAATGAACCAGACTGACAGAAGAGTGCAGTATAATGTTTTTTCTAGGAGCTGGATTGCAACTCAACATCTAATAACGTATTATACCAACCCCCACTGCAGTCCCGAAAGTAACTGCCGTTGTGGCAAGATCAGAAACACAAATTACAAAATTTGTATGTTGTTTATTTCCATTCTCTTTTTGATAATCATTATCTTTCCTTTTTATGAAATTACACATCTAAATTAGATAACTACACCATTCCTATCACATTTAACTAGAAAACAGCATTTTTTTCTATTTCTTAACAGTTCATGATTTTTTGAAGAAGGAATATAATTAGTTTAATACATTCATTAGGCAATTTCTTAACTTATCCAAGATAACTACCATCTGGACCTGCTGGTTTAGATTTATTATAATTGTCAATATATTCCATTACATTACTTTGCTTCTTGCACAAACTGATGAGATAATTCCATTTTTAACCCTTCCCTAGTTAAAGTTTTAAAACTCTAATATTGCTCTAGGATGTTGTAGTTTTTACAAATAGAGAATATAGTTGAACCTTAAACAACGTGGGGGTTCAGGGTACCAACGCCCTCTGCACAGTTGAAAATCTACGCGTATCTTTTGACTTCCCCAAAATTTAACTACTAATAGCCTACTGTTGACGAGAAGCCTTACCGATAATATCAACAGTCAAATGACACATATTTTGTATGTTATATGTATTACATACTGCATTCTTACAATAAAGTAAGCTAGGGAAAAGAAAATATTAAGAAAATCATAAGAAAGAAAATATACTGACAATAGTCTACTGTATCAAAAAAAAAAAAAAATCTACATATAAGTGGACCCACCCAGTTTAAGCCCATGTTGTTAAAGGGTCAACTGTACTCGAACGTTGCTAAGAGAGTGGATCTTAAATGTTCTCATCACAGGAAAAAATGGTAATTATGTGATGGGATGGAGATGTTAGATAATACTATGGTGGTGATCACTGTGCAATATAGAAGTGTATCAAATCAATGTTGTACACCTTAAACATACACAATGCTCTATGTCAATTATATCTCAAGCTGGAGAAAAAAGGAAAATTATTTTTCTTCCTTTATTTAATATAAGGGCAATGTCTTAAATATATATTTCCTTCTTTTGAATACCAACACAAAAATATCTTTGCTGCCCTAGCACATAAAAATTTAAATGTTGGGGCGCCTGGGTGGCTCAGTCGTTAAATGTCTGCCTTCGGCTCAGGTCATGATCCCAGGGTCCTGGGATCGAGCCCCGCATCAGGCTCCCTGCTCTGCAGGAAGCCTGCTTCTCCCTCTCCTTCTGCTTGTTGTCTCTTTCCCTCTCTCTCAAATAAATAAATAAAATCTTAAAAAAAATTTTTTAATGTTATGTTGTTAACTTTCTGCATGTGTATTTTTTTACCACTTAATTCTAAAGTGATGCATATTTCACCTCTAAAGGCAATATCCTCTACCCCTAAACACCTAACGTGTATATACACTTATACATACATACATATTTTAATTCTCATTCAGCATATCATTATCATATGGTTCATTATCATATCATGTGACAATCATTAATTCAACAATTCAGTTAATATTTGCTCTATCATCTATCATGTAAGACATTCTGCTAAAGGAGGTAGAGAGGTGAATAAAACAGTTCTGCTCTTAAGGAACTTGCTAATGGTGGAAGACGACAAGAATTTATTTTTTTATTTGTATTTTTTTAAGATTACAAGAATTTAATACAAATAAGACATGCCAGAGACAGCACAAGAAACGTATAAATAAACACTAGATTCAAAGAAGGTAAAAATTTCATCTTGTTGGAGAGATCGTCGAAGATGATTCATGGAAAGAAACTAAGGATTAGCTGGTTTGATGGGATTTAGTATGGCAAGAGAGAGGGGAAGAGGGAAAAAGCAGAGGGGAAATTTAGGAAGTAGTAAGGAATCTAGTTTGGCTGGAACAAAGAGTACAGAGTGGAATGGTGAGAGAGATTGCTAGAAAGTTAGGACCATTAGGAGATACTAAATTCAGCTACATTTTTAATAGGAAGCAATATAATTGGAGCCACATTTTAGTACAAATAACCTGGCAATGGCAATTTAGGACAGATTTAGATGGGGAGAAAGTAAAAGCAAAGAGACCTGTTAGGAAGCATTTACAGAATCTAGGCAGGCTGTGATTAGGATCTGAACCAAGCAAGCACCACCTTTCTGCAGAAATGAGAATGCCAGAAGGAAATGGTTGGTAGCAAGCTACCACCCTTCAAAACCAGAACTCACCTCCATGATTCTACTGCTCCTTCCGCTCCTCTGGCTCCACTGTCCATGATGAGGGAGCCAGGAGGGCAGAGCTGCTGGGCAAGTAAATACAGATGGCCAAGGCACAGACCCAGCCGCCAACAAGGTGTTCTGTTAAAAGTCATCCCAGAAACGGAGCAATCTTGCAAGCCAGCTAAAATATTTTAATTAGCAACTCTGAGCAATAACTATTACCTAAATTTATTCTGTATGCATTTTTAAAATTAAGTCAAGGAACATTTCCCCTACCTGGCAATGTCACAGTACATCAGCGTCAAATATATAAAAGTTAAATTAGCTTTTTTGAAGGAGGGCCAAAATCCCCATAAATGAGTCTTTGGTGCCCCCTTGTGGAATGTTTAGTGTGAGCTTTGAAATATTTACCTTTTGCACAGAAACAGTAATGGGTTACTGCCATCCTTTAAGACATTTTAAGTACTTTCTGTACATGTTACACTATTCCTAAGGCACATAAAATAAGGCCATGTGAATAATTTAATTCAAACTATAAACATAAGAGACCAAATGTTGAAAATGTTCAGTAAATTTTTATCATAAATTTATGACAATTTTGCTCTGTGAATCATAAATTAAGCAAAGGTAATGGAAAACTTAGCTTTACACCGTGCTAGGTAAGTATCAAAACTGTTTCCTCAATAGCACTTCTACCCTTAAATTATTGCTAACAAATCCTTAAGACATTATTAAGTATTTAAATAACTGGAAATGTAAATGTCCATATTTGTGCCCATAGAAATGCTAGTATAAAATAATCAGGTAAATTTAAAGTGTTGTTTCTCTTTATATCACTTATCACAAGTTTCTGACCATTTATTTTCCAAACTAGGGAATGAAAAATAGGAAATTCCTGTCTTTCCTGGAGACAAGTAGAAGTCAAAAAGAAAAAAATATTCCTGCCCATTAGCTGACAAGGCTGTCAAGGGGGCACACCACAGTGGGGAAAGGTAGATTCTTATCCTAAATCAGTAGAAGGTAAAGTGTTGATTTTCCCCAGATTTAACACTCCTTCTTTCCCTTATGTCCTTATTAAGCAGTGGGAAAAAATACAAAAAGAAAGTGCCAAATTTAATCATCCCTCTTGTATTGGAATCTTCTTGGAAACGCAGAGCAGACCTATCAATAACTGGTAAATTTTTTCTTATTACTTTCACTCAATAATCAAAATTTGTAAGAAGGTAGTAATGACTGGAATGTGTTAATACTTATTTTCATGCCTTGTGTCTTTAGATTACAAAGACCTTGGGCCTGGTGCTAAGTCTTTCTCTGGAACGGAGCTCTCAGATAATAGTATATTCATGCAATTCATTTAGTTTTTCAAATTATAAAGTTGTGAGGAACTACGGAGCTAAGGAACGACTTTATAGCAGAACTGTTTTAAGTCAGAATTTTTTTCCTGACATACCAATAGAGTTTCCTTTAATGGCAAAACAATCTTCCATTTAAGACATGGTAATTCGATGCATATTGAATTTATCAACAGGGATTCTGCGGAGTCTTGTCATGTACAAGTGGCAGGCTAACTCTGGTAGAATCTTGGCTCCCCCGCTTGTTGTCTAAGTGATCTTAGATGATTTAACCTACTTCTTGGCTTCCTGATATATAAAAGGAATAAGATAATAACTGCCTTATAGAGTCAACGTGAGGAATAAATGAGTTAACACACGTAAGGGATTTAGGACAGTGTCTATACATAGTAAACACTCAATGTATGATTAGATGAACTTTTTTTTTTCAAGCAGACATTTTTTACAAGCAAGTTAGAGGCTGGCTTTATAGTTTCATTGAGCATAATGCTAACGATATCAAGATCATATATTCTAGCCCCACAAATGGTATCTTGTTTTATTCTATTCATATTTAGCCAAACACATAGCCATACAGATTAGTGTAACACTTAGAGTTTCAACACTTAGAGTGATCAACTCTCTTAATTTCTCTCATTTATAGACAGAAGAAATAGGCTCAGAATCAATAAGCTACTTGCATAAGGGCACAGCTAGTAAGTAGTTTAGAATACCCACTCCGGCTTTTTGACTCCTAGTCTGGGGCTCTTTCCATTACACTTTCACAAACTGTAAGAACAGTAACTAAAAGAAGGAGTAAACCAAACAAATCCACTGATTACATGTGTGAAGCAATTTAAGAAATCATTTAGATCTCACTTTTTTGTGTCATGAAGCATTAATCACTAAGATCAAATATTATGAAATTAACATAGGATAGAGTTGTAAGTGTTTATTCGATAAAAATTACTAGTAGCACTAAAAAAATCGACTCATTCAAAAAATACTTATTGAGCCCCTTCTAGTTGCCTGGCACTGGGCAAGGTGCTAGGGATGCAACAGCATTTAAATCAAACATGATGTGGTCCAGGTCTTCACAGAGCTGATAGGCTCACGGGGAAAGAAAATCAACAAACAATTTGAATAAAGTAAACTAAGTGCTGTGACAGGGGAAGCACAGGATGCTACCGGAGCATAGGGCTGTTACTACAATACATAGTTGTTTACAATAATTTGGAGAATGCTGATTATTTTCTGGATAGCTAAAGCCTTTGTTTAATAAAGTTATTCTGGAAACTGTATGATTTTCTTCTAGTTAACCTACCTCTGAACCCCATCACAAATATAAAGCTTACCAATAAAAAGCTTATCTTTCAAATTCCTACTCTGATCTTTTTTCTTCAGAGTTTTTATTATGAAATCATTAAAATATGTGGTACTGAGTCCTTATGCTATTTTACTCATAACTACTTGATCATGGTACTCAAATCCCAATCAAAACCAGAAATATAAAAAATTTGAAACTCCATTGTTAACAGTATCTGCGGTAGACAAGAATACATGGAGATTATTGATTTCTAAAACAAAACGTGGTAAAATCTACATTTTCAACAGTAGAGTAAGATAAAATATTACATTCGAATGGACTGAGTAGCTACAAGACCACAAAGGTGATCACACGGAGAGGGCAGTGTGACTGTACCACATAAGACAGATGCAAGGTGCTTCCTAATGGACAGGAGATAGGATTCCAGATTCTCGCATTGCAATACTGACAATTTCAAGTATAAGGAGGCAAAAAAAATGCCTATCCTTCCTTTTTCATTTTCTGTAGTAGAATAATAAAAATCCATAGGATATTGGGAAATAAACATTTTAAATTATATAAAATAGAAAATCTTGCATTTCATTTTAAAAAAACATACCATGAAACTGGATCTGTGATTTTTACAACTTAAGAAGTCGCTTCTGGAATGGCATTTAGGCCAGACAGAAATCAAGAGCATAAAATAGCAAAAATGTTCATATGACAGAAGAGGATATGATTTGATCTGAGCCCCAGAAAGAGAGGTCAAAGACAGGTAGTCAAACTAAATCAAAGAGTTGTCTTCATAAATTAAAAGAATCAAGACTGGGAATAAGTTTCCTAAACACAAAGAAACTTCAATTAACAATGTTTATTAAAAATGTTAATAAGTATATTGACCCTGATGTGGAAGATACCTCAGGAAATTAAGTAGACACTGAGAACTAAACTTGATTAGAATCAACTGAATCAGAAAATTTGATATAAAATGTATAGACTGGGTAAATTATTAAAGACAACTGACAATTTACTTATATTTACATTTAGCCTCCAAAAATTCTTTGTGGAATTAGAAAGGATATAGATAAAATGTAATATTTGGCAGCTAAAATTTTTAGTGAGTTAAACAACAAATTAAAATTTAGGGCAGATTTTTCCAGATATATTTATATCCAGGGCACCTGGCTGGCTCAGTCGGTTGAGTGTCTGACCCTTGATTTCAATTCAGGTCATGATCTCAGGGTGGTAGGATGGAGCCCCATATCGAGCTCCACACAGAGTCTGCTTATCCCTCTCCCTCTGCGCCTAGCCCCACTCACCGGTCCCCGACTCTCTAAAATAAATAATCTTTTAAAAAAAAGATTTTATTTATTTGACAGAGAGAGACACAGCAAGAGCAGGAACACAAGCAGGGCAAGTGGGAGAGGGAGAAGCAGGCTTCCCGCGGAGCAGGGAGCCCGATGTGGGGCTCGATCCCAGGACCCTGGGATCATGACCTGAGCCAAAGGCAGACGCTTAATGACTGAGCCACCCAGGGACCAGGGACCAGGGAATTTTTTAAAAAATTAAAAAAACCAAATATGTCTATACCTAATTCACACTTTAAAACTGTCTTATTAAAATACTGTGTACGAAGAGCTACATTTTAAATCTGTGTGTATAGTGTGTACACAGACATATATCCACTCAGTTACCTAAAGACAAACAAATAAAATATGAAACCATCTTCAAATTTTCCCCTGGTCTTAGTAATTTGTTCAACAATAGAACTTACCTCTTTCTTGCTGCTATTCTATAAATGGAACATGCTACCTCCAACCATTTTTGGAAAGAGGTACATTATAAACAATTCAGTAAATTTTCTTATTTAAGAAACCCAATCTAAAACTAACTGTTGAGAAAAGAAAAACCAACAACAATCTTCTCTAACTAGTCCAAATTTATCACAATAGTGATACCCAAGCTGGATTAAACAAATGGAATCTGCGATTATAGTTCTGGAATTTTAAAAAACGCTTAAATGAAATGCAGGACTTATAAGGGTTTATTAACTGACTGAGACTCTCACTGTGAATTAACAACATATGTCTAACAACTTAGTTTTTATGTCTTCTTAGTAATCAATATTAAGTAAATTTTATTTAACTATAAGTCTGCTCACATATGACACTCACTAAATTAAAAGATTGAAATTATAGAGTAAATTCAATAGAACTTCTGAAAACATTTTATTTATATTTCATTTCAGTCAAATACTCATTTTCCAAATCTATAAGGCCATCTGTCTCAAGTTCAAAATTTGTAATATTACTTGGAAAACTATTTTTAAAAAGTGATCGAAGAACATTTCAACACAGAGTGATGAAATGCACAATTTTCAAAGGTTACATGAAACAGTTAAATACATATATATGACAACATTAAAAACTCTTTATTTAAAAACACTTATTAAAATGGGAAAATGTGACACAGTAAAATAAAATTTTTTCAAACTCCTCTCTTTAAAGAATACAGACATAGATTATGATATATACAAAATAGGAAATAAATCACCATCTGTCATTAATGGGAAATGTTGCATGCTTTCAAAATATTCATAATTTTAAGTCAGACAAGACGCTGTTTAGGGGGAATGCTTCTTTTATTTGAGAGTCTCTTTAAAGGCGTTTTAAATTCCGCTTACTCTGGGCACTTCCTGGAAGAGCATCTTTCCTATTTCTCGGCTTTGCTGCTCCTCTACTACATTCTTCAGACCCATGATAAGCACACAAACATAACACACAAAAGTCAAAACCACAGGCTGTGCGGCTGCACAGTCCCCTTTTCTTATATGGCTGGTACTTAGCAGGGGATTGGCACCTGGGGCAAGGTTTTAATGCTTCATCAATAAATAGTGTTTTGGCAACCTGCAGTGAAAGCATACACACTAAATCTTCCAGTTTCATACAGAGAATCACTTTATTTCAAACTCTAAATATTTATGTCTAATAACTTGTGAGAAATACTCACCTTAACATATTCATCCTGTTTACTACTTAAGGGAGTAACAGAAGAGCTTGCTGTAGGTGTCAAAACTTCTCCCCAAGGAGAAAATGTTGAAACTTCTCCTTTCTGAAAACCTGGTATCCTAGCCTGAGCTTGTACAGATCTTAAAGCTGATCGATTTAAGAGATGGAGCCGAGTGGCAGCATCCTCAACATTTAATATAGCCCCCTGCAGTAAAAGATAAGAGGGATCAGTACTGTAATATCAAAAGTTCCGGAACAGTTTTCTGATGCACGTGCATTTAAATATTGGAAGTGATTTCACACTAAATTCCATTAGATTTTTCCCCCTAAACTTTCCCTTTTAGACAAAAATTTTCTCTCAGCTAACACTTAAATGTCAAAGAAATATAAATGAACGAAATTAAAACAAGAAGTGTTAGCTTTAAGCTTACACGATGGGTTATTTTTCTGCTAAGGTATAGGTTGGAAAACTTTTCCTGGAAAGGGCCCAACAGTATATATTTAATGTTTTGCAGGCCAGATAGTCACAGCTACTCAACTGCCATTTTAGCAAAAGCAGCTATAGAGATGTGTAAATGAAAGAGCAACTTACTTTAAAAACAGAAGTGATGGACAGGATTTGGCCCACAGACTGGAGTTTGCCAACCCCTCTTTTAAGTCAAGGTATAATTAGAGGTGAATCTTTGTGAAGTTTGCTATGGGATATCATGGAATTCTTCGAAGGTTTCTTACCTTAGCCACATGTCAGAAGAATAATGGGCCTGGTTAGACCATGAAATCCAATTGGTTTGGCTAGTTTTCATAATACATGTAAATACTGGAATCATTTTTACACTTACATTGTAATAAACATGCTTAGGCATTTTAAAAGGAGAAAAAAAGGTATCTCTTCTCTGAACTGGATTTCCACATTACTTAAATATTCAGCCAAGAAATATTTTCAATAAGCCCTCTATTTTGTTGAGGTTGATAACGGAAAAAAATCGTTTTGTTTTTTTTTTAACAAATTGGCCTTCTTAACCAATTATCAAAATAAAATGTACTGAGAGTTAATTTCCTCATGTGTCTAACTAAAACTGTGCCTCCTCTCCCTTGAGAGTTTCCCTTTGCCACAATTGGCTCCTAAAAGTGAGGAGAGAGAAAATAAGAGAAATTATAGTAGGATAAGTATAGGAAATAAGATAAGTTGGTCATGAAAAATTCCATGATTAACAGTTTAACAACATATGCATAAGTGTAATGGATGAACATTGGTTTCCCAAAATTAGAATGAATACAACTGAACTTTTTCAAGGACTCAATACATTTCTATATAGTACATTTGTATAAATAATTTGCAGCCTAGGACACAAGCACACGATAAAAGAGCACACCAAAATTTTGATGGATTTGATGCAATTGGTAAACACAGTGATTGTGTATGAACCAACAAAATGAATAGAGATACACTGTTGAAACACATTTCAGCCACAGAATAAACATTCATTTATTTAACAAATATTTATAGAACTCCTAAAGGTGCCAAGTGAATAAAACAGTCTAATCCCAGGCCTCGTAGAGTTTAAAATGTGTGCTTCCATCTCTGAGCAATAGGAGGCAAAGAAGTCAACCAAGGCACATGTTCACGAAGGCCAAAATTTTTCAAACACAGTCACATCATGTTACCAGAAAATACTTAAATGTGAGAGTTGAGTCACCATGTGGTTGTTCATTTCCATAATTATAAAAGAACAGTGAAGAATACAGTAAATTAAGAAATTTGATGGAAAAGCCGTATCCCAATTCTAATACTCATTCTCATGGCTGCAAAGCAAATGGATGAAATTGAGATCCTATTACACGTAGCTGGTGTTTGCCTTCTAACTTTTATACATAAGGAGCTTTCAGAGACATTACAGGAGTATGAGGAAAACTATCAAACAACTTTGTCTTACAATGTTTCTGTTTGGGTTAATGATATACATTAGGATAGTACATGTGGAAAGTAACCAGTCCATATCAGAATAGGAGGGCAAAGTGCACCAGGAAGGATGTCTCTAGGGAAAAGAAGGAACAGGAAGAATACCTGATTTGTCTGGACTTACACAGAGGAGATTTCCAGTTCTGGTGGATAATAGGAGATGAATCGGGGATCTGTACAGAGAAACACTAAGCAAAACAAAAGAAAGAAACTGGGCAATTAACAACTCTGGAAAAAAAAGTTATATAGGAAAAAAGATGTAATCATAGTGTACTGCATGTTTCAGCAGTCAACAAACTCATAGTCTCAATACAGTCTTCATAATGTCAGCACCTGTTTCTGATTCACTCCCAAATGGTGGTATGGTTACATTAGTGAGACAGGAGAAAAGAAGAAAGGAGTTCAGAGAGACGGGTGGGTGGGTAGGTAGTGGTAGGAGCGGTGAGAGGTTAGAGAACAAACTCTTCAAAGATAAAAGCCAAGAAATAGGAGGAAAGGCATGCCATTTAGAAACGTGGAGGTAAATCTCAAAAGGAACAACTGAAGAGTTGAAAGTGATTAACTTGGGACAAGAATCAAGAGTAGGAAGAGACGGGCGCCTGGGTGGCTCAGTGGTTAAGCGGCTGCCTTCGGCTTGGGTCATGATCCCAGAGTCCTGGGATCGAGTCCCACATCGGGCTCCCTGCTCAGCGGGAAGCCTGCTTCTCCCTCTCCCACTCCCCCTGCTTTTGTCCTGCTCTCGCTGTCTCTGTCAAATAAATAAATAAAATCTTTAAAAAAAAAAAAAAAAGAGTAGGAAGAGACAAGTAAGAGAATGTGTTTTGTTATAAGCCTCATAGCCCAGTTTGACTTTTTAAACTATATACTTGTTTTACTTTGAAAAAAAAATTTAAAAAGCAAATCAAAATAAGAAAAAAAGTTCAAGTAAGGAAAAACGTATAGTCCTTTAAGAAATACAGTTGGAAAAAAAAAAGTGGTGGCCAGGATATGAATATTTTATCTGGAATTACCTGAAGTGTTGCCAAACACAACCATGCTTCTTTCCTTGTACATGTACATGGAGCTAATAGTTTAATATTAATAGATGCTTGCTTAAAAATTGTTTTTTGGGGGGGCGCCTGGGTGGCTCAGTCAGTTAAGCATCTGCCTCCCTCTCTGCTGTTTTATTTATTTATTGGTCAGAGAGATAGAGAGCACAAGCAGGAGGAATGGCAGGCAGAGGGAGAGGGAGAAGCAGGCTCCCCGCTGAGCAGGGAGCCCGATGTGGGACTCGATCCCAAGACCCTGGGATCATGACCTGAGCCGAAGGCAGTCGCTTAACCGACTGAGCCACCCAGGCACCCTAAAAAAATTATTTTTTAAAGTAAGTCCTTAGCACATAGAGCAGCACTCTAAAAAATAAGAAGTTAAGAAGGCAAATATTTTCTCTAGTATAAGCTCCCAGGCCCAGAAGCTGCAGCAGTAGGTAGCCAGGAGCTGTGAGTAAGTTGTAAGGCAATATCATAGGTGAGAAGGTAAAAAAAAAGTAAAATAGAAAGTCAACATTTTAGTTAAGTGCAGTCCCCAATATCTCATTGTAATGAGAAACCCACCAATCTGTAACTAGGTATTTATATTTGTTTACACCATATATCACCTCAATTATTATATTTTGTCAAATTAAAAATTTACTTATGTTATTAAATACTTTTTACTAGAACAAGGATAAGAGAGTGAAGTCTCGTGGTTTCTTTTGGTATTAATGGCTAAGAAAGGTCTAAAAGCTGCATATACAATATATACGGGGCCAGAGTCATCAGATGCCTAGTACACAAAGTAATGTCGCTAGGAAGAATAAATCAGCTTCTGCAGGACTTTTCCTGTCAATTCAAAGCTGTTTCCCAAATCTTCAAGAAAATACAAGCTTATGATGCTTTACCAGCACTAATCTGCCACGCTCACTCACTTCCAGGCCTTCCTCTATGCTATCCTCTCTGCTGCAACGCTCCTCCCTGTCTTCACCTGGCTAGCCACTCACTCCCTCATCCATCAGGTCTCAGCGGAGTTGCACTGCTTCTGAAAAGCCTTCTCTTGATTCCCAAGTATCAAATACTCCTTTTAAATGATCTAATAGAATGAACTCTGGGCTTCCTCTAACACACCTGTATTATAATCCCCTGTTGACTTTTATCTCAAGTCATGGGGCATGAGTTCCAAGAGAGCAGGGACCATTTCAGAAAGGTTCACCATTGTAATCTGAGCAATTGGCACATAATATCCACTCAAAAGACGGGATAGAAAATGCTTTAAGGATATCTAATTATGAATAGGATCCAGCATAGCACTGGTATTCAAACCCTGCTAACAGCACACACACCTAAACAACAAAACCCTACAAGACGCTCTTGATGCTAGGTAGTCTACTCCACTATGGACTGGAAGGAAATGGAGTTTGAGAGAAGTAAAACATTCATGAGTGAATGTTTGCTAAATGAAAAGCGTTAAAAGATAGCAGGAAAACCAAATTAGGTTGTCCAGCAATATGAGATTATTTTACAAATCCATTTGAGAAAAGTATTATATACATTACCTCAGAATCTGCTTTCAGTTGTGAGATATAACATTTCCTCCTCCGATTTGCTTTTTTATCTTGAACAATAATTTCACGCCAATTTCTGCTCACTTTCCAAACACTGCAACAAAATGATTGGTCTTTATATTGTATATCTTCCACAAAATTAACATTTTTGCATGTGACAATTAATAAGAAAAACTTGTTTTAAAGATTTTGGACAGTAATTTAAACCTAAAATTTACATTAAAAATATGACTTGATCTACATTGTTGTTCCATATTGTTTCACCATATGAAAGAATTGTCATTAAAATATTAAGTATATGCCAGCATTATATTGACAGGTTATTATCTTACAAATGGTTAAGAGAAAAACATAGTTTCATATAAAGCCAATACGAGTCCACTGGGAGACTGATTAAGAGGATTTAACTTCAAATGTGAGACTAAAATTAAAAATTTGGAACACAACATGTAGAAAATGATTATCATCCATATAGCACAAGAGGTGTTTATCTATTCCTCCTATGAATGTACTTAACAAAGCTATCATTTTTTTATTATGTTATGTTAATCACCATACATTACATCATTAGTTTTTGATGTAGTGTTCCATGATTCATTGTTTGCGTATAACACCCAGTGCTCCATTCAATACAAGCCTTCTTTTATACCCATCACCAGGCTAACCCATCCCCCCACAAACATAAGAACTATCAATAATTCATTGGATGTACTAAGTGCCAAATAACAATCATTATGATGGGTAGCACTACAAAGTTTCTATTTTAGAAACCAAAGTTGATGAGAATGAAGTAGCTAAGAAAAAAAAAAACAAACCTCAATTTATATCCAGAGATTGCCTATTTATCAATAACCTTGGCTATACTATTTATGAAAGAAAAGATCATCTCTCAGCTGTTAATCTGGTCTTTTTTATTACTCTAACTTAAATCACTCAAAGGGAATAAGATCAGACAATTCAAAAAAGTTCGCTTGCTGTTATGGGGCTAATACTGTCCTTCCAGTTACCATGGCCACTTCAATTGCTTTGCCTCTCCCTAAACCAATAAATGTGTCTTATATCAGATTGATGGAGAGGAAAAGGCAGAAAGTCACCTCTAAATGGGGAAGAAATGAACTATGCAGTTGGTTATTTGCCACAGTTATTTCAACTGACCATAATCTCTCACATTACCAAGAATAAACACTGCTAACATTATACATGCATTCTGCACTACAAATACTATACATTTGGAGGGGTGGGGAAAAGTGGTAACTACAAAAATATGACCAAATATCAACTGTTCCTACAAGTGAGCATCCAAAAATATCACCCAAGTTTTTAATTGGTCTCTATCCAAATACTACAGCATATAAAAATAAACTTCCTATATTTCAGCCATCTCCTTGATTTTTTTAAACAAATAATTTATCTCATTCAAACCTTTTTTTAAAGGCACATACATACAGGTACACTAATCTGTTTATTATCCTACTTGGTTTACACCAAGGACATTCCCGGTCAAGTCTATTTAGAAAGGCCTTAAATCTTAATATAAGCTTGTGAGGCAGTATTGGATTGAGAATCAGAGGGCTCAGGGCACCTGGGTGGCTCAGTCATTTAAGCGTCTCACTCTTGCTCTCAGCTCAGGTCATGATCTCAGGGTCATGGGATCAAGCCTGGCATTGGGCTCCATGCCCAGCATGGAGTCTGCTTAAGATTCTCTCTCTCCTTCTGCCCCTGCCTCCACATCTCCCTTTCTAAAAAAAAAAAAAGAAAAAAGAAAAAAAAACAGAGGGCTCAATTAAAGACCTAGATACATTCCTATCTCCTTGAATGACTGTTGGCAGGTACTTAACTTCTTTGGAAGTTTCCCCATCTGCAAAACATGTGATTAGACCAGATGTCTCAGAAGACTTCCAGCTACAAAATTCTACAATTCTCTACAGTAGCCTACGATTAATTTGTGGAGGAAAGGTGAAGAAGGGCTTTAATAGAAGCAGTGGCCATAAAAACAGCAAGGATTCTATGAACCAAACTCTTGACATCTCTATCAAAAAACAAATTCACAAACTCTCCTGCATGTCCTCCCTCTACCATCACCTTGCAGAAGTCTACAGGCTTCCCTTCTTCCTGGTCATGGCATTCCCAGAGGTCTTGTCTTCTGATAGTCCTGCAACTCCCCAAAATTGCCAGTATGAACACAGTCTCACGTTAGTCTTTATAACCCTCGTTCCTGCCTTCAATACTCCTAAATGTCTGTTTCTCTTTAATTATGTAGCAGCATCCAATATACTGAAATCTTTGTTAACACAAATACTTCAGTTTCTAATTCCTTGAAATTCCCAAAAGTAATTACCTTCCACTGCCCTGTTAGCAATGAAAATGAACTAATCCATATGCCTTGGTCTCGAGAAACTAAGCCCTAAAATGAAAGCTAACCATCATTTTGGATTCTAGAATTTAGATTAAATAACTAAATGGTATCCTTTGTATGCTGTCACTTCTTAGTCACCATAATACTTTACATTGTTTCTGACCAAGTGTCATAACTTTAATACAATTTGCAATCTGACAATAGGATGTGAACTATTAAATCAGTAAATAACTTTTGTAGAATATAATTTGCCATCTTGAAAATTTAAAGTTCAACGTTTAGAAACTCTCTTCCCAAATGACAGTGACATGAACTTTATCCAGAAGACTATATTGATGCTTCTAAAACAGGATTTTATTTTTTTTTAAGATTTATTTATTTATTTTAAAGAGAGAGAGAGAGAGAGGTTGGGGGGGAGGGGCAGAGGGAGAGAACCCCCAAGCAGACTCCCCACTGAGAGCTGAGCGCAAGGCAGGGCTCCACCCCACAACCTGACTCCAGCCAAAACCAAGAGTCGGACCCCCAACCGACTGAGCCACCCAGGCGCCCCTAAAACAGGATTTTAAACAGAAGGAACTATATTAGTAAGCTCTTCTAGGAAGCTCACTAAACCACCTTTGATAAAGTGTAAGACAACCAAAGATAGAGATAATAAAACAAAATGAATAGAAAACAGCACAACTACTCAACTCACAGAAAAGCTTTCCAACTTAAAAAAAAAAAGGTGGTGGGCGCCTGGGTGGCTCAGTTGGTTAAGCGACTGCCTTCAGCTCAGGTCATGATCCTGGAGTCCTGGGATCAAGTCCCGCATCGGGCTCCCTGCTCAGCAGGGAGTCTGCTTCTCCCTCTGACCCTCCTCCCTCTCCTGCTGTCTGTCTCTCATTCCCTCTCTCAAATAAATAAATAAAATCTTAAAAAAAAAAAAAAAAAAAAGGTGGTAAGAAGGAAGCTTTACTTCAGAAAAAAATTTTATTTCTTACCTGCATAGGCTTTCTGCAGTCAAGGAATCTAAAACCATAGCAAGAATATGTTTTAAATTTCTATATTTTAATTCCGTTAAGATGTCCAGTTTTTCTATACCCATTTTCTTGCCAATCAGTCCTGCAAGTACACACTGTAGTACAGCTATTTGCCCCCCATCCTTCTCTTCTAAGAATTCATGTGCACCATTTTGCTGGAATCTTTTTCTTTTGTTTCTCATAAAGAGTTCGTGCACTAACTGCAAGGCTGGGGTCTTTGATAAATTCTTAAAGCTTAAAATCTCTTTGTCACTGCTCGGCTGATTCTCCGAGGTGTCTGAAGCAGCTGCTGGTGTTGCTTCTGAGTCAGAGTCCCTTTCTGTCTCAGACTGTGAGCTTTGTTCCTGAAGGGTGGACAATCTTCTCAGCCTCCGAAGATGCCCTGACTTTTTTATGGTGTCCCCCACTTTGACAGTTCCCTTACGTTTCCGAAGTTCTCGAAAAGAACCCTCCTGGTCAGAGAGGGAATCTTCTGATTTATCCAAACAAAGTGAGTTAAAACCACTGTCTTCAGGTGTTGAAATATTGCCCCTCACTTCAGCTGAAGGAGAGAGCCTTTGACTTGCATTAAATTTAACGTTTGCTACAAGATTACTTATTGGAGTCACACATAAATTCTCATTTGTTCCACAAGATGTTCGACTAGCAGAAGAGCCCAGAAGTTTGGGATATGTATTCTCATCATTAACAAACAGACTGCTATCACTAAGGTCATATGTGATAGGGTCTTTAGAACTATTGCCCTGAATCGGAGATATACATTCAACTTCAAATAGGCTACAGTCATCTTTGGAATCATCAACTGTGGAAGTCTTCTGTTGAGAAAAATTAAGTCTCAATTTTTGACTGCTGGAAGTTGCTTCTTCTGTTTTCAAAGTACTAGTAACTAAAGGACTAAAATTGGTTTGCCTTGGAAAACCTGAAGCACAGCTTGGATTATTTTTTTCTAAGTTGAGGACTTGGTTTTTACTACTTTCTAAAGAACTGTTTTGTGATTCACAGTCCTCCTTTAGGAAAGAGAAAGATATGTCCAACCTTCTACGCAGTAAAAATTTTTTTCCACTGACTTTAGGGGTTTCACAAAGTTCTGGAGTTGTATCATTTTCATTCCTAGAAAAGACAAATCTCTTTTTTTGAGTTGGAGATTCTAAAGGATGAGTTAAGCCCAGATTTGAAGTTTCAGGATGTTCATGGATTAATGTTGGGCCTTTTTCTTTCTTTCCAAAAAATTCTTTATCTGTACTACCAAAGTTGCAAGGTTGTAACAACTCATTGTAGCCACTATCTTGAAATGAAGATGTGGAACAGAAATCTCTGAAGCTGGAGGATTTGAAGTTGACGGTAGGAGAGTCCACCTCATTTTCTACTCCAGTGCAAGCTTGGCTTGAACGTCTCTCTGACATCTTCAAAATCTGTTTCTACAAAGTGCAAACAGATTATATTCTTCCTTTGAAATGAGTAGCCTAGCAGCTTATCCAAAAATATATGAATAGGGATAAGACAAAATGTTATGGCAATAAGAAAAGTTACCTTAAAAAAACAAATCTACTCTAATACATACTCATGTGTATATTACTGAACCCAACTTTTAACGTCATAAAAACCAAAACTTTTGGGTTATACATATTCACGGATTACTTGGTTAAGCATAGTCCTAAGCACCATGCACAAATATTTTCTTGAACTACACTTGAGGAAAAAATCTGGCAACATCATTTTTAGATTTTATTACCTTACGATTTTAACAGCACATATAACAGTACATATAGTTTTAATATTCTAGCTTATTTGTACTGGCCTATATCTAGTCAATTGGATATTTCCCTTCAAGGTTCTGGTATATAAGTAAAGCTGTTTAAAAAACTATATGCCAATTTTTAAACATGTTTTTGGAAATGTGTCAAATGAGTGCTACCACTAGATTTAATGGCAACTTGGCTAAGCAATACCAGGATAATATTATTCATCTTTGTGACATAGGCCTGCCACAGAAATCAGTCCCCATGACCATTTTCAAGGTCTGAGTTCCCAGACTCATAACTCTGCAAAGACTCCTTGGCTGATTGATAAATTACTAATACATTCTTCTTGACCTAACCCAAATGAACCAGCACCCCACAGATAGAGGGCATGTTATTCTTGTCTCATTTTCTAAATATTTTGAGACATCAGGTCACAGATAACAGACAACTATTTGTGGGAAACTCACCCTTTATAATAGTCTTGAAATTACAAGAACAGAAGTCAAGTAATTTACTTGTAATTACTTATTGAGTTACTCAGTAATTATATTTGTAAGGAATGACACTAGGAGATACTTTACTCCTTAACCTTTTCTTAACAGTATTATCACATTCCTTCTTTCTAGAAACTCAAATCTTAACTCAAAGGGTGTGAAGGGGAGAAAATTACCATGGTTTCTGATATTTCTCCAGATTATTCAAAGAACACTGAGAAAACTGTCATTTTTCAAAGTTCTCTCCAGACCAAATACATAATTTTTCTCTATTAAAAGATCCTGGGAAAATATATTTTAGTTGAATATAATGGGAAAGCAATATATTTATGCTTAGGTTATACTAGTTAAGTACCTAAGTGAATGAGTTTTTAAAAACAACAACAACAACAACAAATTGCTACTCCAACCACAAAACAAAAGTTTCTTTATGGTAAAATGATCATGGGAAGATTACTACTGGACAAAATACCTAAGTGTTTTTCAACCTTTTAAACCTATATTCAATTCTGGTAAATCTCATACATGTTCTCTTCTGATCTAGATCCCCACAGATCTTAAGAATAACTGCTATCTTCTATACATGCTTACCAGCCAAGATAATCAAACTTTGCTTTCTATAACTTGCATTATACTTTAAGACAATTTTGTTTTCAAAATATTAAGTTAATGACATATAATGAGCTTCCAAATTACACCTGCACCCATGAATATTTTCCCCTCTCTGAGAATCATTCTATAAAGTTAAGTTAAAATTAGGTCAACAAATTCTTCTAAAATTTTAGAGCAAATGTAACTATTCTACCTTACCACTAGGTGTCTCACCATGCTAGAATTTGGGAAACAGGCAAATTGTTAGAAACAAAACCAAGATGCAGATATCCTCTCCCCCTACCACCCATAGGCCACTTGATATAAACATAAACATATACACAAAAAACTAATTTTTTTTCTGTTCATCTACCCATCTGAAGTTGCCTCCAATGTGCTTTCTCTGCTGTCATCATCTCCATCTTTCTACTATCCCAAGATGTTGGTCTCAAACAAAAATTGGTTCTTCAAAACTTAATTTTTAAATCATTTAAAAAGACTCATGCAAAATTTTGAAATGTCCATTGACTTACCTAATTTTATCGATTCAACAGTTCACTAATTAATCAAACGAGCCTCCTTGATACTCATTTTTTAAAACCAGGCTCCTGAGTGTTGAGAACACATCTCTATGTGCCCTCAAAAAAGAAAAAATTGGCAAGGATGTGGAGAAAAGGGAAATTTCACGCACTGCTGATGGGAATGCAAATTTGTGCAGCCACTATGGAAAACGGTATGGAGGTTCCTTAAAAAATTAAAAATAGAACTATCATATGATCCAGCAATTCCACTTCTGGGTATTTACCCAAAGAAAAAGAAAACACTAATTTGAAAAGATACATGTACACCTCTATGTTCATTGCAGCATTATTTACAATAGCCAAGATATGGAAGCAACCTAAGTGTCCATTGATAGATGAACTGATAAAAATGAGGTACATATATACAATGAAATATTACTCTGCCATAAAAAAAGAATGAAATCTTGTCGTTTGTGACAACATGGATGGACTCATAGGGTATTATGCTAAGTGAAATAAGCCAGACAAAAACAAATACCATATGATTTCCCTTATTGTGGAATCTAAGAAACAAAACAAATGAACAAATGAAACAGGAACAGACTCATAGAAACAGAGAACAAATCTGAAGTTGCTAGAGGGGATGCGGGTAAAGGGTGGTCAAAACAAATGAAAAGAATTAGAGGTACAAACTTCCAGTTATAAAATAAATAAGCCATAGGAAGGTAATATACACCACAGGGAATGCAATGAATAATATTGTAGTAACTTTTTATAGTGACAGATAACTAGACCTATCAATGTGATCATTTCATAATGTATAAAAATGTAGAATCACTATGTTGTACACCTGAAACTAATATAATATTGTATGTCAACTATAATTCAGTTTAAAAACACTTAAGTTAGAGAATGAAATACTACTTAACTATATTAAAACCAAATTTTCATTTGTTAAAGTGGAAAATCTTACCATCAGTAAATCTTGAGCTCTTAGATGTCAGTTATGTGAGCTTCCAAACAAGAAAATCTTTCACTTTGCTTTCAAAACTCATGCCAAAGTATTACCAATTAAAAACTGGACAATTGAAACCTGCAGCAGCATGATGACTGCTAAGATTGGAAAGGTACATAAGTACACGCTGCAGGGATTATTCCTAACATATGAAAAGGTCTAAACCATTTTGAACTTCGTTCAGCTCTCCAGATAATGGTAATTTCAATATCCTTGTTCTCTCCAGCGAGTCTGGGAACTGAGGAACCTTCCCAAATTCGGGTTTTTCTGAAAATGCAGTGTAACAAGCCACAGCGCGGTCATTTATTCCCCCCAAGGTGCTGTCAGCGGGTGGCTGGTTAACGGTCTCACCAGGGCGTCTTTTGGCCCCGTTCGCCCTCCTGGACCTTCCCAAGGCCAAGCTGGCGGAGGGATGGGGGTCGCCTCGGCTCCGCCGCCAGGGCCCAGGGCCCAGAACGCCACCGAAAGGCGGAGGGTGGGTGGGCGTCACCTGGACCGGAGCGAGCGGGCAAGAGATCGGCTGCGGGGCGCCTCTCTCGTCCCAGCACCTGGAAAGCAAAGTGGGCGCCAGGCCGGGACGCCGGGAGGCCCGCTAGCCGGCACACACTTGGGCCCCCCACTCCCGCCCACCTGGAGAGCGAGGCGCGCCCGCACCGACCGGGCCGCGGGGCCAGGCGGGAGGGGAGTCAGGCAGCCGCCGCTGGGAGCGCCGGGCAGGAGCCACCGCCTCGCCCCCAGGGTTGCCCGGCTATGGCAACCCCCACGCCAGGTTCGCGTGGGGCCGCCGCGTTTCCCTCCTTCGGTTTGAACCGCCCGCCTTGAGTAACCGCTACGCGCCGCCCCGCCCCGCGCCGCCTCTTCCTCCGCCTCGGCGGCGCCCCCGCCGGCCGCCCCGCGACCCGCAGGCCCGGGTCCCGGCTTCCCCCGGAGGAGGTCTCGTCCTCCCTTCCCCACCCTTCCACCCCCACCCAAAGCTCAGCCGGGCTTCCTAACTTCATGGGCTCTGCCTCTCCCCATTCTCACCTTGGGGAGCATTATGTAGAAAGGCCACTAGGCCCTACAGTGGGATGCCATTAAAAATCATGCAGGTGAGTGGTCACTTGGATAATGTTTCTTGAGATAGGTATAAAAAGCAGGTTACAAACTGAACGACGCCTTTTAGTAGTATAGATATACACAGGATGAGGTCTGAAAGGTATGACTAACTTGGTTACAGTGTCTCTACACCGGATTATGCTTGATTCTGCTACACGGGATGTTTTATATTGTTCACCGGACACCTATTCTATGCCAGGCTCCATCCTTCTGCTCTTGGCAGCTTCCTCCTAGTCTCCTTTTTCTGGCTTCTTTTTCTCTGACTTTTCCCTAAATGAGACGTCCTACCTCAGCACTTTTTTTTTAAACTTTGCCATTATGTTCTTACATAATTCTTGTGCAGAACCTCACCCATTACTTTTAAGCCAATAATAGCAGCTACC
>NC_138372.1:137769164-137776175 GCF_054177405.1 Leptonychotes weddellii
GTACCTCTGAAACAAATAATACATTATATGTTAAAAAAAAAAAGAAGAAGAAGAAGATAGCAGGAGGGGAAGAATGAAGGGCGGGAAATCGGAGGGGGAGATGAACCATGAGAGACTATGGACTCTGAAAAACAAACTGAGGGTTCTAGAGGGGAGGGGGTAGGGGAATGGGTTAACCTGGTGATGGGTATTAAAGAGGGCACGTTCTGCATGGAGCACTGGGTGTTATACACAAACAAGGCATCATGGAACACTACATCAAAAACAAATGATGTAATGTATGGTGATTAACATAATAAAAAAAATAAAGACCATGACTCGAGGTGGATTTTGAGGGACAAATGGCAATTTAAAAGTCAGACAACAGGTGATTTCAATCTCAAAATGTGCAAGAGCAAGAAAGTTGGGACAGTTGGGCAAACTGTAAATAGTTTGTTATATCTAGAAACTCAGATTTATTTGAGGAAAGGGCAAAGAAAATTCTTGAGAAGGGGAAGAAGCCAAGTCATGGAGAATTTTGGATGCATTTAAGAGTCTGAAGTTGATCCTCTAGGCATTGCAGAGCATTTTAATTTTAGAAAGATCATTCTGGTGGCAGAATGGAGAACAGAAGGAATAGAGGTGAGGGTGGTTGCAAGGAGACCACTTAGGAAGCTATTGCATGACTCTGGAAGCCAGTGGGGCTGGAGAAGAACCTGGACTCAACATGTTCAGTTAGCAGAATCAAGTGCATGGGGCAGGGGTTGAGGAAGCACAGAGGACAGGTTTGGAACAAAATAAGATGAATTTAGTATGAGGTTGTTAAGTTTCAGGTACCTGTAGGACTTAAGGAATTGGTGAATTACACATAGCACCTCTCTGAAGACACCCACATGTACCCAGATACAGTGAGTAGTGCCCTCTCTAGCTCTTCAAACAAATCTCTATTACAGCCATTTTGCCCTTCCCCCCACCATAGCATTTGCAATCCTCCTTCTTTGCTGAATTTTCTCCATGTAGTTTATCACCTTCTAAAAATGTCATATTACTGGGATGCCTGGGTGGCTCAGTCGGTTAAGCGTCTTCAGCTCAGGTCATGATCCCAGGGTCCTAGGATCAAGTACTCGGGCTCCTTGCTCAGCGGGAAGCCTCCTCGCCCTCTGCCTGCTGCTCCCCCTGCTTGTGCACTCTCTGACAAATAAATAAAATCCTTAGATAAAATAAATAAAAATTAAAATGTCATATTACTTACTTATCTAGTTTAATGTCTGATCCTCACTCCCACTATAACATAAACAGGGCAGGGGATTTTGCCTATGGTTTAAAAAATCCACAAAATCCCAAACATATTTAAACATTGCTCTTTTCTCTTTATCTAGTTAATTTATTTTTCTTTATTTTATTATGACTGAAGAGCGCAAAAGTATAACATAACTCCCTTCTATCATAAGAGTAATTTTTACTCCCTCCCCCTGACCACCGAAAAGGCAAAAAGGAACCTAGTTACATATAGCTTGTCCTGGCTTTACTCATATACCCCAAATACAAATCACTGAGCTATATTCTCCTATTCTTTTTTTTTTTTTTCTATTTACCCACCATGGTCTTTGGCCTTTTTGCTTCCTTTTCTGGATTGGATGTCATCCCATTACTGACCTCAGAATTTTAAAACCATCTGTTTTCCACAAGATCTAATTCTTCTTTTGGGGACCATCCAGCAAAACATAATGAAAGACTTTTCCAATCACGATGACTGAAGCTATGCAGATATACTTAAAAGAATAAGATCAAGGAATATGAAAAACAGAGTTTCAGGGAGGAAAAAAGCAACTTGCATCTCCATAACCATATTTTAAGGAATTAAAAGCACTAGTATCCAAGATAACAAGACATCTGCCCTCATTAAGAGAGGGCAATGGAGTGATATCTGCACATGGTATGTGCTCAAGAAAAGTTAGCTGTCACCAATGATAATAGTTTACATTGACCATGCTCCATAGTGATTCTAAAACTATTGGTTCCTACTGATAGGAAAGAGGGTGTTGGATTGAGAACTAGCATCAACATGGACTTTTGTAGAAATTCTGCATCTCCTCGATATCACTTGTAATTACTCTACCCTTCCACAGGGTCCCAAGACCCATTTCTATCCTACTTTTGCGATCTATTCTCATCTCCCTAGACTGCTATGTGCCAGAATCATTTTGATACATCAACTGGAGAGTCAGAATCCAGTAAAGTGTGCAATGATTAAAGTTATACTTTCTGTATCACTCCATCATCTTTCTCTTTTTTAAAAAGATTTTATTTATTTATTTGACAGAGAGAGAGACCGCGAGAGAGGGAACACAAGCAGGGGGAGTGGGAGAGGGAGAAGCAGGCTTCCTGCTGAGCGAGGATCCCGATGCGGGGCTCGATCCCAGGACCCTGGGATCATGACCTGAGCCGAAGTCAAGATGCTTACCGACTAAGCCAGCAAGGCGCCCCTCCATCATCTTTCTCTTATAACAACAGTTTTATCTAGTAATTCTTGTAGGAAAGCTTATTTTGACTGTTCTGTTGCATTACTCTCTTCTCTTTGGTTGAGAGGGGAGGTAGTTTGTAAGAGAGCTGATGGTCAAAATATTTATGCTGTATGTTGGCCTGTCTGTGAAAGAAGCAGCAAGAAAATCCATTATGTTTCCCTGGAAATTAAAAAATTGGCAGCCAGGAAGACCAGGAAGATCAAGTTAAATCTCCCAACCTGGTCTGTAAAAGTACGATCAGTTTGAACTCCTGGAAGTGAGAGGTGAAGCCTGGCCCGACCCGTCCCTGCTGTGGCTGGGCCGGGGGTGGTGGTGGGGGTGAGGGGTGGGGAGTGGGGGGGGGGTGGCTGAGGAGTCTTGGAGAAAAGGTTTTGTGCCCTCGGGTGGGGCTTACCCCTCATATTTATGATTTTAATTTACACAGTGCCCGCCGTGGAAGCAAATGTCTCCTGTATGGCTGTGTACATACCCGATCTGGGGGTGTAAATAGGCTGTTCTGTGTATAAATAAAATCTTCCATTGTCAAAGTGCTGGATGGAAGACAGGAAAGCAGTATATGCTGCTTAATAAGAAATCAAAGACATGTTGGGGTGAAAGAAACCTGTTTCTCTGCTTAACTATTATCATTATTAACAACTATTTTCTAAATTTTAATTCATTTTCTTCTTCCTTCTCATGTAAGTGAAAACCTTCTGTGAAAGAAGCAAACGAACGTAAATGTTGTGAACCCAATTGCTATTAATCTCACTGATTTTGATCTTTCAAAAAACACACCTCCACTGCGCAGATCCTTTTGTTTCATCTAGGGAGGAATACATGAGATGGAAGGAAGGTCAATCAATGGATAGCGACTGCTACCAATATCCCTTAGTTTTAAGTGGAATTAATTTATGTAGCTGCCTTCATACCGCCTTTGCTTTTTAAAAAAATTTATTTTAGAGAGAGAGAGACAACACGAGTGAGAGGGACAGAGGGAGAGGGAGAGAGAGAGAATCTCAAACAGACTCCACGCTTGAGTGCAGAGCCTGATGCGGGGTTCCATCCCAGGACCCTGAGATCACGACCTGAGCAGAAACCAAGGGTTGGGGGCGCCTGGGTGGCTCAGATGGTTGAGCGTCTGCCTTCGGCTCAGGTCATGATCCCAGGGTCCTGGGATCTAGTCCCGCATCGGGCTCCCTGCTCTTTGGGGAGCCTGCTTCTCCCTCCGCCTCTCTCTCTCTCTCTTTTTTTTTTTTTAAAGATTTTTTATTCATTTATTTGACAGAGAGAGAGCACAAGTGGACAGAGCAGCAGGCAGAGGGAGAGGGAGAAGCAGGCTCCCCGCCGAGCAGGGAGCCCGACGCGGGGCTCGATCCCAGGACCCTGGGACCACGACGCGAGCGGAAGGCAGACACCCAACCGACTGAGCCACCCAGGCGCCCCCTCTCTCTCTCCTGAATAAATAAAATCTTTCAAAAAAACAAACCAACCCCAAAAGCAAGAGTTGCAGGCTTAACCAACTGCGCCATCCAGGCGCCCCAGCCTTTGCTTTAAAACAAGCAAAAGGAGTGGGTCAGAGGGACAACAGGAGCCTACGAAAGGTTCAAAAAGCAAAAATGAAATTATATGAAGGATAGGGGGCGGCTGCTCCACTGGCCCAGCACAGGTATCAAACAATAGGAAAAACATAATCTGAAAAGTGCTTTTTAAAGTGAAAATCAGTGATGCAGTCGCTGCTTCTGTGTTCCTCCGAGTAACGGTTAGCCTAGGATTCCAGGGGCACTTGTCATTTCGCTTTCTCTCCTAACCCTCAGCCCTCCTGGAAAAGTTTACTTTCTACTAACTTCATTAGTTAGAAAAGCAGACTCCCTCCGATTTGAGGAACTATTGAAATGCTTTGCTATTCTGAAAAATGAAATAAGCTGGGGCGAAACACGAATTTTTCTCCACAGAGCCTAACATACAAAATTCCCGGCTTTACCGCTTGTGTACAATCCGGATTCCTCGGCCACGCCCGGGGGGCGGAAGAGGCGGGGACTATAGGCGTCATATGCCAGCGCCGGAAGTTGGTTGAGACACAACGAGGAGCCCTAATCCTCCGCGAACTTCAGAGTACTTAGTTTCTGGGGGCTACGTGGGTAGGGAATTGGCTGGTTGTATTTAGAGGTGGGTATCTGGACCCAAAATGGTAAGACCCTCAAGGTTAAAAGGTCCGGTATGGGGTTAGAATTGGGAGAAGCTGGGGGTTGAGTGGATGGTGTTATTCCTTTGCCCGGTTTCGTTCAGGTTAGCTCTTTGGCTTTGGGGAGTTATTCTCCCCTTATTTTCGGTTCGCATGTTCCCTTGTTGAGGGATATAATTTATTGCTTTCTGCTGAATTTTGGAGCAGTAGGACTTCTGTTAAATGGGAACGCGAGCTTTGCCGTCAGATCCCAGTGCCCCTATCTCTTAATAGCTGAATAACCCTACGCAAATTGACTTCCAAAGGGCTGGGTTTCTTCATCTGTAAAGTAAGGGTAATAACTCCTACGATTGTTGTAAAGATTAAAATGACATTATATGTGTAAAATGTTACTGTGTCTAGTTTGGGGGTAAGTGCGCAATACGTTGTCGTCCTTTAGCTCTACCCATAGGGTTTGAAAAAGTACACGTTAGGAATTGGGACTTTTTTAGGTTTCCCTGAGAAAAATGAGGCCTGGTTGTATTTGTGAGGAGCCCTTTTAAGATATTAAAGATTTAAGTCTGTGATTTCAGGGACTATCAATGGACACCCAAAAGGACGTTCAACCCCCGAAGCAGCAGCCGATGATATATATCTGCGGAGGTAAGAGTAGAACTTACATAAAGTAGGAGTGTTTTACTTCAGAGTTTTGAAATAATTACATTTAACTTTGGCTTGAATGAGTCATCTTTAAAGTTATAAAGCAGAATACTAGCAACTGTAAAAAAAAAAAAATCTTATTAAGAACTCGTCCTCCTTAGTATATTGTTGTTAAATAATAAAAGTTCAACTGAGTACATTTTAAAGGTGTGATAGGCTTTATTAATGGATTCATGAATCAGGCAGCGTCCTGCCTAGCAAGTAGATGGGAGCTCCAAAAGGCTACAGAAAAGGAAAGGTTTTTAAAGGTAGAGAGGAGTGGGAAAAAAGGAAATTATTAGCAAAGACTCCATTGTTTTAGGTAAGGTTGCCTTTCTAAGAGGAACCAAAAAACAGTAAATTTCCTAATGCTGACAAGGAAATTCCCATGTTGAGTGGTCAGGGGTTATATTTCTGAATGGTTGAAACCGCAGTTAGGTTAAGTGTTAAGTCTTGGTTTACTAGGTTTACGGACTTGGCATCTTAACCTAAGTGAGGCCATTTGGGTCCTGTGGTTTTCTTTTCAACATGGTCATGGCACCATACTCTTGAGATTGAGTACATTTTAGTGCTTTGGGTAAAAAATACAGTTAAGATAATTTGCTTGTCTGTCCTATTTGCCCTTTAGACATTGAATGACCATACTTTCTTTTTTAGAATGTCACACAGAAAATGAAATAAAATCCAGGGATCCAATCAGATGCAGAGAATGTGGATACAGAATAATGTACAAGAAAAGGACTAAAAGATGTATCCTTGTAACTTGCTAAATATGAAGTAGGTGGAAGTGAAGAATAATGCTTGGGTTGTTAGTCAAAGACTAATTTCTGATTAAAAAAAAAGGTAATAACTTTTAGACTACTTACCAAAAAGGCATGATTAGGATTTTCATAATCATTTTATTTTTATTTTCATAATAAAAATGCAGTGAAGAGGCATATACTAAATATTTAAATACTAGTTGATTTTAGTTCTCATAAGTCTATTTTTCAGGATCGGTATTTAACTTATTTTACGTATAGTCCTTCTTGAGTTTGAGTTGATGGACAAACTAAATTATACAAGTAGAAATACAAATACTGTGTATGAATGCTACTTAATGGATAAAGTGAGGCTTACAAATTAGCTGAAAGACAAAGTACACTGTTACATGGTAATTAATAATACAGTATTTTTTAAACCAGTAAGTTACCTTGCTAACATGGTTTCAGTGTTTTTTGGTGCATTGGTCTTTTGTATCATGGAAAGGGGACTAGTAAAAATTGAAACCTTTTTTTTTTTTTATTTCCAGTTGTCATAGTAAATACTGAGTTCCATTCTTTTGTGCATTGTAGCTAAATAACTAGCTTATTGGAAAGAGAAAGTGACTTGGAAGTGTTAAATCTTTCATGTAATTTTAAAATATGTTTTTGTCCTTAACTCATTTTAAAACAGTGGTGGTTTTTGATGCTCGATGAAACATGGAATTCAGAGGATTATCTTCATTTGTACTTGGGTTTGCTGTTAATGTATAGCTTTTGATTAGTGTATATATCTTTACAAATACAAATAACATTTCATTTTAAAATCCATCTTGTATTTAGATATCTATTTAATAGTTTCTATAAAGAAAAGTTTTTTGTTCAATTACATGATTTATAATTTACTTTTATTGTATATGTAATCTGA
>NC_138372.1:137776675-137814790 GCF_054177405.1 Leptonychotes weddellii
TTTGCTGTTAATGTATAGCTTTTGATTAGTGTATATATCTTTACAAATACAAATAACATTTCATTTTAAAATCCATCTTGTATTTAGATATCTATTTAATAGTTTCTATAAAGAAAAGTTTTTTGTTCAATTACATGATTTATAATTTACTTTTATTGTATATGTAATCTGACAGAGTGAAAGTTTAAAGTGCTTCCCTAAAGCACACTTAATTAAGGCCTAGAATCTTTTGGGATTCTTGTTAAAAATGAAGTTTTCTAGGGCCCTGTGAAGGTCTGATTAAGTAAGTTCCTTGGAAACTACTGTTTTACATCACCAACTGTAAACTCTCCAGCATCATTTTGTATTGAGTATACCAATGTGCATGCATGCATTATTTTGTGTTAAAATTTTCATTTTACTTGATATAGGCCTTCTGTATGTATATATAAGGCTTGACTATATTTTAAATCTTGGGTGAGGAAAAAGAAACTTTAATGGTTGCATCTGTAAGGCAAAATCAACCCTAAGTAAAGTGGATGAAGCAGATTATTAAGGCAGGTGTAGTTTCTGAGGTATAATCATTAAGGTAAAAAATTCTGCTTTCAGGATATATAAAGATATATATATATGGACTTGTTTACACTGACCTATGGATAAACGTTTAAAACTTTTGCCCTTTTGCCTTGATCTTAGGGATATGGATACTCGAATACTCCCATTTGTTCCAGGATTCCATCATTATGGGATGTCATCTGACATTCATTTTGAAGATTAGATATATTCCATCTTCACTATTAGCTATGTGTGTCTCTGACATTCAAAAAATTAAGTGCCATTTTAAAAAAGCACCTATATTTCTATTAACATCCTTGAATACTAAGTTCTATAAATTTTTTAAGTGCTATACAAAGTACTACCATGCTCAGATTTTTATTTATTTATTTTTTAAAGATTTTATTGGACAGACAGCGAGAGAGGGAACACAAGCAGGGGGAGTGGGAGAGGGAGAAGCAGGCTTCCCATTGAGCAGGGAACCCGATGCAGGGCTCGATCCCAGGACCCTGAGATCATGACCTGAGCTGAAGGCAGACGCTTAACAAATGAGCCACCCAGGTGCCCCCCATGCTCAAATTTTTAAAGAGTGCCTCCTAGGTCCAGGTTTTCCTTTAGCCATACCTTTCATAATTTTGTAATTCTGCTCTGTTCCTTCTTGACCTTGTCTTTTTCAGACAAAAGAGTCCCAATAAATATGATAGGACAGTCCCCTAAACAAATCCTAACACTTCGGATAATGTTCCTCTTAGCTGTTTTGATCATAGTTCTTTTATGTATCATTAATTTAATTGAATATTATTTGGTTAACTAGACAGTGGTTTAGTGGAAAAAGCATTACCACTGGAACTTAAGACCAGCATTTCAACTAGTCCCCTCTTTGTGTCCCTTACATCTATAAAAATGGAAGCCATTTTACCTCTTGCCTCCCTGGACAGTTTCAAGAAAAAAAGGTAAAATAGGTACAAAATTGCTTTAAAAGATGGTTTTGGGGGTGCCTGGGTGGCACAGTCGGTTAAGTGTCCCAAGTCTTTAGTTTCAGCTCAGGTCGTGATCTCAGGGTCGTGGGCTCGAGCCCCGTGTCAGGCTCTGCACTGAATGCAGAGACCCTCTCCCTCTCCCTCTGCCCCTCCCCTCTGTACACACCCTCTCTCTCTCAAAAATAAATAAAAACAAATCTTAAAAAAAAAAAAAGACTTTCAAATAGTGTTCTGTAAGTATAAATATCAGCAAATCTGAGCTTAGAGTTACCACATAACTTGTCCCGTACTTAAACTGCTTACCAATGACTATGGACATGCATGTCCATGAGAAAAGCATGGAAATTGATTCAAATCCAGCCCTGCTACTCAGTGACTAGCCAGTTCATTTCTTTTAACTTCAACTTCATTGTCAAAGTGGAGGAATTTATGATGGTCAATATGGTGCTTTGAGGCTCTGAAGTTATCTCGAGATTAAAGTTGTGAAAAATGTAAAAATAGTAGATGAAATCAGAAATGGCCAATCTTGGGGCTCCTTGGTGGCTCAGTCAGTTAAGCGTTGGACTCTTGATTTTGGCTCAGGTCATGAACCCAGGGTTGTGAGATGAAGGTTCTCTCTCTCCCTCTGCACACCTCACCCTCCACTGTGTTTGTGTGTGTGTGTGTGTGTCTGTCTCCAAAAAAAAAAAAAAAAAAAAAAGCCAGTCTTAGGAGTCTGGCTGGCTTAGTCGGTAGAGCATGCAACTCTTGATCCTCGGGGTTGTGAGTTCGAGCCCCATGTTGGGTGTAGAGATTACTTAAAAATCTTTAAAAAAAAAAAAAAAAAAGGCCAGTCTTAAGACTAAATTATATAAGTTGAGAAAATGTAAAAACAAGTTGTCTCCTCACATATACAAATACATGGATATCCCCACCCTTCCTAGAATAAGTTCTGTGCAGAAAATTAGTCAAGAGGGAGTGGTTATTTGAGCAGAAGGCTGAAGGATGAGATAGTAAGACAAGGGGAAGGAGCATTCCTGAAATTGAGGAAATAGCCATTGTAATGTCTCGGGGTGGATGTTCCCACTTTAGAATGAAGCCCATGTGGCTCAAACTTTGAGTTAGGCAGAGGCCTGCTTATGTATGGTCTTGTGATGGGAGTAAACAGGACAGTAACATGATTTAAGACAAGATTACTTGAGCTGGGGGCACATGGGTGGCTCAATCGTTAAGCATCTGCTTTAGGCTCAGGTCATGATCCCAGGGTCTTGGGATCAAGCCCTGCATCAGGCTCCCTGCTCCGCGGGAAGCCTGCTTTTCCCTCTCCCACTCCCCCTGCTTGTGTACCCTCTCTCGCTGTGTCTCTCTCTGTCAAACAAAATCTTAAAAAAAAAAAAAAAAGATTACTTGAGCTGTTCTGTGAGAATGGATAATGTAGGGATGGATGGGTAATGGATGGGGAAGCCAGTTAAGGACCACCTGTAATAGTTCAGGATAATGATAATGGCAGGCTAGAGTGGTAGCAGTGGAGGGACTAAGAAGTGGCTGGTTGTAAGATAACATTTTGAAGTTGAGCCAACGGGACTTATTGATGGATTGGCTATCATTTTAAGAGCTCAGTAAACAGTATGGACTTAAGTGAAAGGCTTTGGGTTCAAATATCCACAGTGTCGGGCGCCTGGGTGGCTCAGTTGGTTAAGCGACTGCCTTCGGCTCGGGTCATGATCCTGGAGTCCCGGGATGGAGCCCCGCATCGGGCTCCCTGCTCGGCAGGGAGTCTGCTTCTCCCTCTCCCACTCCCCGTTTGTGTTCCCTCTCTCGCTGTGTCTTTCTCTGTCAAATAAATAAATATTTAAAAAAAACAAAAAAACAAAAAAAACAAATATCCACAGTGTCTTTTGTTAACAGTGTGACTTCACCAGGATTCACTTTCCTCATTTGTAAGGTGGGCATGAAATAATGGCACCCACCTCACAGGTTAGTTGCAAAATAAAATGAATCCATAAAAACTCTTAGCCTAATCAGTGTTTATTATTATCACCATTGCTGTATTATTTTCCACACATGATTAGTTTCAAGATCAGTCTCCCAGTTTCCAGCCTTGCTGTCTCCATCCTCTTCAGATTGCTGTTTCAGAAATACGGATTTCATGGCACTGTCCTGAAAATCCTCAGTGGCTCTCCATTTTGATAAAGCCAAAAGTATTGGAATAGTATATTTGACTCCTTTTCTATCTCTGTCACCACTTCAACCCACCTCTCACTTAATCTTTTGGTTCCAAGGAGATGTTTGCAGTTCTTTAAGCAGGTAACAGTCCTTATTTCTTTCTTACCTGTGCCTTTCTCATGCTTTTCTCTCTGCCTGAAATGACCTTTTGTGTTGTTCTTAACCAGCATCAGAATTCTGAAGGATTGTTTCATAGTCTCCTAGCTTCCAGTATTTTTTTTAAGATTTTACTTATTTGAAAGAGCATGCTCGAGTGCATGGGGGGGGGGCCGCACTGGGAGGGACAGAGGGAGAAGTGGACTCCCCGCTGAGCAGGGAGGCCAATGTGGGGCTTGATCCCAGGACCCTGAGATCATGACCTGAGCCAAAGGCAGATTCTTAACTGACTGAGCCACCCAGGTGCCCCCGTCCACCTCCCCAGTATTGTTGAGATTCTTATTCCTAATTCTTTTTCATTTTTTCTCTGGAAATGTAGGATTCTCTTTGCCAGTGTACTGAAATTTTACAGTATGTGCCTTAGCATGGGGCTGTTTTCCACTGTTCTGGGTACTTGGTGGGTACTTTCAATCTGGAAAGTCAAGCTCTTCAATTCTGGGAAATTTTCTTGATTTATTTTTTATTTGAGAGAGCGCGTGCATGAGTGTGCAATTGGAGGGCAGAAAGAAAATCTTCAAGCTGACTCCTGGCTGAGCACAAAGCCCTGTGCTGGGCAGGGTCTCAGGGCCCATGAGATCACCACCTGCCCTGAAACCAAGAGCAGGATGCTCAACCAATTGAGCCATCCAGGCGGCCCCTCTTGAATTGTTTAATAACTTCCTACCTTCAATATTCTCTTTTCTCCAGATCTTTTTTAAAAAAATGTTAGACTTCATTGACCTTTCTCATCTTTCCTTTTCCTTTTTTTTTTTTCCTTTGCTCTTTGGAAGATTTCTTTAATTTTACTTTCTAATCCATAGTAATTTTCATTCTGGTGTAATTTTAATTTGTATAAGCTTATTTTTTCTCTATATTTGAATGTATTGGAATGTATACATTCGAAGAAAAACTAACACATACCTATCCTTGTTTCTTGGATGCAATGTCTTACCTCTATGAAGATGATAGTGGTAATTTTCATTTGCCTACATAGTCTATCCCCTTCAAGTTGCTTTTTACCCTACTTTTTAATTAAGCATAAATGTATATATACATAATTAATAACCAGAACAAAATATTGAGTATGAATGAAAAGAAAATTACAGAGTATGCGGAATTACAACCATTTCCCCAAATATTTAAAGGATTTCCTCCTGTGCTGGAAGTAAAACTATGTCAATTTACAGTAGTCAGTGTTTTAAACCTAGGACATAGTTTTGAGTGAAGTTTGCTGGCTGGAATGAGGTATGAAGTGACTTTACATGGACTGGGGCATGTGATGCTGACAAAGCAAACTAAGGTTTACTCTGAAGTTCAAATCTGTGCCTATAAAGGTGCAAATTTAGCATTCTCTGGCATTGGCAATGGAAATAATAAAAATATAGTCAGTCATATTTGCAGCAGAAGTTTTACCGCTATCAGTGTTTTTACCACTGTCAGTGACTGCTAAAGGACGTAGATCTAATTTAAGTGCAAAGGGAAGGAAAATAACATTGAGTTCCTATTATGTACCAGACATTAATCTGAAATTGTAAAAGTAAAATACATTCCCCCAACAATCTCTACTGTTTTATTCATCTGAATTGTATTACGCCTTATTTGCCTTTGTATCCCAGTGCCCCGTACGGTGTCTCATAACCACCACTCCGAAGATGTTGAATGCATACAAAGGAAGAGGGAACCTTGTCTTTCATTTACTCTTCTATGTAAAGGGAAGGAGCTAAGTCTGGGTTGCATTTTAGATATTCCGAACGTTTAATTCTATTTCTATAATTAAGTTGGAGTAGTTATCAATTTATCTTGCGGGTAGTATAACAATCCAGAACAGTAACGGCGTTTTAACTCTGGGAAACGGGTCCTCTGTGCGGGAGAGCATGGGCTGTGTGAGGCCTATCAGCGAGGTAGCAAGTCGAGGGCCAGCCAATCATCCGCAGAGGCTGTGGTCCCGCCCCCGGCGGTCAGCCTCTCACCAGTGGGGGCTGAGGCGGGGCGACACGCCCCGATCTCGGCACCTGCGGCGTCGGTGGTAAATTGTGCAGTGGTCACGTCCGCGGCGCCGAGTGGCGTCTGGGAACCAGGTGAGTACCTGCCGGCCAGGAGTAAATTACATCTCCCATCGCAGTTCCCTTCGGGAGCTGGGGTGAAAAGCGGGCCCCGAGAAGCAAATGCACGGTCGGATTCGACTGAGGAAGCCGGTTATGGGACGGAGAAACCGGGGGCTTTAGTTTACTGTGGCGGAGGGTGGCGGATGTTGGGACAGGGTCGCAACACGGGGGTTGCCGGGGTCTGCCGGCGGCCTCTAGTCCTGGAGACCAAACCGGGGAGTGGGGAGCAATTTCAGAGGGTCCTAAAGTGCCCCCTGACCGTTGGGTTGACGGTAGAGCTCCGGGTTCCTGGCCGGCCCCTCACCCCTGCCGTTCTCGGCCGCGCTGTACACAGAAACCGTTGCTACGGCTAAGGGAGCCATTTCCTTTCGATCTCCGCCTGCAGGGGGCGCTGGACCCTGTGGTTGTGGAGAGAACGTGCCTGGGGGAGGAAAACAGGTTTTCGTGTTACTTAACCATCTCAGTTTGCGCTGGAGGTATTTCTGTCAGCTGATTAGGGAATATGGGAAATGGATGTGGATCAGGATGACGGAGAAGAGATTAAATCCAACTAGAATCAAGGATTTTCGTAATCAAAGAAATTCCAACCGGATGTGGGAGTGTTCTAATGAGAGCAAATAAACTGTTGTATGATTTGTTTTTTGGAACTTGAGAGTTAACATTTAGTAGTCTTGAAATGTTCATCCCACCGGGGGGGGGGGGGGAACCCCAAACAAATATAAAGTTTTCAAAAAGGATTTTCAGAGAAATGTTAAACCAGTGTGCAGAATGAAATTAATTTGATTAGATAAGAGATGGCTCTGTCATTTAAAATGTTTTTCACTGTATTTTATTCAAATCGTGAAATCTCAGGGGTTGCAAGACAAATTCGAGATCATCCATTTTAATCCTGCTGGATGCTTAAGTTTCTCCCATCAAAGATCTGCCAAGTCTTTAGAAAAATTCTCCTAATGTAACCCATTCTGTTCTGGGCAGCATCAATAATTTAAAAGTCCTTCAAGTTGCTTTCCAGTAACTTCCACTCTTAAGGCTATCCTTGTGATGAATGTATCATCATCCTGGGCCCTGCCAGTATAGGGCGAAAACCATCTCATTTTTCAGCTGGATCTCATCGGAAAGCCGATGAACTGTCTTCTGTGTTCTTTGCCCCAGTCAAAGCCAGCAGGAATATGGAGAAGTTGACAGAGCCTTCTCTTCTTTTGCAGAGGTCTGATGTATGACCAGACTCCCAGAGGGCAGGCATGCTGAAGGAGATACTTTTGGTCAATTAGACCCATTGCTTCTTTTTGTTTTAAAATTTATAACCCAATGTGTTTTACTGTAGTGGTTTTTAAAACACTTTGACAATGACTCACGATGAGAAATATATTTTGCAACATGTGCATTTATGTTCACACTTGTCATTTGTATAGACACGAAATAAAAGTTTTTACAAAACAGCATTCACTTTAATGGTATGTGAAGTAGTCAGATTTTTTTTTGTTGCTGTTCTAGTGTGTCTCATTATAAAACAATGCTAATTGCAGCTCCCTAAATTGATTTCAGGGGTTGCCACCCACAATTTGAAAAGTCTGGGTATGATGGCTAAGTGTGTGGGCTCTGCAGTTGCCTACTGAGATTCAAATCCTCAGTCACTAAATAATTACATGACCTTGAGTAGGTTACTTAAAACACAAGCACTTCCTTTTCTGTAAAATGGGAGTAATTATTAATACCCTTCATGAGAGTGGTTTTGAAGATTATGTGAGATAATAATCCATGGCACAGTAATTTAGCTCCATAACTCTTAACTGTTATTACTGCTCTCTACTTAAAATAAAACCTACCTGATACAGTAGTTGAAAGATTAAATGAGGTAATATATGTACAATTCTTAGGATGGTACCCAGCACACATTAAGAGCTGTGTAGTATTTGTTGGTGTTATTATCATCATCATTAGCAACAGTATCATTAAAGTGAAACAGTCCAAGGCTCCTTTTTTCCCAATTCAGTTCAGCAAGTGTTTCTTAAGGGTATAAGGCACTACTTATGTTGGTCCTGAATATATGACGATGAATAAAGTAAGATCTCACAATCTAGAAGGGAAGACAAAAATAATTAGAATATGTGCTATGAGAAAGGTATGGGCCCAGTGTCGTTAGAACACAGCCGGGAGTGGGCAGCAGGGAATGGCGGAGAGGGTGATGTAAAGGACAGTTAAAGGATATTATTTGTGTTTGTGCTGAATCACAAAGCATGGTTGGGGTCTGAACAAACAGCTGAAGTAGAAGTAATTGAAATCAACATTAAAAGCTATCTTAAGGGCGCTTGGGTGGCTCAGTTGGTTGAGCGACTGCTTTCGGCTCAGGTCATGATCCTGGAGTCCCGGGATCGAGTCCCACATCGGGCTCCCTGCTCAGCAGGGGGTCTGCTTCTCCCTCTGCCCTCTTCCCTCTCGTGCTCTCTGTCTCTCATTCTCTCTCTCAAATAAATAAATAAAATCTTAAAAAAAAAAAAAACTATCTTAAAAAGCAGTTTGAGGGCACCTGGGTGGCTCAGATCATGATCCCGGGGTCCTGGGATCGAGTCCCCTGTCAGGCTCCCTGCTCAGTGGGGAGCCTGCTTCTGCCTCTGCCTCTCTCTCTCTTTCTGTCTCTCATGAATAAATAAAAATCTTTAAAAAAAAAAAAAAGTTTGAGCACCTAAGGGGACCAGAATATGCCATCCCCAAATAAGCCATTTAAGCATAAGGATTATTTTTTTAAAGATTTTTATTTATTTATTTGACAAAGAGAGACACAGTGAGAGAGGGAACACAAGCAGGGGGAGTGGGAGAGAGAAAAGCAGGCTCCGGCGGAGCAGGGAGCCCGACGCGGGGCTCGATCCCAGGACCCTGGGATCATGACCTGAGCCGAAGGCAGACGCTTGACGACTGAGCCACCCAGGAGCCCCAAAGCATAAGGATTATTTTAAACTGAAAACAATTAACAGGAAGAATTCTCACCCTCCCCCTTTCTGCCTAATAGCAGGGCATAAATTTCCCTTTGTAAAGGTGTCCCCTCCTCCCCTCTCTCACACCAGGAGGAGGAGAACAATCCTCATCATAGTAGATAGACAGCACCAGGATAAGGCTGCATACACAAATCTTAATAAGGAAACCATTATCGGGGCGCCTGGGTGGCTCAGTCGTTAAGCGTCTGCCTTCGGCTCAGGTCATGATCCCAGGCTCAGGTCATGATCCCAGGGTCCTGGGATCAAGCCCCACATCGGGTTCCCCGCTCTGCGGGAAGTCTGCTTCTCCCTCTCCCACTCCCCCTGCTTGTGTTCCCTCTCTCACTGTGTCTCTCTCTGTCAAAGAAATAAAAAATCTTAAAAAAAAAAAAAAAGGAAACCATTATCTTTCACTAGTTTCTCCCATATATTTACCTTCTCCTAAAAGCCAAACCCCCTTTTCCTTTGTCTAATCACTTATCCACAACTTATCACCCTTTGTTAAAATGGTATACAGGCTCCCAGGCCTAACAGTTTCTTTCTTTGGGTTTTCACTTTTCTATGAAGCCCCGCGCCCCCATGCATAAGTGTATAAAATAAACCTTTTCTCCTGTTAATGTGTATTTTATCAGTTTAATTTGGGAGTCTCAGGCACTGAACCTAAATGAGTAGAGGAAAAGTCTTTTCCTATTCTATAGCACCAAAACATGCTTTGTGTTCCAACTTTGCTTAAGTGGAGATTGAGGTAATCTATGTATGGTACTTAGTAATTTAGTTCCATGACTGTTAACTGTTGTTAGCAAGGAGAGAGAGTTTTAAAATGAGTAGCCTTCTTCCTTAGAGAAAACACACCTCCTTTTTCCATAGAAAGGAAAAATCAATGTTATAGAAATACCTAGATGGCTACTACTATCTAAATTCAGTATTACTATATATATTTGCTTCATAACTATTTACCTATACTACATTTCAGCCATGACTGCCAAAGATTATCCATCATTATGGGGCTTTGGAACAACAAAAACATTTAAAATTCCTGTGGAACATTTGGATTTCAAATATATTGAAAAATGTTCAGATATTAAACACTTGGAAAAAATTCTTTGTGTACTCAGGTAAGCATTCAAAAATCATTTTATGTTTCAGTATACCAATTATATTGTTGCCTTCTGAAAATTGAAACTCTTAGAAATATTGCACTTTCACATATTGAGATTGTTGTTTTGTTTTTTTCCCATGTTAGGTTCCAAAACTGTTGTTTTGATCCTGTGGTTAGTTCAGAGGGTTCTGGCTAGGTCTACTTCCAGCATGCAACGTAAGGCTCATCAGTGTTCAAGAGGACATTTTTCTTGCTTCCTCCACATTTTCTAGGAAAAGGTAGCCATGAGAGTAGCCATTAGAAAATAAGGTTAGCTCACCAGCCTACCAGTTGATAAAGTTCTTTGGTACTCCCCCCACGCCATACCATCTGCCAACATGGGTGGTGACTTACTGTGAGCTGGTCACAAGGAGAGGATGGTGGGGCGGCCACGAGGTGGGACCAGAAAGCAGGGAATCCAGACCTTCTCTGGGTAAGGGCCCCACAGTGGTGATTGTCAAACTTTAATATAGGTCAAATGTGGTTGTTAAAAATGCAGATTTGAGGTTCCCATTCCCAGGGACCCTGCTTCAGGAAACCTGGGGTGGGGCCCAGGAACATGTGTTTTTAACGAGTGCCTGGCTGACTGACATGCAGGTGGTCAAGGGAGCCCACTTCAAGCAGCACTGCTCTGGGTGATCCCAATGGGTGCCACCTATTTGGGATGTACTGAGGGGTTTTCATTTGGAGAGTAGCCTGATATTGTGGAAGTATTTGTGAAGCATGAATCACTCCTCCGTGGACATCAGTAGCGTTCCATTTGTTAGGTGGTAGTTATCTGTTTTCTGTCTTCTGACCCCCTTCCTCATCACTGTGTCCTTTCCTTTTTCTCTCTCATCACCTTCAGCCTCCTGTCCTCCCTAAGCATCCCTGCTTGTGCCTGGACACAGTCAATGTCAACCTCATCATTTCTGAAATGGAAAGTGAAACATGTATTTTTCCTTTTGTTTTTCTCAGCAGTAGAAAAACATTTTCATTTACCTGTGGTCAAAGACTAATAAAGAAGATGTGACGTTTATGTGATGGAAGAGTTTGAAAGCCACACGCTGTTGGTTTTAAGAAATTCTATGAATAGCTTAATTCAATTATATTGCATTGATTCAGAATTTATTTATTTTTAAAGATTTTATTTGTTTGAGATAGAGAGTGAGAGAGAGATCACGAATGGAGGGCAGAGGGAGAAGCAGGCTCCCCGCTGAGCAGGTAGCCTACCCCGGGGCTCCATCCCAGGACTGTGGGACCATGACCTGAGTTGAAGGCAGATGTTTAACCAACTGAGCCACCCAGGCGCCCCCAGAATTTATTTTTAAGAAAAATTTATTTGAAAATGGGAATTTTTTCTACTTTTCTAAAAATTTAAAGGTAAACAGACTTATAAGAGAAGGGGAAACGGTTGATTTTCCTTCAGAAACAAAGAACAGAGTTCTCCATACAACTCTCTAGGAATGAATTCTGTTCCTTGAGTTGGTTGAATTTAGAGGCATGTTGTTCTGAACCACTCCTCTGCCATTTTCTTCCTATCCCTTTGGGGAAAAAAAAGGAGCTACAAACTCCTCCTTGGGAAGGAAATCCAGTCTCAGTTTCTGCCTGTCTCTAATATTGAATTTTCATTTATAAGTTAAAATTACCTTATGTAACAAAATGAACACATGTTAAAGAGGGGAGAAAATGTTGTTTATTCAACTTTCAAAGTGTGTGATGGAAGCTGGTATCTTTGGAGCTCCATTTTTTCCTTCATTGCATCACTCCATAGATTAACATAAAAATGAAGGTTGTGCTGGTTGAGGAAGGTGAGTGGGAAGCCCACGCACAGCAGCCTTCATCCCTGTGCAGGGGCAGCCCTGGAGAGCTCCGCAGAACCCCTCTGCTCCATGGAGCCCAGCCTGCAAATCTACATTGGCCTCTAAATAAAGTAGTGACTCCAAAGTTCTGAATTTTTTTAAAGGTCTGGTGAGGAAGGATATTATCCTGAACTTACGGAATTTTGTGAAAAGCGCCTTAAAGGCTTGGCTCCTGAAAGTAGAGCTTTGAGGAAAGATAAACCTGCAGCAACAGCATCCAGTTTTACAGCAGAAGAATGGGAAAAAATTGACGGCGACATGAAGGTATAGAGTGACGCTGGTTTTTGTGACATTCTCATATTGCATATATGTCTCCTTCCCTTTTCTAAAATCCTAGGCTTCTTTCTTTTTTGTCAGTGAAGGGCTTTTAGTGGTATTCATTCAGGTAGTATTGGTTGCTTCTCAAACCCAGGAGAATATTGTGAATGTGTATGTTTGTGTCTGTACACCCACATGTGTATTTTAAATGACTGTCCTATCAAAGAAACATAATTCACTCAGCTTCTATAAATAGTGCTACAAAACATACTGGTTTGTAATTTCTTTTGTACGATCCTGGTTATTTCCTCGGCATAAATTATTGGAAATCCAGTTGCTTGATCAAAGGATGTGAATAATTCTAAGGCTGTTGAAACACATTTCTATGTTCTCAGAAAAGTTGTGCCTTTGTTCTCTTTTCAGCAGCAGTATATACGAATGCCCATTTAAGGTATTCTTCACTGGACACTATAATAATTTTTTTTTAAGATTTTACTTATTTATTTGAGAGAGAGTGTGAGCAAGCATGAGTGGGGCGGGGGTTGGGGGTGCGGTGAGGGGCAGAGGGAGAGGGAGACGCAGACTCCCCGCTGAGCAGGGAGCCCCAACGCGGGGCTCAATCTCAGGACCCCAGGATCATGACCTGAGCTGCAGGCAGACACTTAACTGACTAAGCCACCCTATAATCATTTTTTAATCAATTAAATAACTGAAAAATTCGTGTATCTGTTCGATTACTAGCAGCATTCCATTTTTTGTCCATCAGTTGAATTTCTTCTTTTGTTAATGGCCTGTATCTTTAGTGATTTCTTTTAATCAGCTTTATTGAGGTATAATTTACATTCAAACAAAAATTTAATGGTCTACGTTTCACTGAGTTTTGACACCTGTCTATGCTCTAAAACATTTCTGTTACCCCGAAAAGTTTCCTTGTGCCCCTGTGCAGTCAGTGCTGACCCCACATCCTGGTCCCTGGTAACCCCTGAACTGTTTTCTATCATTGTGGATTTGTCTTTTTTAGACTTCCCTATAGTCATACAGTATGTGGTCTTTTGTGTCTTCTTTCACTTAGCATCATGCTTTTGAGATGCATCTATGTTGTTGCATATCCATAGTTTGTTTCTTTTAATTGCTGAGTAGTACTGAATTGTATGGATATCTCACAGTTTATCCACTTATCAGTTGATAAACAAAATGTTTTCCAAAGTGGCATTCCTGCCAGTAATGAATAAAAATTCCTGTTGCTCTGCATCTTGGTTCACACTTAGTATTGCCAGTTTTGTTAATTTCAGCTTTTAGATATGCAGTGGTATCTCATTTCTCTAATGACTAACTTTGTTGAGTGTCTCTTCATGTGCTTATTTGCCATCCATATATCTTCTTTTGTGAAAAGTCTTTAAATACCTTGCCCATTAAAAAAAACATTTGGATTACTTATGTTCTTACTAAGTTGTAAAATACATGTCTTTCATTAGATACATCTTTTGCAAATATTTCTGCAAAAAATATTTTGCAGATTACCTTTTCATTTTTTTACGGTGACTTTGGAAGAGCGAAGGTGTTTAATTTTGATGAAATCAATATTTCTTTTACAGTCTGTGCTTTGTGTCCTATTTAGGAAGTCTTCGTCTAATCCCAGATTCCCAAGGTTCTTCATATGATTCTTCTAGAAAGTTTCTAGTTTTAACTCTTAAATCTAGGTCTAGGATCTGTTTTAATTTTGGGGTACACACACACACACATACATATAATATAGATACCAAGGTTTCAAACATCACTTAATGAAAGATTATCCTTTCCCCATTGAACTTCTTGACATCATCATCAAAAATCAATTGACCATGTATGTGTGGGTCTATTTCTGGACTCTCTTTATTCTTTTTCATTAATCTAAATGTCTCTCTTTACTCTAATACCTCATTCTCTTGATTATGGTTAAGTCTTAAAATCAGATAGTACAAGTCCTCCAACTTTGTTCTCCTTTTTCATAGTTGTTTTGGCTATTCTAGGTCCTTTGCTTGCCAGTTACTACAAAATAACTTGCTCGTCTTTGGGTTGGGATTGTGTTGAATTTATGGATCAATTTCAAAATAACTGACATCTTAATAGTGAAATTTCTGATCCATGAACATTATATGTTTTCTGTTCATTTAAGTCTTCTTTAATTTTTTGTGCCAGTGTCTTGTAATTTTCAATGCGTAGTTCATGTATATTTTTTGTTAAATTTATTCCTAAGTATTTAATATATTTTATGCTATTGTAAAAGTTAATGTTTTTCAATTTCAATTTTTTCCTCATTCTAAGTCACCCTAGCTATGAAATTTTATGTATGTATGTATGTATGTATGTATTTTTGGTGTGGTAAAATACATATCACATAAAATTTACCATCTTAGCCATTTTTAAGGGTACAGTTCATTAGTGTTATATTGACATTATTATATTCAGAGATTTTTAGGTGTGCAGTTCAGTGTTATATTCATATTGTTGTGCAACCAATCTTCAGAACTTTTTTTTATCGTACAGAACTGAAACTCTATACACATTGAACAGTCCATCTCTCCCTCCCCTCAGCTCCTAGCAACGACCATTCTACTTTCTGTTTCATAAGTTTGACTAATCTAGATACCTCATATCAGTGGAATTTTAATTTCAATTTTTATTTGTACATTGCAAGTTTATAGTTATCTGACTGATCCTTTTATATTGACTTTGTATCCTGCAATCTTCTTAAATTTACAAATTAGTTGTAGTAGCTTTTTTGTAGATTCATTTTCTTCTATGCAGGATCATGTCGTCCACAAATAATGAAAGATTTACTTCCTCTTTTCCAGGATGGCTGCCTTTTATTTCTTTTACTTGCCTTATTGCACAGGCTTGGACCTCTAGTACAATGTTGAATAGAAGTGTAAGAACAGATATTCTTGTCTTGTTCATAATATTAGGGGGACATCATTCAGCCATTCACCATTAAGTATAATGTTGGCTTTAGATTTTATGATGTGACCCTTTATAAGGTTGAGGAGGGTCCCTTCTATTCCTTGTTTGATGAGAATTTTTATCATGAATGGATATAGAATTTTATGAAATGTTGGGGCGCCTGGGTGGCTCAGTCGTTAAGCGTCTGCCTTCGGCTCAGGTCATGATCCCAGGGTCCTGGGATCGAGCCCCACATTGGGCTCCTTGCTCTGCAGGGAAGCCTGCTTCTCCCTCTCCCACTCCCCCTGCTTGTGTTCCCTCTCTCGCTCTGTCTCTCTCTGTTAAATAAATAAATAAATAAAATCTTAAAAAAAAATTTTATGAAATGCTTTTCCTGCATTTATTGAGAGGAATGTAAGATTTTCTTTATAGTCTATTAATAAGGTAAATTATATACTCTGTTTTCAAACGTTATACCAGTCTTGCATTCAAGGGTAAACTCTATTTAGTCATGTTGTGTCTTTTTTATATATTGCTGGAATTTTATGAAGGATTTTTGTGTCTACAATCACAAGAGATATTAGCCTGTAGTTTTCTTGTAATGTCTGGTTTGGGTAATAGGGTAATGCTGGCCTCATAGAATATGAGTTGGGAAGTGTTCTCTCTTCTTGAATTTTCCAGGAAAGTTTGTGTGTAATTGGTATTATTTCTTCCTTAAACATTTTCCAGAATTCACCACTGATGCCATCTGGGCCTCAAGTTTTCATTATAAGAAAGGATTTGACTATGAATTACGTTTCCTTAACAGATACAGTGCTATTCAGGTTATCCTTAGAGTTCTCTCTCTGTCTGGCTCCCTCTTCTTGAATATATTGCACCCGGATCTTTGTAATCTTTGCCTCCCTGAAGCCTGAACTGTGTTTTTTTTTTAATTCAGTGAGACCACAGGGCTGTTTGGGTTTCCTTTCCCTATGTTATAGCCTGGAAATTACGGGCAGTAAATTGGGGCCAATGCAAAGCTTCCCTCATTTGTTTCCTTTCTTTCAAGGATCATTGCCCTGTGCTACCTATTGTCCAATGTCTGAAAACCACTGTTTCATGTATTTTATCCAGTTTTCTAGAGTTTAAGCAGGAGGGCAGATCCAGTCCCTGTTACTCCATCAGGTCCAGGAGGAGATATCCCTTTATTGATGTTTCTATTCATGTGTTCCTTATTTATTTGTAATAGTTCTGTTGCATATATTCTAAATTTTCCTTCAATTTGTCATTAGTCTTTTAAATCTTGTGTATAGTGTTTTTCATGTTTATTCATTAAAAAAATTTTATCCCTTGGTTTTATCCCTTCTGTTTTCTTGCTTTTATACTTGAGAAAGCTTCCTCTCCACCAGATGCATATTTACCTGTATTTTCTGAGTTCTTTTGTGGTTTCATTTTGCTTAAGAAATAACTTCTTAAAACAGATTCTGGAGAAACAGTTTTTTGTTTTACTTTATTCAGCGTATTTTACTGGATTGAATAATACATTTGAAGACAATTTTGAGGAATATGTATTCTCTAACTCAGAATGCTATGTTTTTTTAAACTTTCAGTTTTCTCGGGGCACCTGGGTGGCTCAGTTGGTTAAGCGTCTGCCTTGGGCTCAGGTCATGATCCCGGGGTCCTGGGATCGAGCCCCGCATCGGGCTCCCTGCTCAGCGGGGAGCCTGCTTCTCCCTCTCCGTCTACTGCTCCCTTGCTTGTGCTGTCTCTCTGTCTCTCTCTTTCTTTCTGTCAAATGTATAAATAAATAAAATCGTTAAAAAAAAAAATAAACTTTCAGCTTTCTCATTTTGCCATTTTATTGACTTGAAATTGAAAATCTGGTAATTAATCTACAAGTTAAAATATCAGTTTATGTCCAGAGTTCTTTGGCTTTAGTGTCCAGGGAATAACAGCGTAGTTTTAGTTGCAGAACCTGCTTTTTTTCCAGTTGCGTGTTCTTTCTCGGTCACCTCTCGACTTTGCTTCCTCTCCCTTTCTTTCTTGCTTTTCCCTGCCACTTGTCCCTCTCCCCGCCCATGCTCTCTTACTCTTTGTCCGCCTCTGTAGTGCTTCCTCTTCCTTTTTACCTTTCTCCCCGTACTGTTTTTCTGTTTCTTCTCCCTTTTTCACCTCTCTGCTCCCATTTTGTTCCCCTGCCTCCTGCACGGTTAGGACAGATAATATAGTTAATCGCTGTATCACGGTGCCTAATTTAATACAGTGTCTGACAGATATCAGACCCTCACTGTATAGCTGCTGAATAATAACAATAGAATTTCCCAGATAACAAATCTCTCACTCAGTTTCTTCCTAGAACCTGTGAAAATTCAGTTTAATAAACATGATTATGAACCTATTATGTGCCAGACATTGTGCTAGGTTCCTGAACCACAACGGTGAGACTATGACGTAGGTTCTGCCCTCAGGGAACTTACAGAATGTGAGAGAGATGAACAATAATTGGCTTATTTTAAATCTCTGTGTTAAAACATGGAGGAGGAGCATTTGTAGCCCAACCAGGTAGTTCAGGGAAAGCTTGTTGGAAGGGATGAGAGTAAGCTTGCAAAATAATAGAAGTAGGAAGGGTAACACAAATATGCATAATAATACTGAACTGTACATTTAAAAGTGGTTAACATGATAAATTTTGTTTTGTGTATTTTACCACAGTTTAAAATAATAGTAGAAGGGCATTACAGATAGAATGCATGACCAAATTGTCACCCCAAAAAATGAACCCAGAGGAAACTATGATAATGTGTAATCCTAACACCTGATTAATTACTTCAAACTGTTTATCTTCTTTTTTCTCCTGCTTCTCAGAGTTGGATATCGGAAATTAAAAAAGAAGAAAATAAAATGCACTTTCATGAAACTGACACACTTCCGGCACTGGAAGATAATTTGCCTCCAGTTCGTGGTTCACATAGGCATCTTCATGTTAGTAAGGTAGGCCGTTTTGGTGTGAGGTGTGGGTGGCGGGGGGACAAGACTGTTGTTGTTGTTAAGAGAGCTAGCAGTTAATCAGAGTAACCACAGTGTGATGTCCCCTGAGAGTTGGGGATCATCTTTCAGCTGGCTGTGTGCTGTGGCCTTCTTGAGGAGGCTGTGTTTCACCACTTGGAGATCCAAATGAAACATTTCCCTTTGAAGGCTTGCTTCTTGGGCTCTGCCTTTTCTCATTTTTTCTTTCATTGTGATGTCTGCTCTACTCTGACCAGTGATGAGCACATAAGATCCAATTCAGTGGGTGAGAATTTCAGGGAATAATCTTGTCTGTCCAATGGAGGCATAGAGGAAATAGTTTATTACATGATTAACTCTGGATTTAAAGTATTAAATAGATACTTGCAAGCAGTTATAGATGTCATTCCTCTGTTTACTGCATGTTATTACCCCAGCCCCTTATGATGATTTCTCTGTGGTCGATCCCTATTTTGTCATGTAGACCTTTCCTTTTTCACCCATCGGTTCCATAAAGAAGGGGCCTGTTGGAATTTCAGGTCCATTTATACTTAACTTCAACTTAAAACTGAGCTTCTGGGCATCCACCTGACCCTGATATTACAGAATCTAGCCATTGTGTCCTGGGCGTTGGGAGTCTCTGGGCTTTCACGTGGATCCTGCATTCTGTTCCCTCTGCCCTACTTTTTTCTTTTAGTCCTATCATTTCTGAAAGTTTGCCTGCTCAGGTCTCTTCATTCTGGACTCATTCATGTTATTCTCATTTCTTCTTTGAATACTCAATTTTATTTAAAAAACATCCATAGCCTTTCATTACAGTGCTCTCTAATAATTTACCTTCCTGCATCTTTTTCCTCCCCATTAAGAATTGCTCATGTAACTGAGGTACACTATAATCTGGTAAGGATGCCACTATCTGTAATTAATATATTTGTATTTATTGAAAACCCATTTTTTGCTAGGTCTGTGCCCTGAAAATATAACAGGGGGTTATGGTTCCATGGGGTAGACAGACTAGTGGTACAGTGATTCTCAAAGTATAATCCATGGGCCCTGGTTCTCCCAGAGATCCTTCCAGAGGGTCCAGAAAGTCAATGCTATTTTTAGAAAATAATGCTACTGCTTTGCCTTTTTCACTGTGTTGACATTTGTATTGAGGGTGAAGCTGCTGGGCCTTAGCACGAAGCAAGGCACTGAGGGGCACCAAACTGTGCTAGTAGTCTCTGTTTTCTCCACAGCTCCCCATTTACAGTAAACAATTCCAGTTTGACTTAAAAATGTCTTTGATGAAACAAAAAAACTTATTTTGTTAAGTCTTGAATCTTGAGGACACATCTTTTTAATAATCTGTGTGACAAAAGAAGTGTTCAAAAAACACTTGACTGTGAGGTAAAATCCGGTGGTTATTTCGAGATTCGAGACTTGTATGAGTGAGTTGCCAGCTTAAGTCACCACTGTTTCCCGGAACAGGTTTTACTGGAAAGCGATTGACAGACAAATTATGGTTATTCAGGCTTGGGTTTTGGCAAACATTGTATTGAAAATAAATGAAGTGGGCCTGTCACTCTAAGGAACAACTGACGGTGTTTTTTGCTAGTGATAAAATCTGAGCTTTCAATTGCAATTTAAGAGCGTATTTCATGGGATGCCTGGGTGGCTCAGTCGTTAAGCGTCTGCCTTTGGCTCAGGTCATGATCCCAGGGTCCTGGGATCGAGTCCCACATCGGGCTCCCTGCTCAGCGGGGAGCCTGCTTCTCCCTCTCCCACTCCCCCTGCTTGTGTTCCTGCTCTCGCTGTCTCTCTCTCTGTCCAATAAATAAATGAAATCTTAAAAAAAAAAAAAAAAAGCGTATTTCATGTTCTTATGCAGCCCTTAAATACCTGCTTGTGACAAAAAATTTCCCCTTAAGGGGATACCTAAAGACTTTTCTGATGAGCTCGATGAAGATATTAACAGATAAGATTTTTAAATTGTATAATGGAATGTAGGGATATTTGGAAGCTCTCCATAACTCAAATGACCGCGCCCAGTGTTACAAAATTATGCATGGGTAAACAACCCATTCAAACTGGTTTTGGATTGTGACTAACTTTTTTTTTTTTTTTTAAGGTTTTATTTATTTATTTGACAGAGAGAGACAGCGAGAGAGGGAACACAAGCAGGGGGAGTGGGAGAGGGAAAGAAGCAGGCTTCCCGCTGAGCAGGGAGCCCAACTTGGGGCTTGATCCCAGGACCCTGGGATCATGACCTGAGCCAAAGGCAGATGCTTAACCGACTGAGCCACCCAGGCACCCTGGATTGTGACTAACTTTTAAGAACCCACTTAAGAAACTGTTGATGAGCATAATGGCTGTTGTTTGCTTTCCTCCCATTCCCTTCTAGTGCTCGTAGTGGGCATGCGACCTAGGTTGGGCCACTGAATAGCACCAAGCTAGTGCTTGGTCAGGGATGGGTGCATGACCCAAGCTAGGGAATGCTGAGTCCTTACCTGGGATTTCTCTAACTAAAGGTGGAGAGAAGAGTCACTCTCCTTCTTTCTGACTGGGAGGCCTGTGAGGTTATGATCCCATACTGCTTGTAGCCACTGTGCGTACTATATGGAAAAAGCAAGTAGCCAGTGGGGGGAAAATGAAATCTGTGGGCAGAAAGAAGCAGAGACTAGGAACAGGGGGAGAGTGGGAGAGCTGGAGAGAGAGAATATACTATCCTTTATCTAGTAATACCCCTGCCCTTTCATCAATTTGGTTAGGTAAGCCAATAGTTTATTCTTTTTTTAATAGAATTAGTCTTAGTTGGGTGTCTGTTGTTGCAAACAAAACATCTCTAATGCACCAAAGTAGTTATTCTTATTTCTCCAATGCCTGGGTTTTTTTATGTTTTTTGTTTTTTTTTTTAAGCTTTTATCTATGTATTTGTTGGAGATGAGAGAGAGCGCACAAGCAGCGGGAGCAGCAGGGAGAGGGAGAACCAGGCTTCCCGCTGAGCAGGGAGCCGGATGCCGGGCTCATTCCCAGAACCCTGGGATCAGGACCAGAGCCAAAAGCAGACCTTAACCAACTGAGCCACCCAGGCATCCCTCCAATGCCTAGGATTTAAAAGAATGAATGATAGGGTGCCTGGGTGGCTCAGTTGGTTAAGCCACTGCCTTGGGCTCAGGTCATGATCCTGGAGTCCCGGGATCGAGTCCCACATCGGGCTCCCTGCTCGGCGGGGAGTCTGCTTCTCCCTCTGACCCTCCCCCTTCTCATGCTCTCTCTATCTCATTCTCTCTCTCAAATAAATAAATAAAATCTTAAAAAAAAGAAAGAATGAATGATAGTTGATTACTTTTTTATTATAAGAAAATCACTAAAAAGCACATTTCATACATGTGAGTTTTTAAATCTTATATACATACTTAAAGTCCTATAGATTGCTCCCAGAATTAACTACCAATTTAAAATTCTTTTTAACATGCTGTATGTTAATAGTTACAATACTTGAGTTGTTATAACTTCAAGAGTACCTATTTTTCTTATCCATTCAATTAGTATATCTTAATTCAGTATTTCACATTGCATTTATCATAAAACCTGCTAATCTTATATTAAATATGTCTCATAAAATGTGATTTTATTCTTTCAGGAAAAATATTCTAATAGCAGACAACCTAAGAAGAAAATTCCAAGGGATTATGCAGAATGGGATAAGTATGTTTTATATTTTGTAATACAAAATTTGTCACTGGAAAATTCTCTACCATAAAATATTGTAGTAACTTCTTAATTATTATAAATCTGAACATATCAAGACTACCAAGTTACTTTGGTAGAGTACTAAGAGTATATGGTCTAAGTAATGAAGGATAGTTGGAAGAAAGGCAGGCAGGGACAAGCCCCCCACTCCCCCTAAGTGGAAACCACCCTTAAAAGGGTTTTATACCATCCTGGAAGGAGCCCTCCACCCTTTCCCATGTGATAGATGACAAAACCCTGATTGGATGACAGGCGTGTGGAGGGTTAATCAGATTTAAACAGCCTACCAGCCAGGCCATAAAAACCCCTAGACTTAGACACTCCAGGTTACTCCAGGTTGCAACCCTCTCGGTTCCCCTCCCTTTTCAGGAGCTTTGTACTATCGCTCAGTAAACTTTGCTTTGCTGCCCACCACTCTTCCTCTGATCTACCCCTTCATTCTTCCAAGTGGCGTCACCAAAAACTATGGGCATTGAGGGAAAAGAAATCCTGTAACATAAGCACTTTTGATCATATTTTTTCATTAAATAAATATCTACAGCATCCTTTTGTTTATAAAAGCAACCAAAAATAATTCAGGTAATCCTATGCCCATCAAAAATAAAAAAGAACAAAAACTTTAAATCGAGATAAGTTAGTTACAATTTTAATGACAAAGTTCTGAACAGTTTAGGTCTGATAAATATGGAGGTCCTCACTTGAATTGCATGGTTTCTAAGAGCAAATACAGATGACTTGTAATATGAACCTGTTACACATTTTTGGAATATGTCTCTAAAGGCACAGTGGTGTGAATATAAGACTATCACTGATAAATTTAATTTTCTTGCTTGTACATTTTTTCAGTTTTTTTCTTTCATTTAAGATTTGACGTGGAAAAGGAATGTTCAAAAATTGATGAAGATTACAAAGAAAAAGCTGTAGTAAACAAGTCACATTTGTCTAAAATTGAGACAAGAATAGACACAGCAGGTAATTGGAAAAAAATAATAATTTCGTAGTTTTTACATTTTCAAAATTGTAATAAAAGCTATCAAACTAGATGACCTTCTCTTTAAGTGCTACAGATTTCCATTGTAATTTTATGGATTTTCTCCTAGAGTTGACCACTTCTAACAAATTCAGTTGCATCCTTTTTAAACTACTTAATTTTATATGAGTAATAGTTACACTACTTAAATTTAGTAAGCCTCAAAATATAAACCTAGTGTTTTACTATTTGTTTTTCATTGTATTTTTCAAATCTTTTTTCTCCAAATCCCTCAATTTTTTTTTGCCTCAAAACAAAAAGATACAGCAGTTTGTTTTCACTGGAAGTCTGTAGGTGTATAGCACCTTTAAGGTGAAATAAAACCAATAATAAAAAAAATCTAAACCCCCCAAAATTGGGAATGATTTAAAGAAACATTTCCTAAACTTAGGAAACCTTTATTTTATTTACTTCACAATTTACTGCTGCTCTTAAAATAAGCATTCTTGGATTTAAACTTTTTAAAAATTCTCTTCAATTATATTTTTATTTATAGCAGATAACATTTACTTCTAGGTCTAACTGAGAAGGAAAAGACTTTTCTTGCTACTCATGAAAAGGAAAAAGGAAATGAAGCTTTCAACTCAGGAGACTATGAAGAGGCTGTGATGTATTATACTAGGTGAGCAGATTTTTGTTGTGGTTTATGTTGCCTGTTTTTTGTTTTTTGTTTTTTTTTTAAGTAGGCTCCACACCTAAATATGGGGCTTGAACTCAGGACCCTGATCGAGAGTTGCGTGCTCTACCAACTGTGCCAACCAGGAACCCCTTGTTGTGGTTTAAACTTGCCATTTAGGGGCGCCTGGGTGGCTCAGTCATTAAGTGTCTGCCTTCGGCTCAGGTCATGATCCCAAGGTCCTGGGATCGAGCCCTGCATCAGGCTCCCTGCTCCGCGGGAAGCCTGCTTCTCCCTCTCCCACTCCCCCTGCTTGTGTTCCCTCTCTGTCTCTCTCTCTGTCAAATAAATAAAATCTTAAAAATAAATAAACTTGCCATTTAAAAAACATGATAATGTTTATATTGTTGAAGTGATATAAATAAGCTAAAAAGTCTGTCAGAATCACTGAAGATATTATACTTATGATTTATCATAAATTCACTTGTGTTTGCCTTGTTTTTCAGTACTTTTCTCAACCCCTTAAGCTCCCTAACCCCCAGTTTGACAGAGGTCCTTTCCTATTTTCCAGAGAAAATAGAAGCCATCTGAATGGAACTCGACAGAAACTCCATAGAGCCTAGAGGTTAAGAACTCCGGTTCTGCAGTTAGAGTGCCTGGATCTAATCCTAGTACTTATAATGCTACCTCCCACCACAGGGCCTTTGCATATGCTGGTCCTCTGTGTAGAAATCCTTTCCTCTTCTTACTATCTAGTTAATTCAAACTTGCCTTCAGATCTCATCCCATGCTTCACTTCTTTGGGGAAGTCTTCCTTTGCCTCCCAGACAGGGTTAAATCTCCACTCTACTCCACTCCTCCCCACCCCTGACTCCCAAGGCAATCTTGCTTCTCCTTTGTGGTACTTGTTGGAGATACAATTTAAGTTTGTGTGTTTTGATAGTAACTGAACTGTAAACTCTGTCAGAGCAGAGCACCCTTGTCAGTTTTCTTATAACTTTGTATCCCCAGTGTCCAACAAAGTACCTGGTTCATAGTAGATATTCAATAAATACTTATATGCACTTTTTTAAAATAAAGATTTTATTTATTTGAGAGAGAGAGAGCATGAGTGGATAGAGTAGCAGAGGGAGAGGGAGACTCAGACTTTTGACTCAGACTCTCCTTACCTTTGACCCTGATATCATGACCTGAGCCGAACGCAGATGCTTAACTGACTGAGCCACCCAGGCATCCACTTACATGAACTTTTGAAGCTCTTAACAGTCAATGAAAAGTAGAATAATTTCCTAAAATATTGTTACAAACTAATTGTGCTTATAGAATCCCTTATGCTATCTTAGAAATAAACTTTCTATGATCTTTTTTTCACCTTTGGAAGGAAGATTTTTTTTTTTTCAATGTTGCTTCTCTAAAGAAGTTTGTCTCCACTGTTTAAGTGAACATACAAGGTAAAGAGGCTATTAATCTATTTCTCATTCAGTATTGTCTTCCCTTTTTAGGCACGTGGATGTCAGCGCTGATGTTGTTCTCTCTCTTCTTGTAGATTTCCACCAGTAGAGAATCTCTTAGTCTATTACAAGGGAACACAATTTTTCCTCTTTTAAGAAATCAGAGTGGTGAAAAATTAAAGCAGCATAGCATTAAGGGAACTCAGACTGCCACTTTCTGACACTGGGCAGATTCTTCACCTCTCTTGCCTCAGTTTCTTCAGTGTGATGAGGTTGTTATAGTGAAGTAGTTCAGAGCCGCTGTGAGAATTCAATAAAACAACACACTGAAAGGCAGGATAACATGGTGGTAGTGATAGCAGGTGCTGGAGTACACTGGGTTTGAGTCCTGCCTCCCATTTACTAGCTTGTGACCTCGGGCATGTTACTTGGCTTTTCTGTCACATCTGTTTTTTTCATCTGTAAGATAGGAAGAGCAGTAATACCTCCTTCATGGATTATAGTGAGGCTTCAATGAGCGTGGTGTTTGTGCCTGGCAGGTGGGAGGTACTCAGTGTCAGGTACTTGTATTAGTCATTTTTACTTGTATTGTCTGTCTTTGGTCTCTACCCAACCATGTGATTTCTTTATATTCATCTTTAATGATCTTAGTAAATTGCTACTTTTTGTGGCTTTTCCCTTTTCATTTTCTATTCTTATGGCTTTAGAAAATTCAGTGCACTCATACCCTTATCTTTCCTAAGCTTAGGAATACATTATTTCACAGCACTCCAAATCAACTTATTAAGCAACAACCGGGGAGGTTTTAAGTCCTTTTCATCAGTTATTTTGCTTTCATACCCTTATGTAACAAAATTTCCTCTCTTAAAGTCTGTATTCCTCAGTTACTATTACTCTCCTTTGTTTCCTTCAGTTAACTTTTTCTGATTAAATTATGATCATTTCCTCCTGGTTAAATCTACTTTTAGATTACAAACTAAACTCTTGTTTTTAGATTACAAAGTAAACTCACCATAGCAACTTAATAAAGGATATTAGTTGTGGTTGATTGCTCCATTTTTTTGTACTAGGAAATTGTCCCCAAGGAGTCAAAATAATGTATTTGATGTTAACTAAACTGGTTTTTTAGGAGATCTGTGGGTATGTAGGTTACCATTCACTTCTAAAGCCAGGGTCAACCTTAAACTGCTTACCTAGATATTCAGCATCTGTCTAAATATTGATTCAGTATGTCTATAGAACTATATTTTATTACTCTTGATGATGCAGGCTGTACTAGTTTGCTAGGGCTGCCATAACAAAGTGCCACAGGCTGAGGGGCTCAAACAACAGAAATTTATTTTCTCACTGTGTGGAGGCTGCAAATCTGAGATCAGGGCGTCGGCAGGGCTGGTGTCTTCTGAGGCCTCTCTCCTTGGCTTGTAGGTGGCTGTCTTCTCTCTGTGTCTTCAAGTAGTCTTTCTTCGGCATGTGTCTGTGTCCTAAACTCCTCTTCCTATAGGACACCAGTCATAATGGATGAGGGTACACCCTCATGACCTCAATTTAACTTAATCATCTCTTTAAAGACCATCTCCAAATACAGTTATATTCTGAGATGCTGGGGGTAAGGACCTCAGCATATGAGTTTGGGGGACACAATTCCACCTATAACACAGGCCATAATTGTTTTGTTTAAAACTTTAGCTGAGTTTTTCTATCTTCTTATGTTTTCCTCTGGTCTACTTGTTGCCAATAAGTGTCTCTTTTGTAGGAGTATATCAGTGCTCCCCACAGTGGCGGCCTATAACAATCGTGCTCAAGCAGAACTCAAACTACAGAACTGGAACAGTGCTTTTCAGGATTGTGAAAAGGTCTTGGAGTTAGAACCTGGAAACTTAAAGGGTAAAAAATATTCACAAAATGCTTTAAATTTACACCAGGATTTGTTCGACAATTTGTAGACACTCACTATGATTATACTAAGACTATTTCAGATACACTCTAATTTCTGTGAATCATCACTTTCATAAAGTTACTTTTAACTTCAAGTTTAACTTGGAATTTAAATTCCTGGTTATTTGCACTGAAGTGGTTAATAATCCCAGGAGATTAAGTAAAATATGTTTTTAAAGAAATATCTCAGGCTTACATTTGAGCTGTAGTGGTTTTCTTTTTATCTTTTAATTTTTTTATTGTGGTAAAATACACATAACATAAAACTTACCATCTTTATCATTTTTCAATGTACAATTCAGTGGTAGTAAATACATTCATATTGTTGTGCAGTCGTCATTATCCTCCATTTCCAGAACTTTTTTTATCCTGCGTAAGTGAAACTCTATGCCCATTAAACAATAATTCTCTACCTTCCCCTCCTGCCAGCCTCTGGCAACCACCATTCTCCTTTCTGTCTCTATGATTTTGCTATTGTAGGTATCTCATCTAAGTGGAATCCTATAATATTTATCTTTTTGTTACTGGCTTATTGAACTATCCATTTATCCAAAAAATATCTAAGTATAATTTAATATAAAATTTCTGACATTAATATAATAAGCCCATGCCAGAGCTCTAGAACCTTCTGCCAGTGGCTTTGTGGGCATTTCCACCTACATGTCCATAGACATTTTATTTATTTCTTTTTATTTGTTTATTTGAGAGAGAGAGCAAGAGAGATTGAGCACAAGCGGGGTGAGGGGCAGAGGGAAAGGCAGACTCCCTGCTGAGCAAGTGGCCCGATGCGGGACTCGATCCCAGGACCCTGAGATCATGACCTGAGCCAAAAGCAGACGCTTAACCGAGGGAGCCACCCAGGCGCCCCTCCATAGACATTTTAAATTAAATGTGCCCAAAGCTAACTATATCTTTTTACCAAAACCTGCACTGTGTTCGTATTTCCTGTCTCAGTGGCTGCACAACCTTGCTGTGGTCTAAGCCTGACTACACAAGTCAGACTCCACTTTCCTTTTCTGTTATCCAGAAGGAATCACTCCACAAGGGAGCGGCATAATTTATAATAGACCCTATTTCTTTAAATGTTATGGATTTGAGTAAATATAAACACTTAATTTTTTTCACATGGAATGTACCCTTGTGTACCCTCCTGCGCACCATGGGTGTGCAGAAGCCATGGGTGTGCTAAGGGGAGATCCTGGAGCATCAGCCCTGACTGTCATTGCCATGGATTGCCCTCCTTTTACCAGCAAAATCCTCTTTGTCTGTAGTTTGTCTCTGTCACAGAGTATGGGTGGGCTCCCAGTTTTAGGACGTGGGAAAAAAGTTTTGCGATCTTCTGATGGGCCCACACCAACACTGTGCCAGGCCCTGTGCCAGGTACTTGGCACGTATTAACTCCACCAATTTCACAATAGGTGAGTAGAGGTGCAGATACTATTGTTAGGACACTCAGTTTACAAAAGTGGAAACTGAGGCATAGAAAGATTAAGCAATTCACCCACAATCACACAGCTAGCAAATGGCAGAGACAGGACTCAGCACTGGGCAGCGGACTCCAGAGCCCACATTCAACCACAGTGCTCATCTTCTGCCACCAGAATGACTTTATGTTTCCATTTTTCCTTGTTTGAGTAATTTCAAAAGCACCAGAATCTTCACTATTTAAAAAACAAACTGGATAGAGCCAAATCTAGTAATGAGGAGGGCCATAAAACATTAAGAAGTCTTATATTTGCTTAAATGAATAACTTCCTTTTCAAAACTTTATGTTTTACTCAAAATATAACTGTTCTAAATGCAGTGTGGTACTTCAGTTCATCCTGCAACAGAAAAAGGCATTAGTGGAAAAACTGGTGAAATGCAAGTAAAGCCTGTAATTCAGTTAATAGTATTATACCAATGTTAATTTCTTAGTTTTGGCAAATATTCCATAGTTATGTAAGATGTTAGCATGAGGGAAAGCTGGAAGAAGGTATATGAAAACTCTCTGTATTATCTTTGCAGCTTTGCTATACACCTAAAATTATTTCAAAAATAAAAAGTTTAGGGCGCCTGGGTGGCTCAGTTGGTTAAGCGACTGCCTTCGGCTCAGGTCATGATCCTGGAGTCCCTGGATCGAGTCCCGCGTCGGGCTCCCTGCTCGGTGGGGAGTCTGCTTTGTCCTCTGACCCTATCCCCCTCTCATGTGTTCTCTCTCTCTCATTCTCTCTCTCAAATAAATAAATAAAATCTTTAAAAAATAAAAAAATTAAAAAATAAAAAGTTTAAAAAATGATAACTATTATATCATGCCTACTTCTTTATGGTTGTTCCCTTCTGAGTAGTAACAGTAATAGCTAAACTTGTACTTAAAGTATAGTGTAACAGTTTTGATTAAATTTATGACAAAATGATTTATCCTGTAGATTTTCTTTTTTTTTTTTTTTTTTTTAAAGATTTTTATTTATTTATTTGAGAGAGAGACTGAGAGAGAGAGAGCATGAGAGGGGGGAGGGTCGGGAGGGCCAGATCGATCCCGGGACTCCAGGATCATGACCTGAGCCGAAGGCAGTCGCTTAACCAACTGAGCCACCCAAGCGCCCTCCTGTAGATTTTCATGGCTCATTCTAAGGCTAAAATCAAGTTGGTCAAATGTATGTTTTAAAATAGCATATTAAAATATGTTGGATATAAATTTCTCACTTTTCAAAATTTCCAAGCCCCATTCTTTTCAAAATAATGATTTACTATACAAAGTTCTCTGATTATACATGGATAATGATGGGACTATAGGCATTCCTCATCAGTATTAAATAATTGTTGAATTATTTGAAATACACAGAAAATCTGATGCAGATTACCAAAGTGCTCAATTTCTGAACTGAGCCGACTTAATCATCAGGATTCTGTCAGTTCCCTGTGCGCAATACCGTCTAATCATTTTAGAGATTGCTATAGAGGCTTCCTTCACTAATGGCTCATATTATGAGCCATCTGCTGGTCAGCAATATACTAAATTTGAATAAAGGATTTTCTCAATTTTCATAAAGGGGCAAAATACTACTAGTGATGATTATTAAGGGGAAAGTGTTAATGCTCCATGTCCAGCTTCCCAGTAGAGCTGTACAGTGTGGTGCCTCGAGGGTATGTATGGCCTCTCAGCACTGACAGGGGCTGGCGGAGCCTGGGGCTGCTCGAGGACCGGGCTGCTGGAAGGGACTGGTGCCCGAGGCAGCCTCTTTGTTTACCCCAGTATCATTTTCTACATGTGCAACAATATGAAAATGGGTGTAATTAAGTTTTGCCCAATTGCACACTAAACTGTTCTGTGCTATTTGTATTCTTCCACTTGAAAAATAGGTTCTAACCATGATACCACACATTAAAAAATATAACTTTTTTTTTTTTTTTTAATAAATTTTCAGCCCTTCTGCGCCGTGCCACTACATATAAACATCAAAACAAGCTCCGGGAAGCTCTAGAAGATTTGAATGAAGTACTGAATGTTGAACCTGATAATGAGTTGGCCAGAGTAAGTACAGAAAGTGATACCTCACTTACCTCTATAGTTTTTTTATTTTTATTTTTAAAAAGATTTTATTTGAGAGAGTGAGCAAGTGAGAGAGACAGCACAGGGGCAGGGACAGAACGAGAGGGAGAAGCAGGCTTCCCATTGAGCAGGGAGCCCGATGCAGGACTCAATCCCAGGACCCTGGGACCATGACCTGAGCTGAAGGCAGATGCTTAATGGACTGAGCCACCCAGGCGCCCAGTTAGTATTTCTGTATTTATGTTAAAATGACATCAATCTTGTTGGATGAATGATGTTGAGAATTAGGTCACAGCTTTAAAAACTAGGTATATCCCGGGGCGCCTGGGTGGCTCAGATGGTTAAGCGTCTGCCTTTGGCTCAGGTCATGATCCTGGGGTCCTGGGATCAAGCCCCGCATTGGGCTCCTGGCTCAGCGGGGAGCCTGCTTCTCCTTCTCCCTCTGCCTCTCTCCCTGCTCATGCTCTCTCTCTCTCTCTATCTCTGTGTCTCAAATGAATAAATAAAATCTTTAAAAAAAAAAATTAGGTATATCCCAAAAGAAAAAAAAAAAACAAACAACTAGGTATATCCCAGATGCCCCAAAGTGTTAATATCTATTTGAAGTGGAAGAAAACAGGCTCTGAAAATGTCCAAAACTATAAACCTACTTTTGAAGGACAAATATTTATTTATTTAGATAGGTAACATTGTTTATAAGGTGTACTTGTGTTGATTCAATACATTTATATATTGCGGTAGGATCACCACCTTTGCTTCAGCTAACACCTCTGTCACATCCCATAATTATTTCTTTTTTGTGGTAAGAACAATTAAGATCTTGTCTCTTAGCAACTTTGAAGTTTAGAATATGGTATTGCTGACTCTAATCTCTATGCTGTGCTTTAGCTCTCCAGGACTTATTTATCTATAATTGCAAGTTTGTGCCCTTAAGCAACATCTCCCAGTGCCGTACCTCCCCAGCTCCTGGTAATAATCATTCCACTTTCTGTTTTTTGTTGTTTGCTTATTTTTTTTTAAGATTTTATTTATTTCTTTGACAGAGAGAGACACATTGAGAGAGGGAGCACAAGCAGGGGGAGTGGGAGAGGGAGAGGCAGGCCTCCCACTAAGCAGGGAGCCCGATGCGGGGCTCGGTCCCAGGACCCTGGGACCATGACCTGAGCCGAAGGCAGACGCTCAACCGACTGAGCCACCCAGGCGCCCCTCCACTTTCTGTTTTTATGAGTTTGGCTTTTTTAGATTTCACATATAAGTGATATCATACAATAAGAATATTTGATTTTTCTCTTTCCTGCAGTGTTGTAGGCAATGCTTTTCTCTGAGCCAATCTCAATTTATTATGCAGAGTGGTATAGAAGTTTCCTAGGTAGGATTAGACACACACTCCATGGCCACAGAAGAGTGCATGGTAAGCATGGCACCACCGACAGCATTCGCTGCCTGACTGAGCAGACTGACTGAGGTTTGCACCCCGGGGGCTGTTTGGAGGCCTAATGAGTAGAGGTAAGTGTAGAGAACTGTGAGATTTTACCCTACTGGCAAATTAACAAGGTGGCCTAGCAGAAGACACAAAGGACTCTGTTATTCACACTACAGCAAACTGATGAGCTTCAAGTTCATCAGCTCCCCTGGCCCCCAAATCCCATGGGGGTGGTGCAGAGTGGCCCAGATAGAGCTGCACAGTCACTGCGTTTGTATCACAGGTGAGGAATCCCAAACTTAGGAAAACCCTCGTTTTTTATAATGGGATACAATTAAACCTGCCCAAAATTCTGTCATGGAGGGAAACATCTTTATTTTACTGGAAAGCAAACATACCTGCTCTCTTCTCTGAAGAGAAATACTCTCTCTGTTTTCCAAGGCTGTTCTCAGTAACAGACATCCTGGAAAAGATAGTCCAGAACAACTGTTATTTATGCCACTACTCACAACATATTTAGAAATGTGAGAAGTCCATGGAGAACTGTCTTCCAGCAGTAAGTTGTCACTGTTTCTACACGCACCTGTAGGGTTATCTGTCTCACTCTCTCTCAGTGGCAGCTGATGTCCCTAGTGTATTTGTCAAGTTAGCATTTCAGTGGATTAGGTTTAGGGCCCGGCTGAAGAACACATCTTTTTCCCATAGTACTTTCATTTTATAGGGGTATATTTATTGAAAAGTTATCATGACAATATTCTAAAAAAAATCTGAAACAAGGAAAACCACCTTTAATGTCACTACCCAATACAATTTCATGTTTACATATTAACTTTCAGGCCTTAACCATTTATATCTTAACCATATGCAAAGATTAACTCAAAATGGATCATATACCTCAGTGTAAAACCTAGAATATAAGAGTTCTAGAAGGACACATAGGATAGAATCTTTATGACCTTGGATTAGACAAATCTTCCTTAGATATGACATAATGGCACAATCCATAAAAGGAAAAGTTGGTAATTTGGACTTCAGAATTTAAAAGTTTTGCTCTTTGAAAGACACTACCAGAAATAAAAAAAAGACAAGTCACAGACTGGGAAAAAATATTTGCAAATTGTGTATCCAACAAAGGACTTGTATCACGAATATACACATGGTCCCCAACTTACAACGGCTTGACTTAACAATTTTTTGACTTTATGATGGTGCAAAAGTGATAGGTATTCAGTAGAAACTGTACTTTGAATTTTCATTTTTTTCTGGACTAGCAATATGCTGGGAAGGGGCAGTGAGCCACGGATCCCAGTCAGCCATGAGCTCACAGGGGTTAACCAATATAGTCATAACCATTCTGTGCCCATGCAACCATTGTGTTGTTCACTTTCAGTACAATAGTCAATAAATTACATGAGATATTCATCACTTTATTATAGAATAGGCTTTGTGTTAGAGGATTTTGCCCAACCATAAGCTAATATAAGCGTTCTGAGCACGGTTAAGGGAGGCTAGGCTAAGTAAGCTATGATGTTTGGTAGGGTAGGTATTGTAAATGCATTTTCAACTTAAAATGGGGTTGTTAGGACATAACCCCATTGTAAGTTGATGAGGATCTGTAAGAACTGCAAAGAACTCTTAAAACCCAATAATAAGAAAACAAACAGGCAAATAAAAAATAAGCAAAATGTTTGACTGTCAGACTCCACCAAAAGAGATCTGTGAATGGAAAATAAGCATTTGGAAAGATGCTTAAGATCATTAGTTACTAGGGAAATTTAAATTAAAATCACAATACTGGGCGCCTGAGTGGCTCAGTTAGTTAAGCCTCCACCTTTGGCTTAGGTCATGATCCCTGGGCTCCTGGGATCCAGCTCCTGGTTGGGCTCCCTCTCTCACGCGCTTTCTCTCAAATAAATAAATAAAATCTTTTAAAAAAAAATGGGAAGAAACTTTTGGGAATGATGGATATATTTATTATGTCAAAACCTATCAACGTGCATTTTAAGCATGTGACTTTGTCAACTATACCTCCGTAAGCTGTTAAAAATGGGCAATCGGGGGGAAGGAAAATGTTTTGATATATTTTTTTTTTCATTCTCATTGGCATAAAACATAGAACTTTCAACATTAAAAAAAGCATGTGTCATATGATTTTATTTGTATAACACTCTGTGTGTACATATGTGTAGAAACATATCTAGGAATGTCAGAATGTCATTGTTACAGAGTGGCAGGATTTCAGATTATTTCTTTCTTTCTTTTCACGATCATTATGCTTTAACGGACATGTATGTTATAATCAGACAAAGCAATGAAGTTGTTTGAAAAAGAAAAACAAGATCACCATAAAAAGTGTTGTCCTATGTACCTTTATGCACTTTTTTTTAAAGATTTTATTTATTTATTTGACAGAGAAGGAACACAAGCAGGGGGAGTGTGGGAGAGGGAGAAGCAGGCTTCCCACCGAGCAGGGAGCCCGATGAGGGGCTCGATCCCAGGACCCTGAGATCATGACCTGAGCCGAAGGCAGACACTTAACAACTGAGCCACCCAGGCGCCCCTCTTTATCCACTTTTTAGTATCTTCATATTCCTACCTGACAGAATGGTTATATTTTTAATTAAAGGAAAACGTTTTCTTTAACATGGTGATTATGTTGCAGAAGACCTTGTCCGAGGTTGAGAGAGATCTGAAAAATTCTGAAGCTGCATCTAAGACTCAAGCCAAAGGAAAGAGGATGGTTATCCAGGAAGTAGAAAACTCGGAGGACGAAGGTGGAAAGGACAGCAGAAGAGCACAGGAAGACGGGAGTGGAGATAAGAGTAAGACATCTTTCCTCTTTTGGTTATGCAAAAACCTCCCTTTTTATATGATGAGCTGGCTCAAATTTTCTATTTCTACCAAAATTCTTAGTCCACCAAACTTTTTCCAGCTCTACCATGTAAATCCATAAACAAGTTGTCTTTTTTCTTTTTTTTAGAGAAGGGGAGAGGCAGGGGGAGGGGCGGAGGGAGAGGGAGAGAGAGAATCAAGACCAGCAGCTGAGCCCAACGTTGGGCTCCATCTCATGACCCTGAGCCGGAATCAAGAGTCAAACACTTAACTGAGCCACCCAGGCGCCCCAGGTTTTTTCTTAATGTTTTTCTTACTATAATCTCCTAAACCCATTTTTCTTCTTAACCTGGCACCTTTCTCTAGTGTTCAACTCAATTCCTGATTATCATGGTATATTGACATTATTGATAATTTGTAGGTTAACCTTAAATCCCTCTCCAAGATGATTGTTTTGTATACAGCTACTTGGTTTTAAACCAAATGTTTTGACTTCACAGGGATGAATGCATTGTTGGGAAATTGCTATATAAGTCTCTCAAAAATTTTTTTAAATATGTGAAAGAAATAGATATAATTTCACTTCTGATATAATTTTTTTAACAGAATCTAGACTAGATAAAGCTTCATCTTCATAATATGTAACAATGACAGTTACATCAGCTTTAAGGGGGAGGATGCGCCTACTCCCTTAACAAGGGTGGGAAGTGTGTCTTTACCCCTTTTCTGAGAGCCCCTGAACAACCAAAGGGAAAGTAACAGTTTTGAAAATTATTCATAGGCAAAAATTAACTTGTAAGCAATCTGACAGAATATTTTAATTTTGAGAGAGAAATATAAAATATTCAGTGCATTCAACTTAAAAAAGTAAAGAAGTAAAAGTTTTAATTTTTTTAGTGACAGAAATATAAATAAATACGTAAAATATACAGCTCAAGACAGAACATCAGTGAAATCAGGGTAAAGACAAAGGGACAAAAAAGAAGGGAGGAAGAGAGAAAAGGAAACAGTAGGGCCACCAGGGAGATGGGAAAGGAAGAGAGGGCATTAAAAGGATGAAAAAGGGAGAAGTTAAAGTAAATAGTTTTTCAAGGATTGAGACTTACCTTTCAGACAGATTTTAAATAAATTCTGGCAGCAAATATTGTTCTAAGGGTTTATATTTAAGATATCAAGCCAAGTATCTTAAAATTAAAGGAAATCATTTAATATCTTACCTGGAACAAGATATAGTATAAACTAGATCAGTTGATCCTATTTGTAAATTATTATTTAAATATTTACATATAGTAAAAGTGGACTTTTTTGGTATGCAGTTCTATCTAACAGGTGTATAAAATCACGTGACAGGATACAGAACAATTCCATCATGCCAAAGACTCTTGCTGTCCTTTTGGCCAAATTCTTCCCTCACCTCAAACCTTGGTAACCATTGGTCTGCCATAAATTCTTCAAATTTTGGGGGTTGGGGGAAAACACAGTTTCTCCTCTCCCACAGGGACTGTTACGACAATTGTTAGGTCACTTAGTGTTGTCCCACAAGTCCTTGAGGCTTTCTTCTTTTTTTCTCACTCTCTCTGTTATTAAGATTGAAAAGTTTCTATTGATCTATATTCAAGTTCACTGATTTTTTTATTTCTGATCCCAAATGTACTGTTGCTCCCATTCGGTGAATTTTAAATTTTGGTTATTGTGTTTTTCCATTCTAAAATTTCATCTTAGTTCTGGTTGTTTTTTGTTTTGTTTTGTTTGTTTGTTTGTTTGATCTTCCACTTCTCTGCAAACTTTTTAAATCTTTCCATTTCGGGAGTGTTTGCCTTTATTTCTTGGAGCATGGTTATAATAGTCACTTAAAGTCTTTGAGAATTCACATCTATGTTATCTGGGGTTTGGTATTACTTAATCATCTTTTCCCTTGCCAAATGTGGAGATTTTCTTTCTTCCTCGTTTGTTAAGTAGTTTTGTACTGTATACTAGCAACTTTAAATATTATGATTTGCGATTTTCAGTCTTATTTAAATCTTACAGAGAATTTTTTTTAAGCAGTTAATCAGTCTGGTTAGGTTTGGGTAACAGTTTTCCTGCCTGATTTCTGTGGACTATGGTTCTAATGTCAGTTTAGTTTCAGAACCTTTGCAATGCTATTTGGATCTGTCCCACCTGTACACCACTCAGTGACCAGCCGTTGTCTGGGCAGTGGTCTTCCCCCATAATTCATTTCTCAAAACTTTTAGTATGCTGTTTAGGATCACATTATGTATGATGTGAGCCCAGGTCATGTGCAATTGTTTTCTTGAGCTCCCCCTTCTCTGTGATTCTTTCCTGCTCTTTCTGGCACCCAGAGGTTTTCCTTCCTATTCCTCTAGTTAGAAAGGCAGACTTAATTACCCCTTTCTACCACACACTTCCCATGACCCTCTGCCTCCAGGACCGAGCAGCAAGAGGACAGAGAAGAACAGCAATGGGAACATTCTTGGAACCACAATTTCTCTGACCAGAGATAAGAGTTCCTCTCCCTCAAAATCTTACGTACCTGTTGGCTGTTACTGCCACTGCAGCGGATGTAGGATTGCCTGGGGGTTGGGATCGGACAGAAAGGAAAAACAAAACAAACAAAAAAGAAACCAAGATTTTGGCACCAGCTCCGGATTTTGGACAGCCTTTGACCCAGGTTAGGAGATGACAGAGGAAAGAAAAATGAGAAGCTCACTGCTGGTCTGGTGGCTTTTCAGGTTCTAGGCCCTTTTCCCAGCTGGCCTGCTACCATTTATTTTTCAGTGTCCTCCTTTGGCTACTCCATCAATTCTGTCTCAGGTTTTTAGTTATATTTAGGGGGAGAGATGGGTAGAGTGTGTTTATTCCATCTTGACAGAACTGCCTTTCAGATTACTATTTTTTTGAAGGATTAGCACATTTGAAGAACTATAAAAGTTGCTTATTTAGGTTATTTTATTTAATCCTCAAGGGAGCTATAACCCACACTTTTATAGATTAGGCAATGGAAGCCTAGAAAGGCTTAGTTATTTGCCACATTTGCATGGGCTGTAAATCACAGGGCTAGGACATGGCCCTAAACCTGTGTGACTCCAATGTCTATCTCATAAAAGTGGTTAGTGGATGCCAACTAAGAAAGTACAGGTTCTATAAAATCCAGACTGAACATCACCAGGCTACCTTGTCAAAGAAACAGATGTAATTTGGTGTTTATCTCCCTCGTGCTTACTGATGTTGTACCAAAACTCTTATCAGAAGCTGAACCTATGCTGAAGAGCAAGTGAGTTAAAGACTAATGTGATAATTTTTGATTAAAAAAAAGGAGCATAGGAACTGAATAGACATTTTTCCAAAGAAGACATTCACATGGCCCATGGGTATAGGAAAAAGATGCTCACATCACTAATCATCAGGAAAACGCAAATCAAAACCACAATGAATCACAGACCTGTACCTCTGAAACAAATAATACATTATATATTAAAAAAAAAAAAA
>NC_138372.1:137814890-137828092 GCF_054177405.1 Leptonychotes weddellii
ATAAAACATAAACAGAAAAGCATACATAGAAGAGCACGGATGTAGAAAAGGGGTTGAAGAAAATGTGGAAATTAAAGAATGTTAGTTAAGTCTAAAAAAAAAAAACCACAATGAGATATCACCTCAAATGTGTTTGAATGGCTGTCATCAAAGAGACGAGAGATAACAAGTGTTGGTGAGGATGTGGAGAAAAGGGGACCCCGTGTACTGTTGGTGGGAATGCGAACTAATGCAGCCACTATGAACAACACTCTAGAGGTTCCTCAAAAGATTAAAAATAGAGCTACAATCTGGTCCAGCCATCCCATTTCTGGTTATATGTCCAAAAGAAATGAAACCACTATCTTAAAGAGATATCTGCACCCCTATGTTCATGTCAGCATTCTCAATAGCCAAGACATGGTAATGTTGCAGTATTTCTTTTCCCTCAGTGCCCGCGGTTCTTGGTCATGCCACTTTGAAGTATGAAGAGGTAGACCAGACAGAGCGGTGGGCAGCAAAGCAAGGTTTATTGAGAGATAGTACAAAGCTCCTGAAGAAGGAGGGGATCTGAGAGGGTTGCCACCAGAGTTTCTAAGTCTAGGGGTTTTTACGGGCTTGCTGGTGGGCTGTATTAATCTGATTAACCCTCCACACCTGTCATCCAATCAGGCTTTTGTCATCTATCTATCACGTGGGAGAGGGCTCCTTCCAGGGTGGTGTAAAATCCTTTCAAGGGTGGTTTCCTCTTGGGGGGTGGGGAGGGCCCTTGTCCCTGCCTTCCTTTCTTCCAACTATCCTTCATCAATAACAACCTAAAGTGTCCTTCAGTAGATAAATGGATAAAGAAAATGTGAGACACACACTCATTTAAACACTAGAATATTACTAGGCCACAAAAAAGAAGGAAATCTGCCATTAGCAAAAGCACAGGTGGACCTTTAAGACATTATGCTAAGTGAAATAAGTCAGACAGAGAAAGATGAATACTGTGTGATCTCACTTATGTGTAGAATCTAAAAAAAAGCCAAACTTGTAGAAATAGAGAGTAGAACAGTGGTTGCCAGAGGTGGAGGTTTTTGGGATAAGTTGGTCAAAGAGTACAAACTTCCACCTGTAAGTTTGGGGGAGGTAATGTACAGCATGGTGACTATGGTTAACAATATGATATTATATACTTGAAAGTTGCTAAGAAAGTAGATCTTAAATGTTCTCACTATAAAAAAAAAAGGTTATGTGAGGTGATGGATGTGTTAAGTAACCTTACTGTGGTAATAATTTTGCAATATATATCTATATCAAATCACGTTGTATACTTTAAACGTATACAATGTTATATGTCAATTATATCTCAATAAAGCTGGGGAGGGATTGGAGATACTAAAAGCCCCTCCTCCTACCTAGAGATAAACAGGAAAGGGCTAATCATTAAACAATGAGTAATTACTATTCTGTGATTAGAAAAGTGAGTCAAGATTGTTGTGTAATTTTTTTTTTTTAAGATTTTATTTATTTATTTGACAGAGACACAGCGAGAGAGGGAACACAAGCAGGGGGAGTGGAGAGGGAGAAGCAGGCTTCCCGCCGAGCAGGGAGCCCGATGCGGGGCTTGATCCCAGGAGCCTGGGATCATGACCTGAGCCGAGGGCAGAGCTTAACTGGGATCATGACCTGAGCCAAAGGCAGACGCTTAACGACTGAGCCACCCAGGTGCCCCAGATTGTTGTGTAATATTAATCATTTAATAGATTGATGTTTCTCTCTGAGTTAGGTGGTTATCCATAACATCAGAACCACAGAGAAACAATGTTCCCATTCAGATCTCCAAGCAGCCAGAGCTTTAAGAGAACCATTTCTTTTTTTCTTTTTTTTGAGAGAGAGAGAGCATGGGGGGGGGGGGCGGGGCGCATAGGAAGGGTTGGGGTAGGGGTAGGGGTAGGGGCAGTGGGGGAGAGAGAGAGAATCTTAAGCAGGCTCCACCCCCAGTGCAGAGCCCAACACAGGGCTCTATCCCCCAACCCTGAGATCATGACCTGAGCGAAATCAAGAGTCGGAGGCTCTATCAACTGAACCACCCAGGTACCCCTGAGAGAACCATTTCTGATCTTGTCATTTGTGCCCCTCAATAATTATTTTGTAGATTAGGGAATATATAAAGATATGTGAAATTCCGAAAATAAAAATGTCTTGATAGGAATATAAATTTTAAGACTAGTTAGTTCCCTTTTTTCAGGAAAGCAAATCAAGATTAGGTGGGATAAATAGCTGGAAGCTCAGAAGTAGTCCTTTTAAGATAAAATAAAGTCAATAGGACTGTAGTCCTTTTAAGATGAAATAAAGTCAATAGGACTGTCTTATGCTCACCTCTACCAAGTTCCATTGTCAGAGGACATGTAAAGAGAGGTCCTGGAGCCTTGGACAAGACAGGAGAAATCCAAGTCACTTTTAGGAAATCCTGTTAAAGCCCAGAGGGAGGTCATCAGGATGGAATCCTTGCATATGTTCCCCCATCCCACCACATTCCAAGAAAGAACTCTTAGTCATGATGGGCTATGATGCAGGGAGCCCTGAAGCCCCTGGGAAAATGCAGCTTTGACTGTTGTGTAACCTCAGCTGATAATGCTGCTCACCTGTAAGCACCACTCGGATTGGCCAGGCCCAGTTCATCCCGACTGAGGTATAACGTAGCCAGTGGATTTGATTTAAAAGTTATTGATCACCTGCTCTGTATCGGGTACTGAGACAAGACCATTGACAATTGTCCTTCTAGGGACTAGTTTGAAGAAACACCTATTTGCCAGGCTGATTAGACCCAAGGATTTGAGTTCCTGGGCTTTCTTGGGAACTCCCCATCTATTTGTGTTTTCCTTCGCTAGTGGAGAGCATTTAGACGTGACCATCACCATACGACTAGCTGTCAGAGACTTTGGTATTTATTCTGTCTTCTTACAGAGTCTGTGAGAAGTAATCAGAGGAAAGTAACCATCTAGCCTCCTTTGTCGTGCTGTTGCTTATTCCCTACTTAAAAATGAAATATAAGAAAATTAAATAGTAACTTGCAAACAGAAGAATAAAATACAGTTATTTCTCTTGTCCTAGAATTGGTGGGATCAGGAAGGTGGAAGGGTAGGGATTTCAAGGAGTTAAAACAATAGATAAAATCATGAAAAGAAAGGTGAATGATGTTGACTGTGTATAAGTGAAAAACCACTATCAGTCAGATGCTATAAAAAAATTAAAAGGTAAATGACAAACTAGGAAAAATGGCAAGGAGTTGGTAACCTTATGATATGAAGAGCTTTTCCAAAACAGTAGGAAAATGTTAAAAGAGCCCAGTACCAAAATGAACAAAGCATATGAACAATTAATCAGTAACGGAGAAATTAAATGATCAACAAATTTTGTACTGCTAACAAAAAAAGAAAATGGATTCTTTTTCTCTCCCATCAAATTGGCCAAGATGGGGGATAAAAAAAAAAAAGAAAGAAAAGTATCCTTTGTTGTCAAGGGTAAAGTGAAATAAGCATTCTTCTTTTTTTTTAAATTGAGATAGGATCCATATATCATAAAAATCATCCTTTTCAAATTCAGTGGATTTTAATATATTCCCAAGGTTGTACAACCATCACCACTGTCTAATCCTGGCACATTTTTATCATCACAAAAGAAATCTCATACCCATTAACAGTCACTTCCATCTCCCTCCCCTGGCAACCATTAATCTACTTTCTGTCTCTGTGGCTTTGCCTATGCTGAATATCTCATATAAATGGAATCATACAACATGTGGCCTTTTGTGTCTGGCTCCTTTCACTTAGCATAATATTTTCAAGGTTCATCCATGTTGCAGCATGTATCAGTACTTTACTCCTTTTTATGGACAAATAAACTCCATTGCATGGATAATACCACATTTTCTCTATCCATCTGTTGATGGACATTTGGGTTATTGCCACTTTTTGGCTCTTCTGAATAATGTGGCTATGAAATTCATGTACAAGTTTTGTGTGTGTGCGTATGTTTTTAATTTTCTTGGGTATATAACTAGGAGTAGAATGCTGGATTATATGGTAACTCCTGTTTAACTTCTTGAGGAACTGCCAGACTGTTTTCCAAAGTGGCTACACCATTTTATAGTCCCACCAACAATATATGAGGATTTTAATTCCTCCACATTCTTGCAAATGCTTGTTATGGTTTGCCATTTTGATTATAGCCATTATAATGGGTGTGTGAAGTGGCAACTCCTTATGGTTTTGATTTGCATTTTTGTAATGACTTATTATGTTAACCATTTTTCTGTGTATATTATTATTGTTATTTGTGTATCTTCTTTGGAGGAATGCTTATTCAAGTCCTTTGCAGCCTAATTTAAGAATTAGGTTGTCTTTTTATAGTTGCATTATAAGTGTACTTTATATAGTCTGGATACTAGACCCTTGCAGGTAAGATATATGGCTTGCACATAATTTCTCCCGTTCTGTGGGTTGTGTTTTTACTTTCTTGATAATATCCTTTTACGCAAAGTTTTTAATTTTGATGAAGTTCAATTTATTTTTTCTTTTGTTTCCTGTGCCTTCGGTGTCCTACATAAAAATCCATCACCAAATCCAAGGGCATGTAGATTTACCCCTTTGTTCTCTTCTAAGAATTTTATGGTTTTAGTTCTTATATTTAGGTCACTGACTTATTTTGATTAATTGAGGTAGGAAGGAGTCCAGCTTAGCTTTTTTTTCAGCATGTAAAAATCCAATTGTCCCAACACCATTTGTTAGACTATGCTTTCCCCATTGAATGGACTTGACACCCTTGTCAAGAATCAACCGGCCATAGATGTATGGGTTTATAGAATCTCAGTTCTATTCTATTGGCCTAGATGTCTATTCTTATGTCAGTGCCACACTGTTTTGATTACTGAAGCTTTTGGTAAGTTTCAGAAATCAGAAGTATAAGTCCTTTGATTTGTTCTTCTTTTTCAAGATCGTTTTGACTACCCTGGACCCGTTGAAATTCCATATGAATTTGAGGATCAACTTTTCCATTCCTGCAGAAAAGGCTGTAGAATTCTGATAGGGGATTATGTCAGATCTGTAGATCACTTTGGATATCTTTTTTATTTATTTATTTATTTATTTATTTGAGAGAGAGAATGAGACAGAGAGAGCATGAGAGGGGGGGGAGGATCAGAGGGAGAAGCAGACTCCCTGCCAAGCAGGGAGTCCGATGCGGGACTCGATCCCGGGACTCCAGGATCATGACCTGAGCCGAAGGCAGTCGCTTAACCAACTGAGCCACCCAGGCGCCCCTATCACTTTGGATATCTTAACATTAAGTTTTCCTATATATGATCAAGAGATATCTTTCCATTTGTTGGTTTTCTTCCAGTAATTTGTATTTTTCGGTGTATAAGTCTTTCACCTTCTTGGTTAAATATATTCCTAAATATTTTATTCATCTGGCTGCTACACTATATGGAATTGTTTTTGTAATTTTCAGATTGTTCATTGCTAGTGTATCATGTACCCTGAAACTGCTGAATTTGCTTTTTAGCCTTAGTAGTAGTAATGTGTGTGTGTGTATTCTTTAGGATTACATATACCCTCCAAATATAAACACACACACACACACACACACATATATACACATATATAAAATATAATAATCACATCATCTGTTAATAGTTTTACTTTTTTCTTTCCAATATGGATGGTTTTTATTCTATTTTTTCTTGCCTAATGATGAGGCTGTATAATGTATAATGTTGAGTATAATGTTGAGTAGCTGTGGTGAAGACAGCATCCCTTGTCTTGTTCTGAACTTCAGGGGAAAACTTTGAGAATTTTACCATTGATATGATGTTGACTGAGTTTTTCATAAATGTACTTTATCATTTTGAGAAATTTCACTTCTGGTCATAGTTTTCTGTTTTTTACCATGAAACGGTGTTGGCTTTTGTCAAATGCCCATTCAATGTCAGTAATGATCATGTATTTTTTTTCCCTTATTCGATTAATGTGGTATGTTATATATTGATTTTGTACTGTTGAACTACTTCCTGAGATAAATCCCACTTGGTCATGGTGTATAATCCTTGTACTATGCTGTTGGATTTGGTTTGCTAGTGTTTTGTTGAGGATTTTTGCATCTACCAACTACCTAAACTACTGAAGGCTACTGAAGTGAGTCCTCATGGCTTTAGATCTAATGGTTGTCGGTAGGCTTTAGGCAGCTGATACTGCTGGCCATCCCTTCTTTTGATATTTGTTATTCTTGACTCCTTCCTCCCTGAAATACTCTTTCTTCTTGGTTTCTGAGGCAGTACTCCCTCCTGGGCTTTCTCTCATTTCTAGATACTCCTCCATCTCCACTAAAGATTTTTCTTATTATCATCCTTTACATGTTAGTATTTCTTAGGGATCCTCCGGAAGATGGGAGTGACCTCATCCACACCCAAACTCCAATGATCCTATTTATATTAGCAACTCCCAAGTCCATTGGGACTTACTGAAGACTCTAGATAAGGCCACTCCTCTGAGCTACATTTGGAGCCACCTCCTGAACAACTCCGATGGAATGTCCCACAGGTAGTACAGTACACACCAGGACTCACAGGTCTTTGCGGATCAGGCCTCGCTTACCTCTAGAGACTATCAAAGTTGTTCAACGACCTTTCAATCTTAAGGAGAGAGGTATGCCTTTCAGTTCATTTCATTTGAATCCCATAAACCAGTTATGCTGATTTCTAGCTCTCTTTGCTCTAGGACAATCTTTAGCTTTTTCCGTGTGTCTTTGTTGCCTTATTTATAAAGTGGGGATGATACTACTAGGTATGAGGATTAATGATAATGGAAAACGGTGTATGCAAAAATCTTGACTCATATTAAGTTCTAAATAAACTGCACCTATTTAGTAATAGTACTGGTCAGACGTGAGGGCATAATATACAAGGGAATGGAGAATAATACTAAACTGTCTATTGTTTCTGTTGACACTGATCTGTGCTTTCATCTGTTTTTATGCTGGGTGGGGACTTGAGCAGCAGATACCAGACGAAGAAGACTGGAGTCTTGCTCTAATAATCCTACTGGCTCCAATCTGGGGATTTATTGCTATAACAAGATCTTTTTATTCTTTTCATAATGAAGCCTCTTTTGGTTATCACACTGTATAGAAACCCATACTTACTAATTAGTGTGTTTTTACACTCAGTGCTTGCCTTAAGGTGACCATCCACTGATTTTCACTTAAATACTCCTGCTTCTCTATTCCCCCTGTCCTTGTGGTTCAAATCCTAGCTTTACCATTCATGAAACACAGTGGAAAATATATCCATTAAAAATCAGGTTAGAGGAGCACCTGGCTGACTCAGTCCTGCTCAGTGGTGCAGTATGCGGCGCTTGATCTCCAGGTCTTGAATTCAAGTCCTACGTTGGGCATGGAGCCTGCTTTAAAAAAATCAGATTAGAATTTGTTAAAACAGAAAGCTTGGAAGTCTCTGTACTTAAGTGTTTTTTCTAACAGTTCTGTGAAATAATTAATTGCTTTGTTTTAAATATTTTTTGCTTTGTTTTAAATATTGATAAGACACCCACCAATGAAATATTTATACATCATTTTCATATTTAAAAATAATAGATTTAAAAAATCAATTATTAAAGCTATGATTAATGCCTGAAGTCTTTCGATCAAGATAAAGGAATTTAGCTTGAATAAGACACTGTTATGGAAAATTTACTGTTTTTTAAAGCTCACTTTAAAAACTTGGTGCCTATTTTATGTAACTTCTTTGCTAAATTCATTTTAAAATGGTCACTTGGATTTTATTTCACTTTCAAATTATCTTTCTCTCCCAGTTCTTTACATTAAAAGGTACCCTGATCTTGGGTGCAATTATCGTATTCAAGGTTTGGTAACTTCATGCTTGGGGAGAAAGGTACGTTTTTTTGTAAGCTGTACCTGGCCACGGATGCTTTGACTCAGGGAATGATTTTGAGAAGCCGTGCTCGCGTTCCAAGCCCGTCGGCGTTCAACGAGTTAACTACGGGTGCCTCCCGTGCGTGGCCCGGGCAGCGCGCGGCCCGGCGGTCAGCCCCCCGGCAGACGCGCGCCTGGAGGTGCCGGGAACCGCGCTGCCCCGCCCGCGGGGGCGGTGCCAGCCGGGCCTCCGCCGCGACCCGCCCCCGCGCGCGTTGCGCCGCGCGTCTGCGCCGGGCACCCCCGCGGCCGCCGCGGTAGGTAGTTTCTCCTGATGATGCAAACACTCGCTTCCCGCATCCACTTCCCACAGAGGCCGCGGAGCCGGCGGGAGCCGGGAGCGCCGCGGAGCCGCGCGCCATGGGCAACATCCAGAAGAAGCTGACCCGCAAAAGCGAGGGCGGCAAGCGGCCGGAGAGGGGCGCGCCGCGGCGGGGTCGGGAGCTCGGATCCGGCGCGGACAAGCGGGGCCGACCGCGGGCCCCCGAGGCGGCAGGCAGCGCCAGCCAGCACCCGGGCAGCGGGCGGGGCGCCGGGGACCCTGCCGCCGCCGCGGCCCCCGTCCCCGCCGCCACGCTCGGCCCCGCGGGCTTGAAGAGCCAGGGCAACGAGCTGTTCAAAAGCGGCCAGTTCGCCGAGGCGGCCCTCAAGTACTCGGCGGCGATCGCGCAGCTGGAGCCTGCAGGTAGGCGAGAGCTGCGCCCGCGCCTCCCCGGACCCTCGGGCTGCGGCTCTCGGGACGTGTAGGGCCGCCGCCCGGATGACAGGCGCTCGCGTCCGTGCAGACCGGACGGAGGGCGGGGTGGGACCGATCTGGGCGCGCGGCACCTCGGAATGCGTAGCATGTGCCCGGGCGGGGCGCGTCTGCATGCGTCCCTCACGGCCTCGCCCTCTGAGGCCCCTGCGGGCACCGGGCGCTCCCCGGGCTCCGCGTGAGGGGCGGTCCGTAGGACTGCAGTGCCCCCGGAGACCTCAGTCGTCTCTTCGTGTTGGGGAACTGTGATTGCGCTCCTGGAGTTTAACCGTATTTAATTGAATGTGATTTTAGGAAGTGGAAGTGCAGATGATCTAAGTATCTTATATTCAAATAGAGCAGCGTGTTACCTAAAAGAAGGAAACTGCAGCGGCTGCATTCAAGATTGTAACAGGTAAACTGCGCGTTTTCAGGTTTGTCAAGAGATTACCATTTCAGTGTGATGAATGAATGCAGTATTTAATTTCTTACCGAATTTTCTTCATGGATCTAATTTCTTAGACACTTTAAAGACATGTTAATTGAATTATACCGAAAAATGATACATTTTTCTCCTTCATATATACAAAGACAGTTAATAGAAGAATGCAAACTTTTTTCATTTACACAGCCGTCACTTTAATCCATGCTCTTTTCATGTCAATTTTAGACTTTGGGAGAAGCCTTTCATCTAGTCTCTTTGGCTCCTCCACTGTAGCATCAGAACGACTTTTCCTGAAGCATTATTTTGTGTTTCAAACAGGTATTCAGTGGCTCAGTGTGGTGTTGCAGATAATTACAAGCTCCTCTTACCTCCTTGCCCCCCAAACAAGCTTTCTGCTCTCATTTGGGCCACTGTGATGCCCTCTGCACATCTTTGCTTCTGAAGTCCCTGCTCAACTGCCCCCTCTTCTTTGCCTTCCTGGTCACCTCAGGCTTCCTGGTCACCTGCATGGCTACACCCCTTGCACGGTCATTCTCACACCTGTGGGTACTTGTGTTATCCACTACAGTGGATTTTCAGCTCCGTGAAGTCAGGAACCGTGTCGTAGACCGCTTTGCAAGCACTATAGTCCCCCGTGGTACTCAACAAGTTACATACTGAGGTTGGTGAATGTATTTACATGAATAAAAAGTACTGTTTTCTTCCACCATTATGTAATAAGCCTGCTTCAGGAGCCCTTTGGAAAGAAGCTACTATTAGTGCATCTAAAAAATAACTTGTGTGTCCTGGCTTGACCCTCGCAGTCCTGGTTTACTCTTCTTGTCTGGTAAAATTACTAATATTACCCGTTTTCACTCTCAGAAGTCCTAGGTTGAACAATAACTTGTGGACAACCTCATTATAAGAAGAACAATTTATTATTTTTTTCAGTGTTAGTATCAGTATATTGATATGGGTAAAAACTTGCCAATTTCTGTGTCTACAGTTTAAAAAGAAGGTGTTGCGGGGCTTGGTTTTTTTTTGCCAATTTTACATATTCAGATTTAAAAATAAATACTATTTATATTCACTTGGCCCTGACTGTAGACCCGTCCACTGTTGTGCTGGCTCACACTACTTAATACGTTTTTAGGAGCTGGTTGAAGTCAAATTGGTAGCTTGAAATCTGCCATGGTTGGAGTACTAACACCATGAAAATTGGCAGGCACCTCAAATCTGGGTTTTTCTCCTCAGGAGAGCCAGTTGTTAAACATTTACCATTGCACTTAACTAGTAAGACCATGTGAATTTGTGGAATATCAAGTACATTGTGGTTTGCAGCCAAGAACCTTCACAGCACAAGTGTCTGTGGCCAACACGTTAACCTTCAGATTTATCTTAGGTCTTGCTACAGAGAGTGAGTTCAGGACTACAGTTCAAACTTGGGAACCCTACAGTTAGGGCTACTGCAAAACAGTGGAGTCACTTTATCCTTAAGTGAGATAGTTTAAGGTAGCAGACATTTTCTTGCTAAAATTTGTTGTGTTTCAGTGTAGATCTGGGAGGAAGTCAAAGATGGGATTCCGGCCGTGGTGTCTAAGGAGGCTAGAATGGAGGTTTGTCTGGAAGGAGAGCAGGAGACGGCCTGGGGAGGGGGCAGGGGTGGAGGGAGATGGGTGGTGGTTTAGTTAAGATGTCCTTAGATAAGAGCTGTGTTCTAGGCCAAAGAATCCTGCTTTGCTGGTCAGTACTGACCTCTCTGGAGCCCGACCTACTTAGATGTTTTCTTGATATCTGGCATATGAGTCCCAACATAAGGGGCATGAGGTGATTTTACTCCAAAGCAGTGAACCTCAAACTACTTTTTTTTTTCCAACTGTTTTGTTTTGTTTTTTTAATTTATTTGACAGAGACACAGCGAGGGAGGGAACACAAGCAGGGGGAGTGGGAGAGGGAGAAGCAGGCTTCCCGCCTGCAGGGAGCCTGCCGTAGGACTCGGTCCCAGGACCCTGGGATCATGACCTGAGCTGAAGGCAGACGCTTAACGACTGAGCCACTGAGGCACCCCTCAAACTACTTTTAATGCCAGAAAACTTGATTTGCTTTTGTAAACATGTTGAAATAAATGTATTTAAATCTGTATGAACTAGGAATCATTTAGTAGCAGAAATAGGACTATTTTCACCTCAAGAAGATTACATACATTTTAATGGAAGCCTATGTTTTAGTTTTTCACTTAATTGCTCTTTGGAGAGTTGTTAGTGTGCCCATGAGCCCTTATTCTAAGACAAGTGGTAGCAGGAGTCAAACTGAAAAAAAAACTCAATCAGGGCAAACTTTAAAATAAGGGAGAGGGGAACCTATGAATTAGCTTTCATAGATTGACCTATGAGAATAACTTAATGCAGTTTGGGGGAAAAGTGTTTAATTTTACACATCTGAACTCCTGGGGCCTCCTCTGAAACACTTACTCTGAGGTGTATCCCAGGGGTGTGCTGAGAGGATCACTGTTGGAAGTATAAGGGGGATTTGAGGAGCTCAGGGGGCTCTGGGCTTTGTCCTTCTCCTGACCACAGCATCTCCATGTTTCTGTTTTAAGCTTCGAGATAAACCATGAAACAGGGCAGAAGTTTAAAACCATTATCCTAGAAATTGCTTTATGTTCTCAGAATTGTTTATCAGCTTAAAAAAAAAAATCCTCTTCCCATCTGCCAGAGAATCTTTTTGGGTTATCTAAACTACACCAAAAGAATCTTTCGGTGACTTTCCATTGAGGATATTTTGACAGACTCACTAAAAATGAACATTGCCTGGTAATTTTCTGCTTTTGCTCCTCTTTGCTTCTCTCTGACAGGCTTCAAATTACAAGACTCTGTAGGGTCTTAACTGTATTAACTTGAATAGTTAAACCTTTGTGAGCTCTGGCTTAAAAAGTTCTCTCTGTTTTTATGAATGAATGCCCTTTTTTTTTTTCCTTAGTGGAATTTCCATTTATAAGCTCATACTCACTTTCAGGATTGTGGTTAAAGAGAAAAAACCTTGCATTTACTGGGCTGGGAGTGCTAAAAATTAAATGCATCATCTTCCTCAGTGTTATGTTCCACGCCTACCTGGGCTCTGTCTTGAGTGGCTGAAAAGCACCTTGGGCGTTGGAAGTCTGTGGTGACCTGGGGTAGTTGTGGTGACATGGGGTAGTTGTATGAGTATCGTACATGTTTGTCATCTGGGTTCATGTTGTTAATATCCCCCAAGGATGAAACTAAGCTAGATTTAAGGCAGTGGTAATGATGCTCAGAGATCGGTTTTCTATTAAGTAGGAGTTTTTACTTGATCTTAGTTTTACTTTTAAAGTAACTTTTATTGGTTATAAAAGTAATACATATGTGTTAGAGAAAAAAATGTAAAGCCCAGTACAGTACAGAGGAGATCATTAAAATAACCCCCAGTGGTAACACCTGGGCAGAACGAAATTGGTTAGATTACGCCTGTATGGTGCGGAGCCCGGGAGCACAGCCCCCTTTGCAGTGGAGTGTCTGTACAATGTGGAGAATTGTGAATGACTCCAACGAAGTTCCCTTATTGATAGTGCTTTTGGATGCGTGAGGGAGGCAGAGCGTAGGTTCGCTTGTGGGGCGTGGGGTGTTTGCTGAGTGCCTCCTGCGGGCCAGGTGCTGATCTCAGCCGTGGGGACAGTCACTGCCCTGGCTTTCCTGAAGCTGAAATTCAGAAGAACTGCCCTGTGGGCCGATCAGGCTCAGTTCCCCTCCGCCTCCTCACCTGCAGCATGAACGGATGACCTTGCCGGCTTGGGCAGTGCGAGGAGCGAGTCTGCAGTGGTTCGCACCTGGCAGGTGCTCTGTCAGCATCCCCTTGCCAGACCACTGTAGACGGGGATAGACAGCAGATCCCCAAGACTGTTGGAGAACAAGTAAAGCAGGCCTTACTCGTGCTTTCCCTGAAGGAAGTTAAACATGTAGCAGAAGACTGAACCCGAGGAGCAGACCTGCCATCCCTGGTGTGGACAGCCCAGGGCAGCAGACAGTCCCTGGTGGGGTGTGTAGAAAGTAGGCTCTTGCTAGGATTTCTACTCGC
>NC_138372.1:137828592-137912034 GCF_054177405.1 Leptonychotes weddellii
AATCTATTGAAAGCCTACCTTGTATTTGGTGCCATGGTGGGTTCTGGCAGGGCTGCAGGGGGAGGGTTTAGGGTATTGGAGAGGGTGGAGCACACTGCCCACTGCCAGGGAGCTCAGTCTCAGCGGGGAAAAGTAAATGCTGACGTGCTTTGCTACTGGTTTAAAATAAAGGAAGTAGGGCCACGTGGGTGGCTCAATTGGTGCATCCGACTCTTGATTTCAGCTCAGGGCATGATCTCAGGGTTGTGAGACGGAGCCCCTGTGGCGGGCTCCACACTGGAGTGGAGCCTGCTTAGGATTTTCTCTCTCCCTCTGCCGCCACCCAAAGTATATAAAATAAAGGAAGTAACCTCAAGTTTGATTGTTCTACTCTGAATTTGCCTTTCTAGTATATTCCTAGGTCCTTCGTATGAAATACCAGATATGTTTGTGTTTGAAAGTCCAGTACTACAGTGTATATTCAGTTAGTATAAGTTAAAAGAATAATTTTCAAAACAAATGACATGTAATATTTTTGTCTTCAGGGCTCTGGAACTTCATCCATTCTCAATCAAGCCTCTTCTTCGTCGAGCAGTGGCCTATGAAACTTTAGAGCAGTATCAGAAAGCTTATGTGGATTATAAAACAGTGTTGCAAATAGACTGCAGAATCCAGCTAGCAAATGACAGTATTAACAGGTAAGCCAGCCTGAGGCGGTGCCTGAGGTCTAGTTGTTTTCTACTGGAATTACGTGTTTTTCTTCCTCTTCTCCAAGAACGGTGTCAGAGTGTAGACATGTCCTCAGTTACTTACTTTGCATGCATGATTTTCACTCCCATCAAAACCAAACAGTTCTCTCTCTCTCTAACTTAATTTCTAACTGTCCTATAATCCATTTTGAGTTGTCCTCTAACACCTTTATATTTGTTTCCTGGTCCATTAATTACTGTTCAGTAAATTTTTTTTTTCTTAAGCTCAGCGTATAGATCCTCTTTGCTGTTGTGAATGCACAGAACTTAATTTTAGTATTTGTAAATATCTGTGGCGTTAGGAAAGTGTTTCCAGTGATGATGTAAATCACTAGTAATTCTAGCACAAGATCCAAAAATGTAGTGAAAACTGCCATATCGAATCTTCTTCTCCTACAGGGTTTGCACATGCTCAGTGCACCACCTCTGTCAGTGGAAGCGTAACTGTTGTTTCTCCTCAGGAGAGTGGATGTTTTCATGAGCCTGCTAGATTTTGTGTTATATGCCCTTTAAATAGACACTCATCTAGGATGAGTATTAATTTATCATGGTGAAATAGCAAAAATTTGGATCTAATTTATGTTATGACCTATTTACCCCCTGAGTGAGCATGGGAAGGTAAGAATTTCCAGACTTCATAAATTGCTTTCAGGTGAGATTAAAAAATGACGAGTTGGATAATATTTCTAGTTATGTATACTATTTTCTGATCCCATTTGTCCAGAGTATAGCTTCTTATGTGCGTTACACTGTGCCCCGTGTTGGTCTGGCCTGGCCTGCCCTGCGCCCCCCCCCCGCCCTGCAAAAAGACAGAAAGCAGCAAAATAACAATCTCTGTATTTAAGCAAACCAGAATATAGCCAGGGGGAAAAACATAAGACAGATTATCCCCACCGGTGGAAATATATTAGTAAGGTGGGGAAATCACAGAGAGGCCAGGCCCCTTTGGTCTGTGTAGGTTTCATTTGTGGGAGAGCAAGCGCCTGAGGTGGTCTTTGAAGAGCAATGATAGGAGGAGACCTTGAGCAAAATTGTACAAGATGAGAATGGCATGTTTTAGATTAATTCATTTCATAAAATCATGCCTTACCTCCCCACATGGTCCCACCGCACTTTGGAGAAGACCGTTGGAAAGATCTGTGTGTAGAGCGAACAGCCATTTCCTGGAGTGTCCACTCGTCACGTGGAACCTGTCTGATCCCAGCCTAACTGGAAGAAAGGGATATGCATTGGCAATTGGACCTGGGGCCAGATCAAGCCTTGGGCATTCACAGCCTCCTTGCTCTTGAGCTTGAAAATCGGGCAGCGTCACCTGGGAGGTCTCAACCATTTGCCCTGTGGCACAGCTGCCTTGCTGAAATGTCATCTGCTGCCTCCTCATATGTGCCCGGAGGCTCTTTTCCCCTTTTTTTAATTTTTAAAAAAATTTTTTTTTATTTTTTTAAAGATTTTATTTATTTATTTAAGACAGAGAATGAGAGAGAGCACATGAGAGGGGTTAGGGTCAGAGGGAGAAGCAGACTCCCTGCCGAGCAGGGAGCCCGATGTGGGACTCGATCCCGGGACTCCAGGATCATGACCTGAGCCGAAGGCAGCCGCTTAACCAACTGAGCCACCCAGGCGCCCTCTTTTCCCCTTTTTTGCCCAGTTAGTTCCTTCCTGTCCTTTAGGAGAGGACCTCCTTCCTCTAGGAAATGACTTTCCCTGATAGACCCAGCTCCACCCCACCATACATGTATTTTAGGCGCCCTTCCCACTTCCCCCAGAACACCGTGCCCTCTATTATTACCCAGCTTCCATATCGTTTGTAAATTCTCTGTCCCTTTTTGTAAAATTATTTTTCTCTCATTCTATTGGAAGTTCCTTGAGGTCAGGAATTGGGTTTTATCTGTCTGTGTGGTTGAAGTACCTCTTAACAGCAGATTCACTCAGTAAGATGTGTTGAATGAATTCATTCTCCAACAGAGAGCACAGTTCACTCCTGTGGTCGGCTTTTAATTTGCCCATCCTCTGTCCCCGGTCATCTCCAAGGTAGTTGGGCAAGCGGGATCTTCTCCCAGAGCTCGGCTTCCTGTGAGACAAAGTAGGAAGACAGCCGAATTAGCCGACAGAGAGGAAGGGCCTGTTGGAAGGTGTTGGAAAGTGGGTTCATAGTGATGGGCCGGAAGGTTTGACGGGAGAAATAGTTATCTGAGAGGCTGTGATTACTCCTCTTTCTGAACCTTGTGCACTATATATTTTGAAAAAATTGAAGTAAAATTCATGGAACATAAAATTGTCTTTTAAAGTATGCAGTTGAGTGGCCTTTAGTACATGCACACTTGTACAATCCACCACCTCTCTCTAGTTCCAGAACATTTATCATCCCCAAAGGAAACCTTGTCCCTATTAAGCAGCCACGCATTCTCCCTTCTCTCAGCCCCTGGCAACCACTCATCTGCTTTCTGTCTTGTCGGTTTACCTGTTCTGGATGGTCCCTGTAAATGGAATCCTAGAGTATGTGCCTTTTGTGTTTGGCTTTTTTCACCTAGTGTGACGTTTTTAAGGTTCATGTTGTAGAATATGTGAGTGCTTCCTTTCTTTTTATAGCTGAATAGCATTCCATTGTATGGCATAGCATGTTTTGTTTATCCATTCATCAGGTGATGGACACTGTGGTGGTTTCCATCTTTGGGCTATTGGGAATAGTCTGCTGTGGGCATTCGTGTGCAAGTGTTTGCACACCTGTTTTCACTTCCTCTTGGAGTATACCTAGGAGTGGAATCGCTGGGTCATGTGGGAATTCTGTGTTTAGCTTTTTGAGGATTGCGTTATACTTTTTATGTGTATTCATGAAGGTTCGTTTATGCAGATTGACTTTTAAGATTCATTCCCTTTTTAATCGAATGTTTCTTAGTGATACTTTATAAGAAGATGAGGGGGCTTTGTCTGGTTTGGCCATATATATTTTTCTGTGAAATACCCATTTTTTAAATTTCACTGTTCCTTTTCACAAATCCCATATTTATGTTTGTTTTTCCATGTGAACAACAGCAGCTTTTTTTTTTTTTTTTAATTTAAACCTCTGTGTTTATATTTTGTTTCTGTCTTCCATTAACCATGTTCCTCTTTTCCTCTCCAGGAATCTTATATGTTAAATTTCCCTGCATTTACTTATTTACTCCCTGGCAACACATCATCTCTTTTCAGCTGCTTCTTCCTTCCTCTCTGCTGGTAATACAAGTTTTGCTTGAAAATTCTCTTTTCTAAAGCTTTTTTTTTCCTTCTGTAGTTGTGGGTGGTCTTACATTATTTTTTAAAGTTATTTTCTTTACACTAAGATATGTGATATTTGGTTCGCATAACCAAAGATCACTATTGAAATTTCGGTTTAAGAAACTGTAAGAAAAAGTATGTGGATTGTGTTTGTCTCTGTATAAATAGAAAACTATGCACACAAGAAGTACTATTGAGTTAGCTAACTTGAATGCATTCTACTAATTACCTGTAAATCCTCTCATCTTGGGACACACCTTTTTAAAATCAGTTTCATTTCAAAGACATAGCTCAGTTTTGTTTTTAAACGTAAATATGATATTTTGTATGTTTAAAATGATGACAAAGTGATGATGGGGATGTTAATCTGAACTTTGTGATGGCCATTAGTAAACATCAATAGTATAAGGGCCCTCCTATTGGACTCCAGTATCCTGTCCTTTCATCTTTATGCATATGAAAACACAGCAAGTGAATAACATTAAAGACAAAAAAAAAAAAAGGCAAGGTAAGAGTATCTTAGCCATATGTAAATGCTTAAAGGAAAAACAATATTCCACATGATAGCTTGCCCTCATCAGTTTTAGCAGCTGGTCTTGTACACCTCTCTTTGGTGTATAGTTTGGGCATAGAAATTCTCAGGTGTTTTTGATTATTCTCAAGAGTAATGCATTATCAATTTAGTAATTATATTAAATGTTATGCGGGACATTTCTTCTAGGCCTCCTAAATTTTACCTTTATATTTCGCTTTTTATTGCATATACATTGAAAAAATTTTTAGACCTTCATTTTTTCTTTTGATACAGAAAGGATCTAAAGTTAACATAATTTTGGGCAACTTTTAAAAGTCCTTTTAAAGACAGTTTATGGGGACAGCAGATAGCTCAAGACTGTGTTTTCTATAGAGAAGTACACAAACGCAGTGTTGTAAATCTTACTGTTGATTTGAGCTTCGGTGATATAAAAAACAAATGGCATGATTAAAAGAGAAAACTCATTTTTTTTTAGAATAACAAGAATTTTGATGAATCTGGACGGACCAAGCTGGCGGGAGAGGTTGTCCCCCATTCCTGCTGTGCCCACATCTGCGCATTTGCGAGCTTGGCAGCCTGTGGCAGAGACGCCCCCCAGCCAAGGGGGGGATTCCTGCAGCCGGCCCCAGCCCGGCAGCACAGGTGGGCGAAGCCTACACACCCTTCTTTTCAAGGTTACCTTGAGCTGCGTGTCTGTTTTCACAGGAAAGCAGAAGGATAAGGGCGTTAACTCAGGCATCAGACCCAGGTTTAAGACCCTGTTCGCCCTCTTTCTAACTAGAGTCTTAAGAAGTTGCTTCCCACATCCAGTGTCCTAGTGTGTATGAAAGGGGGGAATATGAATAACTGTCTTGTGGCGTTGTTCTCAGGAATAAATGGAGAGATGCATACAAAATACTTAATAAAGGTTTAGTTAGCATTCATAAGAAAAAGAAGTAGCATGTAGTTCTCTTTTTTTTTTTTTTTAAAGATTTTATTTATTTATTTGAGAGAGAGAATGAGAGACAGAGAGCATGAGAGGGAGGAGGGTCAGAGGGAGAAGCAGACTCCCCGCTGAGCAGGGAGCCCGATGCGGGACTCGATCCCGGGACTCCAGGATCATGACCTGAGCCGAAGGCAGTCGCTCAACCAACTGAGCCACCCAGGCGCCCGCATGTAGTTCTCTCTTAACACCTGCATGTCGCAGGGCTTAAAGTAATAAGATTGGTGTGTTTGAAATAATAGAACAAAGTAAAATGCTACAACGTAAATATCTAGCAGGTATTTCTTTCTGCCTTATATCATAGTTATTAACATACCTGCATTCCCATAGTACCTACCTCATTACTTTGTGCAGAGTGTTTAATAAATGGGACTTCACTCTTGCTTTCTGCTAAAAGCCACTTCAGGCCCCATTTCTCCTGCCTGCTTAGGAACTCCATGTGTGTCCCTGGTTGACCCTCATCTTGTAGACACCCTGAGATTCCTGAGTCGTGATGTGGCTTCTGTTAGACCCTCATCCTCTTCATTGACTAGAAGGGAGATGCAGGGAACACCTACTTTGATTTGGAAAGTCTTGGAGATCTCTGGTTTTCTAGCGTTGGCTGTTACTGGAGTCTCGCACAAAGCATTTGCTCAGTAAAGGGTGGTCGTTTATTAACAAAGAGCATATACTGACTATACTGTAGATCTGTGTTAGTTAATCATGAGCACAAGTATAATCAGCTCTTCATATTTATGTGATTATTAGAATAGATACCAAAGGTTTAAAAACAATGGGGGAAGAAAAGCTTAAAGTTTTTCAGCAAATTGGGCAGGGAGGAATCCCTGTAATACTTTGTTTTAGGTCTTACATATAGCAGGATGTATGGGGAGTGTCATTTGGCCCCATTGTGTGGTCTTTTGAAACATGAAACATTAGAAATAAATTTAATTTCAGGATTTTTATTTTATATCCAGTTACTTAGGTAGACTTATTACATAGATTCAAAACTTCAGGTTTTCATACTTTATGTGTGATAGAAAACTTTGGTTGCAAGTACAGAAAATCTACTAACTTAAACTGTAAGGAATATTTTGGTTCATGTAACTGAAAGCTCATCAGGGCTCAGGTGCTGACTGAAAATAATAGAACTGTGGTGGTTTTAGGCTTCCTGGGTGCAGGTATCAGTGTCCCAAGAGAGAGAGACACCATTGCTTTGGGTAGCATTAATTTAAAAATGAGAAAATATGTTACCCTGAAAGCCCTGGCTTTTTTATCCTGTTACTTTCTTGACTCACATTTTATTGGTACTTACTCTAATGGGTCATGTGCCCATTCCTGAGCCAGTCTCTACGATGAGGACATGCCGTGCCCCGATTGGCTTAGCTATAAGCCTGTGTTCCTGATCAGTGGGGTCAGCTTCCTCTGAACGCCTGGGTTGAGTAGGAGAGGAGTGATAGCTGAGTGGACATCAGGGCACCCTGAGGAAGGGGAAAGGATCCTAAGCAGAGTCGGCCATGATCACTGCAAGATAGCACAGGTAATGGTAATAGTTGGGACTCTCTCACTGCAGGTAACAGAAAACCCAGCCTTTTATGGCTTAAGTGAAAAAGGTTGTTTATTGGCTCCTATCATGGAAACGTCCACAGGTAGAGTAGCTGCAGGGATGGCTAGTTTCAGGACTCATAGATTCTTCTTCAGCTCTCTATCTTGGCCTCTTTCTTGCTCTTTTCACCCTATCTTAGAAATATAGACTCTCCCCTTGTATCACCAGATGGCTGGATAGCTCCTCTCTTCCTCCTCATATTCCACGAGAAAGAGCAAGCATTACCAGAAGCTGCCATAAAAAATCTTTGTAGCTTATTGGCTCTCATAGGCCCATCCCTGACGAGTTAGATTATTGTGGCCAGGAAAGTATGATGTGCTGATAGTAACACAAAAATTACTCCAAAAGGTTGGGCTAGGGTAGGTCTTGCTTTACCTAAACTGCAGGACAGAGCGCGGGGGAGGTGTGGTTTTCCAAGGAAATGGGGTACTGGACAAATGTCCACCTCAGGCTTGAACAGGTTTGTGCATTTTTCATGAAATAGTTACTAAACCAAACACTGTAGATGTTTGTATCTCCAGTAGAGAAGACATATCGGTATGGATAAAATGATGTCATTATTTATGTTTTATTTTCTAATTTGAAAAAAATGTCATAATTGTATAATTTTTACTTACAGCCAATTTGTCTTTTTAATTTGTATACAAAGTTTCATTCCACTTTGACTTTAGCTCTGCATGGTGTGTGGTCAGGTTAATTTGCAATAGAATATCTGCTTACAGGTATACTGAAGATTTTGTAGAGGTGCTTATATGAATCCTTCCTCTTTTTCCCCCCCCCGCCTTGGGGGGTGTCCCATAGATGAAAAAATGTTTAAAACCCTTAAAGAAGAAGGAAATCAATGTGTAAAGGACAAAAACTATAAAGATGCCCTTAGTAAATACAGTGAATGCTTAAAGATTAACAACAAGGAATGTGCCATTTATACAAACAGGCAAGTTCTTTGTAACTTTACGTATTTATGTTAATTTTTTTTTTGGGGGGGGGATTAAAAAGTATAGACCGATTAATTGCCAAAGTTTTTTCTCCATCGTTTGGAGAATTTATATAGCATATTGTCCTAAGTGTTTTTCAAAGGGGCGGGGGCCATAGGCGTTCCAGAGAGACTGACAGCATGCGGTGTGGCGGGCTGAGGGTCCCCGTGGGCTGCCCTTGCTTCCCCTTCCTGGCCGCCCAGCTCCCTGTGCCCAACCAGGCCCGTGCGTGGTCGGCCCTGTAGGAGCAGGACTCAGCTGTCTTTCTGACGCGTTTCCTAAGTGTCCTTTCTCTCTTGGAGTCCTAAGGGAGGGTACCAGCATCCTTCAGTGTGTAGCAGGAATGGGCAGATTGTTCTGGAAAGCTGCTGAGAGGCAGTCTTTACCACATGATGGTAAAAGATTGCTATCTAGACTCCGGTGATGTGGGGATTTTCAGGAATAGGTAGAGTCTGGGGTGACAAGAAGAGTGAGGATAGTTCCTAAAGAACAGGGACTCCCAGCACACGTTTTCTTAGCTATTTCAGATGAATTCTTTTTACTCCGACCTCTCACTGCTTTGTTTTTGTGCATGTTTTCCTCTGTTGGCAACCATTTTGTCAAAAACGTTGTCACTAACTCCACCAGGTAGTGTTCTCCCCTTCTGCTCAGCCTCTGCGGTCCGTGGTATGGGCGGTTGCTCAGTTGGGCCTGAAACCGCCTCGCCCTTTGATGTCAGTACAGGGGGCTCACTGGGCAGCTCTCCTCTCCTCCCTCCACAGGCCTTCCTTCCCCTGCCCTTCTCGGGGTTCTGAAGGCGCAGATCCCTTTTTCACCCTGCATGCTCTCTGAGCCAGTCCATCTTCTCCCCAGTCCCCCTACCACCTTTCAGGTGTGCCCGCCGCCCTGTCCATCTCCCTCTGGGCTCCAGACCCGAGTACTCCACTCCTGTCTGCACTCCTGACTGACGCCTCCCTCTCCCGGGCTGTCTGCAAACTGGGATGTCCCCCTTCCAAATTCCTCTTTGGTGGGAGCCTTTCTCTCCGACCTCACTGTCACCCCTGTCCTGGGCCACCACTGACTCCTCCTAGATGTTTGCAGCACCCTCCATACTACCCTGCATGTCTTCTTCCCTCTTGTCTCCTTCTCCAAGGTTGCAACTCGAGCTATCTTTCTAAAACCTGGTGAACATGTTAGCCCTATTTGAGAACCCATTGGTGGACCTCCATGGAGCTCAGGAGAAAGCTCAGCCTCCTTGCCATGATTTATGGGACCCTTCACCATCTGGCCTGGCCTCCCTTCTAGCTCATCCCTGCACCCAGCCATATGGCGCTTTTCTTAGCGCATCAAGAGCACTGTGTGCTCGCTCGCTCGCTCTCTCTCTCTCTCACTGTGAGACTCTGCTCTTGCTGGGCCCCTGGCCACCACTCTCCCCTCCTACATCTTAACTCTTGGCCCAGTGCCTTTGCACTGGATAATTCTCACCTCATGGTCTGGGCTTCAACTTAAATGTAACTTCTTCTGGGAAGTCTTCCCTGACTACTCCTGCCCTTGCCTCAGCCCCGCCAGATTCCGTGACATTCTCAGCTGTGTGCTCCCAGAGAGAGCATCCTGTTTAGATTATACTGTGTTTGCTTGTTTTAAGTGTCTCTCTCTTCCACTAGACTGTAGCCTCCTTGAGGGGCCCAGACTGTATTTTGTTTGCAGTTGTATCCCCAATGCCATGATTACATGCATTGCAAGAAAACGCCATGATTGGAGATATGTTGTCTTCGCTGTTCATAATACCTCGTTCCTTTCATACTTACGTTACACCAGAGCGCTCTGTTACTTGAAGCTGCGCCAGTTTGAAGAGGCAAAGCAGGACTGTGATCGGGCACTGCAGATCGATGACGGGAGTGTGAAAGCGCACTATAGACGAGCTCTGGCTCATAAAGGACTCAAGGTGAGGACATCTTCAGTTGTTGTTTTTTTATAGAATTTTTTTATTTATTCATTTGAGACAGAGACACAGAGCAGGAGCAGTGGGGAGGGGCAGAGAGAGAGGGAGAAGCAGACTCCCCACTGAGCAGGGAGCCCAATGTGGGGCTCGATCCCAGGACCTGGAGATCATGACCCGAGCCGAAGGCAGACGCTCAACCATCTGAGCCACCCAGGTGCCCCGGAACTCTTCATTTTAATATGTAAATTGCAGCTCTGAAAACAGCATGTGGTTTTTATGAACATAAATCCTCGGATCATGGAAAGGGAATGAGATTATCCTGGGATTTAATCCTGCTTCTGTGCTAACCAGTCCTGAAACCTGGGAATGGGCCTCAGATTTCCCCTACCTTTAATGTGGAGCTAGATAATTTCTAAGATTCCTTCCAGCTCAAAAATTAGGATTTATTTGCTGATTTTCTAAGGAATTTTATTAGTTATCATAGGTCCACTTTAAGGGACAGGAAGGTTTGCTACTGAATCACTGAAGGCAACCAGCAATGCCGCTGGATTCCTCCACCAAACGATTGGGGTTGTCTGTGGGGTGGGAGGAAGGCGTCGGAACGGAAGATTAATTCACCCAGGGGAAGTTGGTAGAGACATATCAGAGATTGGGAAGCTGATGGTGATTTGGGCTTTAAACTGGCTGGTTGGTTATCAGTGTGAGACTGTGGAGTGATGTTCTTCTCTAAGAAAACCACACCGTTATTTTCAAAGTATTGTATAATTTACACTTTTCTTTAGACTGAGTCTTCTGTGGAAATACTTTAATGAATGTTCATGTTTGTAGAAAGTAACATCAGAAGGACAAATTAGAACATACTGGGCTGTGGCATTTTTTGAAATTGTATTTCTTTTTTTTTTTTTTTAAAGATTTTATTTATTTTTATTTGAGAGAGAGAGAATGAGAGAGAGGGAGTACATGAGAGGGGGGAGGGTCAGAGGGAGAAGCAGACTCCCCGCCGAGCAGGGAGCCCGATGCGGGACTCGATCCAGGGACTCCAGGATCATGACCTGAGCCGAAGGCAGTCGCTTAACCAACTGAGCCACCCAGGTGCCCCTGAAATTGTATTTCTTAAAAACCAATTTGTTTTAGGGCCTAATACAATGAAATTCACACATTGTAAGCCTACAGGTCATTGACTTTAAGTTGAGATATGATTGACATATAACATTGTATTAGTTCTGAGTGTATAACATAATGATTCGATTTGCAAAATGATCACCACAGTAAGTCTAGTTAGCATCCCATCAGCACACATCATTACCATTTTTTTTTCCTGTAATGGGAACTTTTAAAGATCTACTCTTGTAGCAATTTTCAGATACACAGTACAGTGTTAAAACTGTCGTCACCATGCGGTCCGTTATATGTATCTGCATGACTTATTTTTTAACTGGACGTTTGTACCTTTTGACAAACCGTGTCACCCACTCCCCACTCCCCGCCTTGCCTCTGACAACCACCAGTTTGTTTTTATATCTGTGAATTCAGTTTTCTGTTTTTTTCTAGATTTCACGTACAAGTGAAGTCATACGGTAATTGCCTTTCTCTGTTTGCCTTATTTCACTTAGCATATGTCCCTGAGGTCCACCCATGTTGCTGGCAGATGGCAGGGATTTCCTTTTGTTGGAATAATATTCCATAGTGTAGCTATATCACATTTTCTCTGTCCGTTCATTCAGTAACGGACACTTAGGTTGTTTCCATGTCTTGGCCGTTGTAAATATTGTTGCAGTAAACATGGGGGTATGGTATCTTTTAGATTTAGCGTTTCCATTTCCTTCAGATAAATACCCAGAGGTGGGATTGCTGGATCATATGGTTGTTCTAGTTTTAGTTTTTTTTAAGGAGCCTCCGTGCTGCTTTCTGTAATATTCCCACCGCCAGCGCACAAGGGTTCCCCTTTTCCCACGTCCTCAGTAACACCTGTTGTTTCTTGTGTTGTTGAGTTTAGCCATTCTGACAGGTGTGAGGTGATAGCTCATTGTGGCTTTGATTTGCGTTTCCCCGATGATGAGTGATGTTGAGCATCTTCTTATGTACCTGTTGCCCATCTGTATGTCTTCTTTGGAGAAATGTCTGTTCAGTTCTTCTGCCCTTTTATTAACCAGATTCTTTTTTTGATATTGAGTTGTTTATGTATTTTGGATATTAACCACTTATTAGATATGTGATTTGCAAATATTTTCTCCTACTTGGTAGTTTTTTCATTTTGTTTCCTTCACTGTGCAGAAGAAGCTTTTTAGTTTGGTGTAGTCCCAGTTGTTTACTGTGATTTTGTTACCTTTGCTTTTGGTGTCAAATCCGAAACCCAAGACCAGTGTCAAGGAGCTTTACTGGCTTTGTTTTCTTCTAGGAGTTTTATGGTTTCAAGTCTTATGTTCAAATTTAATCCACTTTGTGTTGATATTTGTGGATAGTATAAGATAGTGGTCCAGTTTTCCCGGCACCATTTATTGAAGACTGTCCTTTCCCCAGTGAGAATTCTTGGCTCCTTTGTCATAAATTAGTTGGCCGTATATGCATGGATTTATTTCTGGGCTCTCTATTCTGTTTTATTGATCTCTGTGTCTGTTTTTATGCCAATACCGTACTGTTTTGATTACTGGAGTTTTGTAAATATAGTTTGAAATCAGGAATTGTGATGCCTCCGCTTTGTTCCTTTTCAAGATTGCTTTGGCTATTTGGGGTGTTACCAGGTTCATATAAGTTTTAGGATTGCTTGTTTTATTTCTGTGAAAAATGCCATTGGAATTTTAAATAGGTACTGCATTGAATCTGTAGATTGCTTCGAGTAGTGTAAACATTTTAACAATATTAATTTTTTCCACCCAGGAGCACAAACTGTCTTCCCATTTATTTCTGTCGTCTTCAGTTTCTTTCATCAGTGTCTTATAGTTTTCACTATACTATGTACAAATCTTTCACCTTCTTGGTTAAGTTTATTCCTAGATACTTTATTCCTTTTGATGCAATTGTAAGTAGAATTGTTTTCTTAATTTAATTGTTGATTTTTGAATAATGCATATCCCCATGTAGCCACCACTCCAATCAAGGTAAATGATCAGAAAGTTCCCTGTGCCCATTCCCCTCCTTCCACGCCCACCCCCAGGCAGCCATTCATCTAGTTTCTATCATTGTAGATTAGTTTTCCTTCTTTTTGGCAGTAACATAAGTATAATCATATAGAATGTACTGTATTCTTTGGCTTTTTTTTTTTTTTTGCTCAGCAGAGCGTCTGAGAGTCATCCATATTGTGTGAATATCAGGAATTGTTTCTTTTTATTACTGAGTTTTATTACTGAATATACTACAACTTTTTTCTTTTTTTCTTTTTTTTTTTTTTTTTACATATTCACCAGTTAATTACATTTAGATGTTTTCCCTCTGGGGTTGTTAAGAATAAAACTGTTGGAGCACCTGGGTGGCTCAGTCGTTAAGCGTCTGCCTTCGGCTCAGGTCGTGGTCTCGGGGTCCTGGGATTGAGCCCTGCATTGAGCTCCCTGCTCAGCGGGAAGCCTGCTTCTCCCTCTCCTACTCCCCCTGCTTGTGTTCTCTCTCTTGCTGTCTCTCTCTCTGTCAGATAAATAAAGTCTTAAAAAAAAAAAGAATAAAACTGTTATAATTATTCCTTCCCACATTTTTTATGAACTTGTACATGAACTGGTACAGCGAGAGGCCAGGTGCAGATGGGAATGGGGATGGAGAGAGATGGTCAGATTATGAAGGGCCTGGGAGCCTTTCTCTGGTGGATAGGCTTGATCCTGAAGGTGGTGGGATCCCCTTAGGGTCAAGGGGGGCATGATGGATCAGATTTGGCAGCAGCGTCAAAGCTGGATCACCGGGGGCCCAGCACGGAGTAGGGAGATTGGTTAGAAGCTGCCAAGGTAAGAAGCAGTTTCCTGAAGGAAGGTAACGAATAGCGGAGGGAAGAGAGAAGGTCTATTTGCCGGGACTTCCGTAACAAAGTACCACACGTCGTGGCTTAAAGAGAAATACATTTTCGTAACGGTTCTCAGAGTTCTTAATCTTAAGTTGTCAGCCGGGATGGCTCTTTCTGAGGACTGTGAGGGAAGGATGTGCTCTAGGCCCCTCTCCTTGGCTTGTGGATGGCTGTCTCCTCCCCGTGTCTTCAGTTTGGCTTCTCTCTGTATATGTGTGTCTGCCAGTTCCCTCTTTTTATAAGGACACTAGTCCTACTGGATTAGGGCCCACCCTAATGACCTGATGTTAACTTGGTTACCTCTTTAAAGAACCTGTCTCCAAATACGGTCACATTCTGAAGTGCTGTGGTTAAGACTCCAACAGGGGAATTTTCAGGGGGACACGGTTTAGCCCATAGCAGAAAGTGAGGGGTTAATTCCAGGGCGTTTGAAGGTAAACATCCTGAGCAGTAACATGTAGGGGGGAAGGAGCAGAGGGGGTGCCTCTCAGCTTCCTGGCTTGGGGATTGAGTGGTGCAGTATGATAATGGAGGGTATTCAGGAGGAGGGAGAGGTTTGAGCGGGGAGAGGGATAGTTCAGTTTGACCTTATTGAGTTTGAGGTGATTTTTTTAGTTCCATGCCCATCACTGACAGGGCAATATCTAAAAATATATTCTGTAAAACCGGGGTTTTGTTGGGAGAGGGCAGTCACGCTTCTACCTAGTATAGCAAATGAGTCCAAGCTGTGCGCACTGAGCGCTCAGGCTTTTGTGTTTCTAGATCCTGGATCCACCGAGGTGGTGGTCGAGCCGCATCCGTGCAGCTGCTGTGGCAGGACCCCTAGGCCGGTGGGGCCGTGCCGTGCCTGCCCCCCTTCTCCCGCCCAGTGTGTTCTCAAGGATATTGTGAAGGACACAGATCGAGAGCCAGGCGACGAGGTACATCGGGCCAGGGCCAGAAGGGTCCCGAGCACAGCAGCCTCTGTCCGCGTGGGGCTTGCCGTGCACCGCCTGCCTGCATGTGGTGCATGGGGTGCATCTGCCGCCGGCCCGGAAGCCCCCCGTGTGACCCGACCCGCTCCCCCCACTCCTTTTTTTGTTAGCAACACACTCATCCGTAAACCTCACGTAAAGATTTCTTGGCTGGTGTGTGGCACCATGAGGTAACAGAGGCTTCTTCACAATTTACTCCGCTTTTTCTGAGTTTAATGGATTCGGGCACATGAGGGTAGACATGCATGACGACTCATAGTTTGCGTATGTCCAGACTCTAAAAGCACCTTTACCTCAGACTGGCTGCCTGATTCTTTGAACCTGTTTTTCTCACATAAAGGCAGAAGGTGGACCTAATGAAAGACTTTTTATACTTCTTTGGAATGAATTCTAGAAATTGTATTACGCGGAAAGATAATCCCAAATTTGAGTAATCCTAGCCCACTAGGTTATGAGGCCGGCAAGTTGTGTTTCTGGTTTGAGTTCTTGTAGCTTCCATTTATATATCCTATAATTTTGAGTTATGTGCCAAGCAGATTTAATTTCAAGATCTTCAAAGGCGCCAGCTGCTTATCAAATGCTTCAGAACTCACACCCGGATCCACTTCCTTAGTGTGTCTGTAAGGAGAAGTTGGCACAGAGGCTTGCGGGGAGCAGGTGCCCTACCTGTGGTTACCAGCTGAGTGCTCTGCTTTCTTAGATCTTTTGTTTTCTAGATGCCTTTAACTGTGTGCGCGCACGCGCCAGTTTTGAAAATTATAGGGCTGTCACTCAGAATCTCTTTTCTTCCAAGTTTTTATTTGAATTCCGGTTAACCTACAGCGCAGTACTAGTTTTGGGTATAGAATTCAGTGATTCAGCACTTCCATGCAACCCCCGCTGCTCATCTCAAGTGTCCTCCTCAGTCCCCGTCACCTACCTAACGCCCCCACCTCCCCTCTGGTAACCAGTTCTCTGTAGTTAAGAGCCTGTTTCTTGGTTCGCCTCTCCTTTGTCCCCCCTGTGTTCAATTGTTTTGTTAAGTTTCACATGTGAGTGAAACCCTGTGGTATTTTGTTTCAGAATTTCTTTCTCTTACTGAGTGCCAAGTCTGTGGGTCACAGTGGTGAAGAGCCCATGGTTTGCCTGAGGGAATGTGCAGCCCATTTAAGTGGGGATGCTGTAAGGCTACAAATACCAAACAGTCATATAATTGTTACTACATTTTAAGTACATCTATTAATACTGTAATTATACTTTTTTCTTTAAGGCCCTAATGCAGCAATTAGCAACTTTTAATGTCCTCCTCTTTGCCGGAGCCACACTCTCCTCTGTGTAGGCCCTGCTCTTCCCTCCACTGTGTGCCTGTTTCCCTTCAGGGCTTGTGTTCCCTGACAAGTGTATCAAAAGGAGACTCCTTCCCCCTCATTAGTATCCAGAGAAAACCTTGGCTTTCTTAATTGCATTAGTGATAGTCCGTACTTTATTCATTCATTTACTTTTTAAAAATTGTTTCCCTTCCTAAGACAGAGGCTTCCATAGGGGCCAGGGCTGCCTGACCATTCTTGGGATCTGGCAGATGGGCTCCTCCCTCTTCCTGCTCTCTTGTCTCTCTTTACATTTGCTTGCCCCTGTTGTAACTCTTTATCAAAGTGTTATTTCATGTTTTCTTAGGTCTTCTCCAACCAGACAGATCGCTCTTTAGGCACAGCTTTTTTTTTTTTTTTAAGATTTTACTTATTTATTTGACAGAGAGACAGCGAGAGAGGGAACACAAGCAGGGGGAGCGGGAGAGGGAGAGAAGCAGGCTCCCCGCTGAGCAGGGAGCCCGATGCGGGGCTCGATCCCAGGACCCTGGGACCATGACCTGAGCCGAAGGCAGACGCTTAACGACTGAGCCACCCAGGCGCCCCTAGGCACAGATTTTTCTTAAATACAAAACAAAACACATATTGTTTCCAGTGGTGTGGGACTTCTTCCATTTCCGAGGCCATAGCTCACAAATCTGTTTTCAGGCTTCTCACTGGGATTCCATAGCTGTGTTCTCATTTGCTTGGTGGGCATTGCTGCCTTGATCGTCCCAAGGATTCTCTCGATGCCTCAGTTTCCTTATCTTTAAAATGCGGACAGCAGTTAGTATGTGTAGGGCTACTGAGAGTAAACTAATACTTTCAAAATGCAGAGAGAGTGGTTAAGAGTTAGCAGTTATTACTACCTCAACTTGTCTGCTGCCCCATTCCTTGCCTTTCAGTATGGTTCCCAGCAGGAACACTTCGGACTGGAATACAGTGTTACTTGTTTTTCTATAGCAGGTTTCAATTGCACTGTTGTGACCCAGTGGTATGTGATTTGTTACTAATAGAACAGTGTATTATGGTTTGTAAATAATTTACCTTTTTTACTGAATGAGAGCAGATTTATGTTAATCTCTTTAAACAGGTCACTTTTGCTCTAGTGTAATACTGGGTGGAGGGGGGAGGGGAGGGATGTGGCCTCACAGCGAGCCCCCCAGGAACGCCACATAACCACTAGCCTGTCTTACCTGGGCCTCAGCCTCCGCCTCCAGTGCATGCGCTTATTGGTAGGTCATGAATACTTAGGGAGGTTACACATCATTGGAATTCTTTGCCTCCTTACAGAATTAATTTTGGTTTAATGAAAACATTGGTCTAGTTCTAGAATGGCCTGTCACATCAGACTGTGATTTTGTGGTATCTTGTCTCTACTACCAGATTCTTTGCTATGTTTTGTTAAGCTTAGATTCCTTTTCCCTCACCCCCTCCCAATGTATTGTTTGACTCTGTGGAAGAATAAATGTTGCTGCTAGCCTATTTGAAGAGCATACCACTTTGAAGGGTTTTATGGTGCAGGATATTATGTGACAAGTGACATTGGATAGCCCTTTACATAGGCTTAAAGTATTCCTTATTAATTCATTTATACTTGGTACGGCCTTGGTGAAAACCAGAGTAGACTACTGAAGCTTTTGTTATCCTTAAAGATGAGAAAACTGAAACTCAAAGATTAAGTAGGATTTTGTTCCAGTTTCTTAATTAGTAGGTGCTAACATGAGGATGTTTGTTCTTCCATTCACTCACTCAGCAGACGACAAATGCCTGCTATACACCAGGGACTGGGAAGGTTGTGGTGACCCCGAATTGAACTTGAGTCTTCCAACTCCAGATTCCCTGCCTTTTCTTTTCTGGTGGATGTTCTGTGTTATGGGTGTTAATATTTTAGTTCAAGACTACTGTATGGGCCTGACGTTATCATCAGGGTACTGAAGGGAACCCCTGTACACGTTCCACGCTACTCAGCTTATTCTCACTCCCACTTGAGCTAATCTGTGCCCTGTTTTTATTTATGAAAATTATTTTCTCTGCTTTCTACTTTCAGGATTATCAGAAAAGTTTGAACGATCTCAATAAAGTTCTCCAACTAGATTCAAGTATTGTTGAGGCAAAGATGGAACTGGAAGAGGTAACCAGATTCCTTAACATTAAGGACAATACGACATTATTCAACAAAGAAAAGGAGAGAAGGAAAATTGAGATTCAAGAGGTATTTGATTATCTTAAGGACTCTCTGGGGGATTTTATATTGGATTCTAAAGTCAGATTCAGGGGCACCTGGGTGGCTCAGTCGTTAAGCGTCTGCCTTCGGCTCAGGTCATGATCCCAGGGTCCTGGGATCGGGCCCTGCATTGGGCTCCCTGCTCGGCGGGAGGCCTGCTTCTCCCTCTCCCACTCCCCCTGCTTGTGTTCCCTCTCTCACTGTCTTTCTCTGTCAAATAAATAAAATCTTTATTTTTTTTAAGTCAGATTCTTATGAGTTCTACAAAAATGTTTTAAATTTTTTTATTTTAATCTCCAGTGAAGAAATTTCAACCAGTTACAGAGACAAAACTTTTCCTTTGCCATAATTAGCCATTGTATTGCGCAGCTTGGGTCCATGGAGGATATTGGGATTCTGCATTACTGCAATTCCTCCTTTCTCTGCATTCCACCCCTCCCCCCCCCACACCCGCCTACAGTTTACATTGTTTCCACCCCAGAGTGCTCTGGGGGCCTGTGGTCATTGAACTTTGCTTCAGGGTAGACCCGGAGAATCCTGATAGGACTGATTCAAATTTCAGTGGCCTTCCCATACCCCGTAGGGATTTTTTAGATGATTTAGGCCTTTTTAGCACTCTGAAACAAGACTGGCCTCATCAGAGATCTTGGACTACTCCTGAATCAAACTCCGTGTCTTGTGCTCCAGCTTTTTGCTTTGCCTTTAGTGAAGAATGTCAGCTCATGGGGCACCTGGGTTACTTAGTGGGTTAAGTGTCTTGACTCTTGATTTCAGCTCAGGTCACAATCTCATGGTTGTGAGATCAAGCCCTGCTTTGGGCTTCTGAGCTGATGTGGAGTCATGGAGCCTGCTTAGGATTCTCTCTCTCCCTCTGCTCCTCACGGCCCCCCCGCCAATGTGTGTGCACGCACGCGTACAAGCTCTTGTAAAAAAAAAAAAAAAAAAAAAAAGCTCTTGAATTCTTGTGTATTCATGAATGGTGATATGACTCCATTTATCACCTTATATTTCCATTATAGAGTAAAAGGCAAAAAGTGAGAGAAACCAGAAGTATTTTTCCTCTAAGGAGGGAAGAAAAGTATGTCTTAAGTTCATGTCTTTGTTAAATATAAGAAAATAAGTGTAAAATTTATCATGAAAAAGAGTTTTTTTTCTTTTTTTTTAAGATTTTATTTCTTTGACAGAGAGAGAGACACAGCGAGAGAGGGAACACAAGCGGGGGAGTGGGAGAGGGAGAAGCAGGCTTCCCGCCGAGCAGGAAGCCTGATGTGGGACTCGATCTCAGGACCCTGGGATCATGACCTGAGCCGAAGGCAGACGCTTAACCGACTGAGCCACCCAGGCGCCCTGAGATAAAGTTGTTATAGGTCGTCTTTCATGGAAAACTATAAAAAATTTTAATACTTTCATGAAGGGATATTTAAAACTTCCTAAAAAGAATAGATTTTACTATTATAAATTACACTTTTCACTTAGAATTTGACTAAAATATAGCCTACTAGTGTTTTCCAGTTCCTTCCCATTTTAATAAACGTAGCTTGGGATGTGGGCAGTGGCTGTTACGTCACAGTATCATTTTTTTCCCTCATGAAGGTGAGCGAAGGCCAGGAGGAAGAGCCTGGAAGGACCTCGGAGGAGCTCTCCACTGACTGCCCTGCCTCTGAGAACGGGGACACAACCAGCGGGCTACCAGAATACGATGAAAAACTACCTATCACCAAGCCTAACAACGCCTATGAGTTTGGTCAGGTTATAAACGCTATCAGTATGCGGAACGATAAACAAGCCTGTGCACACCTTTTAACCATCACTGAACCGAAAGATTTGCCAATGTTGTTGAGTAACAAACTTGAAGGGGATACATTCCTTCTCCTCATTCAGTCTCTGAAAAATAATCTTGGTAAAGATCCCTCATTGGTGTATCAGCATCTTTTATATCTAAGTAAAGTAGAAAGGTTCATGGTAAGTGGAAAAATGACTTAATAGAGATTTTCTTCCACGGTTTCTGTAACTTTAAAATGTTCATTTTTTCTTAATTAAGCTAATACAGTTTTTCTCTTTCTTCCAGATGATGTTGACACTAATTAGCAAGGGCCAAAAGGAGCAAATTGAACAGCTCTTTGATGACCTCTCAGACACACCAAACAAACATTTTACTTTAGAAGACGTACAGGCCCTAAAAAGGAAGTATGAGCTTTAAGTAAGACTATGGTTAGATTTCTTCCATGCATGTATGTTTTCCAGTAACGCTAGTGGGATGGTATTGTAATAGAGTTGCATGGATAAAACCTGGTTTAGAAAAGATCCTTTGGTCTGGACTATAAAATATTTTACTTATTTTTATACATAGAACATGTATATTCTACAATATTCTTATTAGTTGTAAATATTTTCTTACGTACCAAGAGCTAACATCTTTATATTTAATAAGTATATTTCGAACTTGTTTAAAGTACATTTTAATTTATATTATACATTTTCTTTTAATTACTCACTTGTTAAAAATTTGAGTTAAATTACATTTCTTTGGGCTCTGAAGGATTCCTCTAAAGTTTGATAGAAATGTATTTCTTTAAAAATCATTAACAATGATTATTATATCACCTTTATTTCCTGCTATGATATATATAAATCCCATTTTATACTACTTGTGGATTACAGTCTGCTTGGGTGAAATGCAACACTTAAGTCTTCTGAGATGATTATTAAATAAATTGTGATTATTAATTCAAGAGCTATAAGAGGAACTTATTTTTTCTTACATGGAAACATTAAAAACAAAAATTGGCAAAAATTTTTACTACTTTTTCTAGATTTTAAAAAGCTCCTGTCCCGTATATATTGCTTATGTAAATAATAACGAAACCACCACTGTATAAAAGCAAACTAAGCCTCCGTTTTGTCACCTCCACATTTTCCCCAATGTTTAAATGTTCCTTTTCCTTTTCCTTTAAGCATGACCATATTTATTCCCTTAATGGAAAGTGAGGAAATCTAACCATATTGAAAGCTCCTTTGTTAATTGGGTCAAAGTAAAAGTATTTCTTACAATAAAACATTTAGGTCTGTATCAATGTACTGTCATTTATTCCTATAGTTGTTAGAGTCAATTCTCTTTTTCTGGAGCATTCTTTAGGTATCACTTTCATTATTTCCATATTCATTATCTAATCTTTTAGAATTACAGAATTTTAAAAAATCATTGTGGGTAAATGATACCTTTCAAACTCTGACATTTTTCTTTTTAACTGTTCTTTGTTCATTCATGAAAATCTGTGACTCGAGTCTTCAGGCAAACAAAAGTTTTCTCCTTTTGAATGTTAGTAAACTCCAGAGACATCACAAGGAAACCTTTTTTGTTGACAGTTACATACCCAGCACCTGGCTGCACGGGGCTAAGCCGTCTGGCAGTGGTGGGCCTCTCCAGAGAAGGTAGAAAGTAGTGAGTGCCCAGCTATGCCAGTTGTTGGGTCACGGCTGGAGAAATCCATTTGTCTCCAGCAGCAGCCTGGGTACCAAAGTGGACCTGCAGGATTTTGAAGGGGAGGGAAGAGAGGGGAAGGAAGCAGGTAAGAATATCAAAGGGCATTAGAAGAAAGAATGCAGTTCCTGCTGACTGCTTCAAGCAGTCTGCCCATATACCTCTGAGAGTATCCCACTCAAGATTGCTCCACGGGGTCCACAGCACCCCCAAAACCCCAAGTGCCAAATGTACACCAGCTCCCACTATGTGGCTGGATCCCTGTGCATGCTCATGATGGGGCAGTGAGAACAGGTCCGGTGATGAGAGTGCTCTCAGAAAAATGGACCAGGGTCCCTGGGCAAGGGAGAAATCACCAACTGAAGCTGTGGAGCTATGGCACCACCTTCTGGAAAACAGGTTTCCAGCAGCCAGCCTGGTGAGTTACAAGAAAAGATGGAAGAGTTTTAAGAATTCTGCCACTAGAGGGAGCAGGAAGAGTGGAGCAGCTTTGCCCATTCAAAAGTCGAGGAAACCTGATGTAGCAACACCGGAGAGCAGCACTCCATCGGAAGGCAACCAGTAAAGGCTCAGGGGGTGTCTGCTACTTGAAATGTGAAAAACAGCAATGCAAAAACACAAACATGAAAATCAACTATTTCACCCCCAAAAGATCTCAGTAATTCAACAGTTGAGCTCAAAGACATAGAATACTGCAATCTAGCTGATAAAGAATTCAGAATAACTGTTCTGAAGAACACAACTAGCTACAAGAAAACTCAACACAATGATATTAGGAAGGAAAATACATAACTTTTTTTTTTAAAGATTTTAGAGAGTGTGCATGAGCAGAGGTCAGGGAGCAGAGGGCAAGGGGAAGCAGACTCCTCACTGATGGTGGAGCCCGAAGCAGGGCTTGATCCCAGGACCCTGAGATCATGACCTGAGTTGAAACCAAGAAATGCTCAACCAACTAAGCCACCCAGGTGTCCCAAACAAAAGAATAATTTATCAGGGGCACCTGGGTGGCTCAGTCGTTAAGCGTCTGCCTTCGGCTCAGGTCATGATCCCAGGGTCCTGGGATCAAGCCCCGTGTCGGGCTCCCTGCTCAGCGGGGAGCCTGCTTCTCCCTCTCCCACTCCCCCTGCTTGTGTTCCCTCTCTCGCTGTGTCTCTCTATGTCAAATAAATAAATAAAATCTTTTAAAAAAAATAATTTATCAGATGAAAAACACAAAAGAACCAAATTCTGGAGTTGAATTCAGTGAATGAGACTACAATAGAGAGCCTTTGTAATAGAATAGAGCAGATGAAAGACAATAAATGACTTAGAGGATAGGACTTTTGAAATAATCCACAATCCAGAAGAGGGAGAAGGGGGCGGAAAGTTTATTTTAAAAATAACTGAAAGCTCCCCTAAACCTGGGGAAAGATTTGGACATCCAAATTCACAAAGTTCATAGATCACCCTATTATCTCAATGTGGAAACACCTTCTCCCAGACACGTTACAAGGAAACTACCAAAATCAGAGAATCCTAGAGGCAGCCAGGGGTAAAAAAAGAGTGTAACTTACAAAGGAACCCCCATTAGGCTCTCAGATTTCTCAGCAAAAAAAGGCCCTATAGGCCGGGAGAGAGTGGAATGACATATTCAAAGTGTCAAAAAATAAAAACTGCCAGCCGGAGTTAAAAAGACTTGCCCAACAGACAAAAGCTACGGGAATTTATCACCACTAGGTCTGCCTTGCAAGAAATGCTGAAAGGAGTTCTTCAAGCTGAATTAAAAGATGCTAATCAGTGACATGAAAACATCTTTATACTGGTAAAGGTGAAAAATACTCAAATTTATAAAACTCTAATTCTATAATAGGATAGTATATTAGCCACTTAACTATACAGTATAAAGATTAAAGGAAGAGTATTAAAAATAACTTGCTACTGTAATTTGCTAACAGTACGCAATATAAAAAGATGAATTGTGATAAAAATGTAGGAGTAAAAGTGTAGAGCCTTTAATAGGCAAGTGAAGATCAGCTGCTATCAGCATAAAATGGACTATCTCATGTATGAAATGTTTTAGGTAAGCCTCATGTTAATCACAAAGCAAAAATCTAGATTGACAAAAGATTAAAAAAAGGAAACATATACATGGGGTATACCCACCATGGAAAATCACAAAGGTGAAACAGAAACAAGAAGGAAAGAGGAATCAGATGGCAGTTGTAAATCCCTACATATCAATAATTACGCTAAATGTAAATTGAATTCACCAATCAAAAGGCACAAAGTGGCTGGATAAAAAAAAGTAAGACCCAACTATATGCTTCACACAAGAGACTCACTTCAGCTTTAAGAACACACACAGGCTCAAAGTAAAAGGATGTAAGAAGAAATGACATGCAAATGAAAACCAGAAGAGCAGGGATAGCCATACTTAACATTAGACAAAACAAACTTTAAGCCAAAAATGGTAACAAGAGACAAAGAAGATCATTATATAATGATAAAAGTCGTTATATCTGAAGGTCAGTTCAGATATAATAAAGATCAGTACAGCAAGAAGATATAACAATCATAAATATGTATGCATTCAACATTGGAGCACTAAACCGATGAAACAAATATTAACAAACCTGAATGGAGAAATAAGACCAGAGAATAACAGCAGAGGACTTTAATACTTACAGCAATGGATAAGTCATCCAGACAGAAAATAAGGGAATGTTGGAATTGAACCATACTTTGGACCAAATGGACCTAACTGACATATAGAACATTCCATCCAATACCAACAATATATTATTCCCAAGTACACAAGGAACATTCTCCAGGATAGATTATATGAAAGGACACAAAACAAGTCTTAGCAAATTTAAGAAGACTGAAATCATACCAACCATCTTTTCTGACCACAATGGTATGAAACTACAAATCAACAAGAGGAAAGCTGGAAAATCTATATGTGGAAATTCAACAATACTTGTGAACAACCAATGGGTCAAAGAAGAAATTAAAAGGGAAATAAAATTTATCAAATGAAAATGGAAACATACCAAACCTATGCAAAAGCAGTTCTGAGAGGGAAGTTTATAATGATAAATGCATATATTAAGAAGTCAGATCTCAAACGGTCTGACTTTATACCTAAAGAACTATAAAAAGAACAAACTAAGCTCAAAGTTAGCAGAAGGAAGGAAATAAGGATCAGAGAAGAAATAAATGAAATAGAGACCAGAAAAAAAAATAGAAAAGATCAACAAAGCAACTTTTTTCAAAAAGATAAATGAAATTAACAAGACTGTTCACTAGACTAAGAGAAGATTCAAAATCAGAAGTGAAAGAGGAGACATTACAGAAATAAGGATCATAAGAGCCTACCATGAATAGTTACATTCTAACAAATTAGATACCTTCGAAGAAATCTATGAATTCCTAGAAACAGAACTCACCAAGACTGAATCAGGAAGAAATAGAAAATCTGAACAGAACAGTAAGAGACTGAATCAGTAATCAAAAACCTTTCCTAAGACAGAAAACTGCAGGACCAGATGGCTTCACTGGCAGATTCTACCAAACATTTGAAGAAGAGTTAGCAATCCTGAAACTCCTCCAAAAAATAGAGGAGGGAACACTTCCAGGCTGTTTCTATGAAACCAGCATTACCTTGCTATCAAAGCCAGATAAGGACCTACATGTAAAGCTAAAGACTTATAACTCTGATGAATATAGATATACTCAACAGTGAAAAATCAAAAGCTTTTCCTCTAAGATTAGGAACAAGACAAGGATGCCCACTCTCATCACTCTTAATACAAATGTTGGAGATCCTAGCTAGGACAATTGGGCAAGATAAAGAAATAAAAGGCATCCAAATTGAATAGGAAGAAGTAAAAAAATTTTTTTAAAGATTTTATTTATTTGAGAGAGAGTGTGTGAGCACGAGCAGGGTGAGAGGCAAAGGGACAAGCAGACTCCCTGCTGAGCAGGGAGCCTAATGTGGGGCTCCATCCCGGGACTTCGGGATCATGACCTGAGCTGAAGGCAGATGCTTAATCAACTGAGCCACTTAAGTGCCCTGGAAGAAGTAAAATTCTTGTTGCAGATGATATTTTATATAGAGAAAATCCCAAAGATTCAATTAAAAAATTGTTGGAACTAATCAAATCCAATAAAGTTGCAGGATATAAAATTGACATAGAGAAATCAGTTGCATTTCTAGAACAGTGAAACATCTGAAAAACTATCCCATTCAAAGTAGCATCAAAAACAAAATAAACTGAATTTACCAAGGAAGTGAAAGATCTGTATAGTCAAAACTACAAGACTTCACTGAAAGAAATCAAAGATGAGAGAAGCAAATGGAAAGGGATTCCATGCTTAGGGATTGGAAGAATATTGTTAAAATGTCCCTATTACCCTAAGCCATCTATAGATTAATTACAATCCCTACCAAATTCCCAATAGCATTTTTCACATAGAAAAAAAAAAATCCTAAAACTTTAATGGAACCGGAAAAGACCCCAAACAGCCAAAGCAATCATAAGAACAAAGCTGAGGCATCACAATCTTGATTTCAAACTAAACTACAAAGCTTTAGTAATTAAAACCACATGGTAGTGGCATAAAAAACAATGCATACAGACCAGTGGAACAGAAGAGAGAGCCTCAAATGAGACCACTACATATATGGTCAAATAATACTCAACAAGGCAGCCAAGAACACCCAGTGGGGAAAGTAAAGTATTTCAACAAATTGTGTTGGGAAAACTGGATAAACACAGAAAAGTGAAACGGCCCCTGATCTTTTTTTTTTTTAAGATTTTACTTATTTGACAGAGAGCATGAGCTGGGGTAGGGGCAGAGGGAGACTGAGAAGCAGACTCCCCATTGAGCAGGGAGCCCGACATGGGACTTGATCCCAGGACCCCAGGATCATGACCTGAGTGGAAGGCAGATGCCTAACCGACTGAGCCACCCAGGCGCCTTGGGCCCCTAATCTTATACCACCCACAAAAATTAACTTGAAAACGATCAAAGACTTTTAGACATAAGACTTGACACCATAAAACTCCTACAAAAAAACAGGAAAGAAGTTCCTTGTTACTGGTCTGGGTGATGGTTTTTTTGCTTATGACACCAAAAGCACAAACAACAAAAGCAAAAATTAACAAGTGGGACTACATCAAAATGAAAAGCAAATTTTGCACAGCAAAAGAAACAGTCAACAAAATGGAAAGGTAATGTATAGAATGGGAGAAAATATTGGCAAAGCATATCCTGGACAAGAGATAATATTCAAAATATATAAATAGTTCTCGGAGAAAACACTAAATGGCGGATGGCACTGGTGCAGTGGGAAGGTCTGGAAGGCTTGGGGGCCCTGGAATGGGAGGCCGTGGTGGCTTCCGCAGAGGCTTGGCAGTGGCACGCAGGGCGGGGGTTGTGGCCATGGTGAGGCTGGGGCCAAGGCCAAGGAGCTCCCGGAGACAAGGCGAAGGCCAAGAATTGGATCCCTGTCGCCAAGCTGGGCTGCCTGGTAAAGGACATGATCAAGTCCCTGGAGGAGATCTATCTCTTCTCCCTGCCCATCACGGAATCTGAGATCATTGACTTTTTCCTGGGGGCATCCCTCAAAGATGAGGTTTTGAAGATTATGCCTGTTCAAAAGTAAACCCATGCTGGCCATCGGACCAGGTTCGAAGTGTTTGTTGCCATTGGAAATTACAATGGACACATTGTTCTGGGTGTTAAGTGCTCCAAGGCAGCGACAGCCATCCATGGGGCCATCATCCTGGCCAAGCTTTCCATCATCCCTGTGTGGCAAGGCTACTGAGGGAATAAGATCAGCAAGCCCCACACCATGCCGCTATGGCTCTGTGCCGGTGTGCCTCATCCCTGCCCCCAGAGGCACTGGCATTGGCTCAGCCCCTATGCCCAGGAAGCTACTGATGATGGCCCATATTGATGACCGCTGCACCTCAACCAGGGGCTGCACTGCCACCGTAGGCAACTTTGCCAAGGCCACTCTTGATGCTAAGACCTACAGCTATCTCACCTCTGACTTCTGGAGAGAGACTGTTCACTAAGTCTCCCTATCAGGAATTCACTGACCAGGGCGCCTGGGTGGCTCAGTCGGTTAGGCGTCTGCCTTCCACTCAGGTCATGATCTCAAGGTGCTGAGATCAAGCCTTGTATCCCTCTCCCTCTGCCCCTTCCCCCCACCTATGCTCGCTTTCTCTCACTCTCTCTCTCTCTATATATATATCTCAAATAAATTAAAATCTAAAAAAAAAAACAAAATGGAATTCACTGACCATCTTGTAAAGACCCACATCAGAGTCTCCATGCTGAGGACCGAGGCTTCAGCTGTTGCCAGGATGCAGTTTTACACAAGAAAAATAAAGTGAATGAAAATCTGTTAAATAAACGTGTATATATATATATATAAACAACTCACACTACTCAATAATGAAAACCAATCTGATTAAAAAATGGGCAGAGGAACTAGACATTTTCCCAAAGAAGACCTCAAAATGGCCAACAGGTATATGAAAAGATGCTCAACATCACTGATCATCAGGGAAATGCAAATCAAAACCACAATGAGATATCACCTCACACCTATTAGAATGGCTGTCATCAAGAAGACAAGAAATAGGCATTGGTGAGGATGTGGAGAAAGAGGAACGCTTGTGCACTCACCGTTGGTGGGAATGTAAATTGGTGCAGCTACTACGGAAAACAGTATGGAGGCTCCTCAAAAAACTAAAAATAGAACTACCATATGATCCAACAATTCCACTTGTGGGTATATACCCAAAGGAAATGAAAACAGGATATTGAATAGATATATGCAATTCCCTGTTTATTGTAGCATTATTCACAATAGCCAAGATATGGAAACAACTTAAGTATGCCTGTCAACTGACGAATGGATAAAGAGAACATTACACACATACACGATGCAATATTTTCAGTCATAAGAAGGAAATCTGCCATTTGTGACATGGATGGACCTTGAGGACAGCTAAGTGACATAAGTCAGAGATGAATACTGTATAGTATCATTTATATGTGGAATCTTAAAGCCAAACTCCTTAAAATAGTAACAATACTTACCAGGGGGCTGGAGGTCGGGGTAATAGGAGAAATGTTTAAGTGTATGAACTAGCAACTAGCAGATAAGCTAAGTCCTAGAGATTGAATGCACAGCATAGTGATTATAGATAACAATATTGTATTAGCAACATCAAACTTGCTAAGAGACTGATCTTAATTACTCCTACCACAAAAAAATAATGTGAGGTGATGAAGATGCTACCTAGCACTATAATGGTAATCATATTGTAAGTGTACCAAACCAATATGTACACCTTAAATTTACACAATATGTCGAATATATTTCAATTAAAAAAAATTGTAGGTGGTTTTGACTGTGCAGTTTATCACACACTGTAATTTAACCCTTATAACAACTCTTGTTATAGATGAGGAAACCATGGCACAGAAAAGATATAGAGAAAACTTAAATCCTTGTATATTAACAAGGATTACAAATATTACATGTGGTTGATCAAAGATTCAAACCTGGGCAATCTGTCTTTGAACCTTTGCTGTGTAATGGAAAGTATTAAATCTAATGGAATAATTAGTAAGGTGCCTGGCCTTTAAGTGTTACAGCTGAGTAGAGGCAATGAATATGTAAATTACCAATCTTGTTACACTAATAGAGGTGTAATAGTGATTATGTAGAGCAAGAGAAACACCCAGTACTGCCTGTGAGATTAAGATAGGTTTCCAGGAGGTCATGTTGCAGCTTGAGTTTGCCATTCGGACGAGAAAAGGATGTGCCAGGCAGAGGAAACAGGAGAGACAGAGGCACTGCTGAATGAAAGTGTGAAATAACTGGGCATGTTTAGGGAACTACATATATTTGAGGAGCACAAGTCTGTGTGATAAGCCTAAAGGAATGATAGTTGGATCAAACAGAAAGCTGTATGCTGCATATAAAATGGTAGAAATATCAGAGTTTTAGTTACACAAGTAGTTCCTTTGTGAGTCAGGCATTGCCACTCTTAACCAATACTTGGTTTTCTTCCCCTTCTCGTCATACACAAGACAGGAGCTTTCAGTCTTTTTGTGATTGGTTAGGGCCATGCGACAAATCCTGCCAATAGGGCCCTATGTGGTCTTTTCATGTTGCTACAGTGACTGCTAAGACCTCGCATCCCAGTTTGTGGCTTACAGGACTACAGCTCCAACAGCCCAATTTTTGGAGTGTTGGTGTGTAGCAAATTCCTGCCAATCTGCGTTGGACAGATAGCATGAATAAGAAATAATCCTGGGGCGCCTGGGTGGCTCAGTTGGTTAAGCGACTGCCTTCGGCTCAGGTCATGATCCTGGAGTCCCGGGATCGAGTCCCGCATCGGGCTCCCTGCTGAGCAGGGAATCTGCTTCTCCCTCTGACCTTCCCCCCTCTCATGCTCTATCTCATTCTCTCTCTCAAATAAATAAATAAAATCTTTAAAAAAAAAAAAAAGAAACAATCCTTTTTTGTAAAGCCACTGATTTTGGATTGTTTAAAATTATATCCAAAGACTTAGCCTCTCACAGTCTGTTTCTGTTATCTCTTCTGTTTTAAGCCCTTAAATCTTTCCTGAGCTCTCAATCTGTAAAACCAACTTCAAACTGTTCGTCTCCCCATGAATGTCTCATCGCACCTCAAATGTAGTAACACCCCAAACTGAACTCTTTGTTCCCTCAAACTCAGGCTTCACTTACTCAGGATCTCAGTGAAACGTACCGGCATTTACGCTCTGGTCTAAGCCAGAAACTTCAGCTTCCTCCTAGGCTTTTCTTGCTCTTTCAATGTCCACATCCAATATTTCATTCAGGCAAACTTTTATTACCCAGATAGGGCATATTCACCCATCACTGACCGCTTATGCACCCAATGTTTCCCTGCTCCAAATGCTCTCCTCTCCTCCCTCTTACCTCCGAAAACCACAAGACTATTCCTAAAATCCAGTTCAGGGATGCCTCGGTGGCTCAGTGGGTTAAATGTCCGCCTTTGGCTCAGTTCGTGACCCTGGGGCTGTGGGATTGAGTCCCACATTGGGCTTCCTGCTCAGGGGGGTCTGCTTCTCCCTCTCCCCCTGCCCCCTGCTCATGCTCTCAAGTAAATAAATAAAATCTGTAAAAGAAATAAAATCCTGTTCAAATGTCACCTCCTAGAGGCTCTTCCTCACCTGCCTTGGCTGATTTAAGTGATTTTTGTTTTCTCATAGTGCCATGTGCATAGCTCTACCATAGCTCTAACCACTGTCTTGGTGTTTTTTGTGTTTATTTATTTATTTTAGAAAGAGAGAGACCGAGCACGTAAGTAGGGGGAGGAGCAGAGGGAGAGGGAGAAGCAGACTCCGTGCCAAGTATGGAGACATGGGCTCAATCCTATGACCCCAAAATCATGGCCTGAGCTGAAATCAAGAGCCGGACACTCAACTGACTGAGCCATCCAGGCGCCCCCACTGTTTTGTTTTGAATTGACTTGTCTGTGACAGAAAATGTCTGGTTTAGTTCTGTTCCCTGTGTTGCTCAGCAAAAGGACTGGCCCAGTAGAGATTCAATACCTCCTCAATGAAAAAGAAGCATTACTGGGGCACCTGAGTGGCTAGTTGGTTAAGCGTCCTGACTTCGGCTCAGGTCGTGATCCCAAGGTCCTGGGATGGAGCCTTGAGTTGGGCTCCCCACTTAGTGGGGAGTCTGCTTGTCCCTCTCCCTTTGCCCCTCCCCCAGCTCATGCTCTCTTTCTCAAATAAATCTTTTTTTTTTTTTTAAAGATTTTATTTGACAGAGAGAGAGAGCACAAGTAGGCAGAGTGGCAGGCAGAGGGAGAAGCAGACTCCCCGCTGAGTGGGGAGCCCGGCGCGGGACTCGATCCCAGGACCCTGGGATCATGACCTGAGCCGAAGGCAGACGCTTAACGACTGAGCCACCCAGGCGCCCGCTCAAATAAATAAAATCTTAAAGAAAAAGCATTACTAACATATTTTTGGGTACATATATTAAAATAATTCAATAGAATGAGCACTTGTTATACCTAATGGGTTGCTGTATATCATGCATCCCGAAGTGGCAAAGTCTCAAAGAAAGTAATTCTATACAGAGTGAGGGTGATTTATCATCAAAATTTTTTTTTTTTTTTAAAGATTTTATTTATTTATTTGAGAGAGAGAATGAGAGAGAGAGCATGAGAGGGGGGAGGGTCAGAGGGAGAAGCAGGCTCCTTGCTGAGCAGGGAGCCCGATGCGGGACTCGATCCCGGGCCTCCAGGATCATGACCTGAGCCGAAGGCAGTCGCTTAACCGACTGAGCCACCCAGGCGCCCTATCATCAAAATTTAACCTCATGCCTTAGAGACCTAATAAGCAAAATTTCTAGACATAAGAATGTAAGACAAAATATTAAAACAGAAAAAGGGGAAAAAACCCAAAGCCTTTTAAATGAAAACTATACATGACAATACTTATTAGATGTATGACACCTAAGCAAATCTACAATCACTGGGCTTAAGTTTGCATATTTTTAAATGATTAGTAAATATCATCTGGGCTGACATGTTTGTTGTGATACAACATATGAAAATGCCTTCTAAGCTTACACAGCATTTCTGGTTCATGGACACTATGGAAACTCCCTGTGTACAGAACATCTCCTAACTATGGCCCCCCAGTTAACATCCAGTCTCTGCAGCTGTTCCGTCATCCCCCAGTCCACTGCCGTGGTAGCGCCACCAGCTGTGACCACCCTCAGCTCCTGACCTGATCTGAAATGACGGGCCATCTCCTACAACTGCTCCAATCAGCCCCCCTTCCGTCTGACTTACCACATTTTCCCTGCTCCTCTTCTCTTTTAGAAAGTAATTTCCCCGTCCTTACTAGGGCTGATCCCTCATCCCGTCCCCCTTTCAAGGGCTTTCCTCCAATGATAATACCGTCTTTTGCATATGTCCCTTTCAATTACCACCTTCCTCTCAGCCTACAAACCTCCTCAACTCTTCCCCACTTAAAGTCCCTTTCAATCTCCAAGTTTCCATCCTTTCCTACACCATGTTTTCAAAAATAACTTTTTCTGTTTTTCCCACTTCCCAAATTCTCTCTTTCAAAAGAAATCTGGCCTCGATTTCTCATCAGTATTCAAACTACTCTCAACAACCTTGGTCAAATCCAGAAGCCTTTTGTCACAGAATCGGGTTACACGATAGCCCTAAGAGATTTTTTTTAGAGATCATCTCATCTAAATCTACTCCCTTTATTTATATTGAAGCCCAAATTAAGAACACAATAAAATACTATGCAATCAGAAATGCTGATGAACTATGTACTGTTTCTGCCCTTTTGCTGAGATTGTGGGCAAAGAAAATGAAATTTGAAAGGTTAAGCAGCAAAACTTTAACGGCAGCTGCAAGACTGAATCTAAATTGGCTATCTTAGCTCTGAATTGCTCAGAATGATCGATGATGTATCCAGACAATTTCAGAAACTACCTCCTTCACGAGCAAGATCTCAGAATGCAGTTGACACTGCAACAGGATGGATATATTGAGAATTTCATGTTTGTCAGGAAAGCTTTCATTTCCAATTCTGAAATGCATTTTGGTGAAAACTCCCTTCATGATCCCGGGAAGTGGTGACTTTTTTTTTTTTTTTTTTAGGATTTCAAGCCAATTTATTTTAGATTGAAGGTAAAAGTTTGATTCCTTAAAAGCACTTATCACAGTCTGTAATAACTTGCTTTTTTGTTTACTTGGTTTCTTAGGGGTGAGGGCTATACCTGTGTTGTTATTGTATTTTTAAAACCTGGAACATAGGAACGCCTGGGTGGCTCAGTCATTAAGCGTCTGCCTTTGGCTCAGGTCATGATCCCAGGGTCCTGGGATCAAGCCCTGCATTGTGCTCCTTGCTCCGCAGAGAGCCTGCTTCTCCCTCTGCCTTCCCCCCCCTGCTCGTTCTCTCTCAAATAAATAAATAAAATCTTAAAAAAAAACCCCAAATATTTCTCAAACAGTTCTTAGAATATCTGCATTAGAATCACTTGGGAATCTTGAGTCTAACTTTTAAAATAGCTCTCCTAATTGTTAGTCAAGTTGGAATATGTGACCCACTGTCCTAGAAGGCGAGTGTGTAATAACTAATATTTGAGTTGCATAAGCACTGTAGTGAATTAAACTATTCATGACCCTCTGAATAAAATACTATGGGGAATAGATAAAAAGGATAGTTCCTGCTTTTAATGAGTTTATGACTAAAACAGAAAATAAAACCAAGTTCAAGAGACTCTCGTAGGCAGGTAGGTGCCTGAGTGGCACAGTTGGTTGGGTATCCCACCCTTGGTCTCAGCTCAAGTCATGATCTCAGGGTTGTGAGACTGCACCTTGTGTTGGGCTCCACACTTAGTGTGGAGTCTCCTTGAGATACTCTTTTCCTTCTCCCCCTCCTGCTTGTGCTCTCTTTAAAATAAATAAATAAATCTTAAAAAAAAAAAAAAAGAGCCAGAGAGACTCTAGTAGGGGAAAAAAAAAAGTATCAGTGAAATGTTCGTCAAAGTTACTAAAAGGACCAAGTAGAATAAATCAAGAATGTTTTCAGGAAGAGGTAAAATCTAAATCAGGTTTTTTTTTTTTTTTTTAAAGATTTTATTTATTTATTTGAGAGAGAGAATGAGAGAGAGAGAGCATGAGAGGGGGGAGGGTCAGAGGGAGAAGCAGACTCCCCGCTGAGCAGGGAGCCCGATGCGGGACTCGATCCCGGGACTCCAGGATCATGACCTGAGCCTAAGGCAGTCGCTTAACCGACTGAGCCACCCAGGCGCCCTAAATCAGGTTTTTAAACAGACTTCAGTGGATGAGAAGGAAGAGCTCAGTATAATTAAATAATTTTACTATGGAATTTTCAGTATCACAAGGCACTAGAAACTCAGTAATAATAACTCTGCCACTGCAAGCTTCACTGTATAGCAGGCAGAAACCAGACAGGAACTTGACAAACCAACTTGACTTAGTTATCTATTTTTCCTTAGGGTTTTAATAGTGACCTGTCAAGTCCAAAAATTCCTAAAAATTGAATCTCACTGGCTTACCATTTGACCTCTTTTATGTGTTTCCCACCTGAAAATAGGGCCAAATATTTACTATCATTAAGCAGTGGGTTGGGAGGACTTCAACAAACACACTTTTAATTCTAATTCACATGTGTGCTAAAACAAGGGCAAAGATTTAACTAGAATGGTTATAATAGTAAAAAAAAAAAAAAGACAAAAACAAACGTTGGCAAGGATGTGGAGGAATTTAGAAACAATACATATTGCTGATGTGAATGTAAATTGACGCAGCTGCTTTGGAAAACAGTTTGGCAGTTCTCCAAAAAGTTAAGCCGTGTTACCATATGAGCCAGCAATTCTACTCCTAGTATTATACCCAATAAAATTGAAAACATACGTTCATACAGAATCCTGTTCACAAATGTTGATAGCAGCATTATTTATGATAGCCAAAATGTGGGAGCAACCCAAATGTCCATCAACTAACTGATGAATAAACAAAAATGGTATATCCATACAATAGAATATTACTGAACCATAAAAAGCATGAAGTACTGATACACACTACTCCATAGATGAACCTTGGAAACTCTGTTAAGTGAAAGAAGCCAGGCAAAAAAAGCCACATATTTTATGATTCCTTTTATGTGAAATGCCCAGAATGGACAAATCTATTCAGACAGAAAATAGCTGTAGTGGTTGTCAGGGGTTGAGAAGGAGAGGGAATGGAAATTGACTGATAATGGATACAGGGTTTCTTTTTGAGGTGATGAAAATGTTCTAGTATTAGGTAATGGTTATGGTTGCATAACCTTGTAAATATACTAGCAATTACCGAATTTTACATTTTAAAAAGGGTGAATTTTACAATATGTGAACTATAGCTCAATTTTAAAAACTGAAGGAAAAAAAAGCAAACCATGCAACTCAAATAATAACTTACAGGCAATCAATCCAAAATGGCAACCCCTTTAAGCTTGTCAAGAATTTAACAGAAGGAGGGCGCCTGGGTGGCTCAGTTGGTTAAGCGACTGCGTTAGGCTCAGGTCATGATCCTGGAGTCCCCGGATCGAGTCCCGCATCGGGCTCCCTGCTCGGCAGGGAGCCTGCTTCTCCCTCTGACCCTCCCCCCTCTCATGTGCTCTCTCTCTCTCAAATAAATAAAATCTTTAAAAAAAAAAAAAAAGAATTTAGCAGAAGGAATAAAAGCTGAGGATAAAAGAGTAAATACTTACACACTATGATTGGAAACAAGGCAAGGTTGTCTCTTTTACCATCTCTATTTAATATTGTATTAGAGACTGAAGCCAGTACAATAGGTTCTGCCCCGCCCCCAAAAGTTCCTAAAGGCATCCAGATTGGAAAGAAGGAAATAAAACTATTTGCAGAAACATTATTGTCTATGTAGAAAAATCTTATATATCTACTAAAAAGCTACTAGAGTTAATAAATGACTTACAAATTTCTAGGATTCAAGATCAATCTACAAAAATCAACTGTATTTCTACTACAAAGCACTGATGAAAGAAATTTAAAAACCCAATAGATAGATACACCATGTCCATGGATCAGAAAGCTATCATTATTATTAAAAGGCAAATTTCCCCCAATTTGGTCTACTATAGATTCAATAGACTCACAATCAAAATCCCAGCAGGCTTTCTGATAGAAATCTAGAAATTCCAGTATAAAAAGGCAGCATTCAGATCAGTGGGAAAGGATAGATTATTTTAAAAATGTGCCATCACAAACAGCTTACCACCTGGAAGAAGTAAGATTGGGCCTCTACATTATAGTAAACGAATTCAAGACAGATTAAAGCAAATGTAAAAAATTAAATAAAAATCTCACAAGAAACCCAGGAGACTGTAAGTATAATTTAGGAGCAAAAGAGACCTTAACTATGACTAGAAAGTCTGAAATATAAAATTAGATACATCTGACAATAGAGCTTTCATATAGCAAAATGTGTGTGTGTGTGTGTGTGTGTATAGTGTATGGGAAGCTTGTGAATTATCTTTGCAACTTTATAGTCAAAAATATTTCAAATAAAGTTTAGAATAAAATGCATAGCAAAGTTAATAAAGTCAATGGTCAAATAATAGACCTGAACAAAAATGTAACAAGAAACAACTAATAGCTATAATATATATAATGCATAGCTATTATAATAGCTATAATATGGGGCACCTGGGTGGCACAGTTGGTTAAGCATCTGGCTGCTGGTTTTGGCTCCGGTAGTGATCTCAGAGTCGTGAATGCCACATCGGGCTCAGTGTGGAGTCTGCTTGAGATTCTCTCTCCCTCTCCTTCTGCCCCTCCTGCTTGTGCTCTCTAAAATAAATAAATCTTTAAAAAATAATAGCTATAATATATAATAGCTACAATAAAGATCTCTTTCAAACTGAACAAAGAGAATCCCCCCCCCCACAAAATAAGCAAAAGATATAATACTCAGTTTAGAAAGCAGCAAATCAAATACCACCAATTCCCCTCCTCCTATAAAAAAGAAAACCACCCAAAAAGATCTACAAATTCAGTAGTGGTCAGGGATACATAAACATAAAATTAGGTAATACATATTACTTTATACCAGTCTTGTAAAAACTATAAAGCTCTAATATTTACTCTTGGTTGAACACAGAGGAAAGGGGACTCATGTATTATTAGTGGAACTGTAAATTTTGACAGCCTTTTTCAAAAGGCAATCTGATAACCTTATTCAATTTAAAACTATATATACTTTGCAACCTAGCCATTTGATATCCATGAAACTATTTCCCATAATGAAAACTACCAGAAAATAGGACTTATATATGAGGATGTTTCCTGCACTGTTTTGTAGTAGGGGGGAAAAAACCCAAAAGTGACACCAAGAGAATGCCCATCATATGCAGCCATTAAAAAGAATGAGTTGGAGCTATACCACTTGACTTGGATTAATTTCTGTAAGATATTGAGAAAATCGAGAAAATGATCAATGTATACATGCACTGTGCGTGACTAAGTAACATGGAGAAAACTATGCTATCATCATACATACTCATCTGCATCAGTTATGGAAGAAGGAAATGTGGGAAGGAGGGGCTAAGAAAAGGTAGAGCAAAGAAAAAAGGGAAAGGAAAAAAGGGGGAAAGGGAAAGTAAATGTTTTTGTGTGTACATTCTGTTTATAAACTCTCAGTAGTAATTGTCTCTAAAACATCAGTCTGCGTGTTACCTCTCTGAAGCACATTTCTTCACTAGCTCAAAGTATCACATTTCCTTCAAATGAACATACAACAAAAAGCCCCCAAAAACCAAAATTAAAATGCCTTGGCTAAATCAACCCTGAAAAATGATGTGCCAGTGGCTGTCACACATTCTACAATATTTATGACCTAACATACATGGTATTAAACCTTATTAAAAGTGACTGCTTTTTCAGTCACTCTCTTGTTTCAAACAGCTCATTCTAGTGCACAGTGTAATGAAGAGACAGGTCACCAACTCTGAGGCCTAAGTCCACGAGCATTCTCATTCCTGTTGCTCAGTTATTCTGTCCCATCATAGCAAGTACATCCTCAATCTCCTCTTCGTATATACTTATCAGTACATACTTACAGAAAAAAGAAAAGACAAGGACCTTGCCCTTAAGAGCCTACAGTTTCTTTCTTTTTTAAGATTTCTGTTTTCCCAGTATCCTGAATTCCAAATTTGGAGGCACCCGGTGCACATGGTGTGTAATCCCTAAGTTTAACTTCCTCTATGCTGGATAAACGGTAGCAGGAATATTAGGCAATTAATTAATTGCCAATTATTAGGCAAAACCCTGGAGAGAAAAAAACAGTAAGAGCAAAACTATGTGGTCACCTTAGAGCCAGGAGAATTTACACATTCTAGGTTTAATAAACTCTTACAGAGGAGAGGGGCTGCCATTCCTTACTGCTCATATTATATCCACGAAGATGAACTGCTTCTCAACCCTGAAAACCTGGCTTTCTGTAATATTAAAAAAAAAAAAAACAATTCAGAAGGCCCACACAGCCTTAACAGCAATTTCTACCAAGCATTCATAAAAGACGTAATTCCAATCTTATGCGCTCTGATACAGAAGTTTATCCCAGGAGGTTGGCTTAATATTTGAAAAATCAAATTCATATTTTAACCATAACCATATTAACCCTGGTTAAAGGAATAAATCCCATTTACATTACATAATTACATGAAAGGAATAAATCACAATTATGACAGATGTACCTCCTCAATAGCAGCCAATAAAATTCAACATATTTCCCAAGGTAAAAACTCTTGGCAAACAAAGAGTTACAAGACAATTTGATAAAGGGCATCTACAAATATATCTGCACAAGTATCACACTTAACGGTTGAGACACTGAAAGGTTTACTTGTTTAACAAGTAAACAATGCCCCCACAGCCACTGCTATTTAACACTTTACACTTGGAAGTCCCAGCCAGTGCAAATGGGCCAAAAAAAGAAATACATGATGAAAAAATCAAAGAGGAAGAAACAAACAGTCTGAATCCTGGCTTTGCCACTTACCAGCCATGCAACTCTGGACAAAGTACTTAACTCTTTGCCTCTGTTTCATCTGTAAAATGGGATAATGAATACCTCCTTCACAGAGTTGTTCTGAAGAGTAAATAAGTTAATATTTTAAAAGTACATAGAAAGTATTTGACACTTCAAAGCGCTGTAAAAGTGTTAAATAAAAAATATTCAAAGATAACTGTGTACACAATCTCAAAGAAGCTAAACTATTGGAATTAAAAGAGTAATAATATTCCCCAAGACATGAAATCATTACATGACAATCAGCTGTATTTCTATATACTATTAGTAACAAACAGAAAATGGCATCCAAAAAGTATCAAGTACCCCGGGAATAAAATTAATAAAAGACACGAAAGATCTTTCTACAGGGATAATTATAGACTTAATACTATCCCAACACAAACTGGTAGAATTCAACAAAGTTATTCCGAAATGGTTATGAAAACGTAAAGTGTCAAGAACAGTCAAGAGATCCTCCAAGAAATTTGTCTTACTAGTTATCAAATTCCAAGATTGATGTCTAAATAGTCTGTTAACTCACCTGAGAGAAGGTATCTGTCTGGAATGCTCATCCATTTTGGTATGTCTACCCAGTTCCTCCCTCACTTCTTTTAGATCTTTTGCACTGTCATCTAGGAGAGACCTTTCCGGTTTGCTCTATATAAAAGAGCACTACCCAACATTCTAGTCACTTTATTCCACACCCCGTATTTTTTTTTGGCACCCATCATCTGACATCATTTTAAGCTATGTGTATAACGTGTTTTTTATGTCTCTCTCCCCCAACTATAAGCCCATTGAAGCCAGGGTGTTTGATACAATGCTGTGAATCTCCAAATCTACTTTGTTATTTTGCTGAATGAATAAATTGGCAGAAATCACAAAAATTCTGACTGGCATATGAAGTATAGTGATTAAATCTGAACTAAATTTAAAAACTGCAAACTCCCTTTCACTATTCATCTATTAAATGATGGCTACCAAAACACTCTAACTCTCCCCAAGTTTAAAATACTATTTTGAGCATTCAAAACTGACCAGTATGTAAACACTGGCTTTTAGCAATGATACCTCATACTTTAATAAGGGAAAGAAATGAAACAAGCCCATAAAAAGGGACCACATAAAACGTAGCCTTGAGAATCCTGATGACTCTGATTAGAAAGGCAAAATGATCAGAGGAACAGGAGTTTAGGTACTTTAATCATGTAGGAATTAATAGCTATGATGGTTTTCAACATGTTAATTTATCCTTTGGTGATCAAAATTGTATTTAACTAGATAATATGCTATAGAAAGTCTTACATATTTACAAATTAACCCAATTTTTGGTGAAAATAAGAGTGATGGATTGTGTGAATTTAACATAAAAGCTAACTAATTCAGTGCTCGGAAGATATGAATTTGTACATTCAAGAGAATCCAGTTAAAATGGTGGTCTACATAATGAACAGTAGGGTATACCATTTTAATCTTTGTATTCTCTCTCACTAATATGTGATTTTTTTTTCCCCATAGACCTTAAAGAAAGCAAAGTACAAAGGGTCTTTCAAAGATTTTGGTGAGTTAAGGCCTGTCTTGAACCCTGGAGTATTCTCTTGTTCTAGTCTAGTCCTAGAGTTGAGCTCCAGGGGAATTTGGCTTGGTCCTCAATTAATTCAAGTTTGAACGACTCCTGGGAGATGAAGGAACTTCTGAAGCCAGCTGAAAGGTTTAGACCACTTTTTTCAAGCAAGACTGGGGCGGTACTGGTTGAGGGTACAACCAGAAGAGGAATGGGTAAACTGAATGCACTGACCTCCTACATGGCACCAATTTTGCTGTATTCCTCCAAAAATTGTTTAGCTTTCCATTTAATCTTTGGCCTTTTATAGAAATGTCAAGAAGTAGTCAACATATTCATACATATTACTTTCATTAAGTATTAACTATGTAACAGGAAATCAGAAAAATCACCAGTGCATTTTAGAGAGGCTATGAGGATAGAAAGCATTTAATTAGTTACTAGCTTAAATTTAAACGGCTCTAGTTTCATGATCTAATGTTGCCAGAGTAGAATCTCTTAGAAGAGTCTTTTAAGATTTTTTTTTTCTGTTAAAATGAGGATTTATAATACTTATCTTTTCACAATTTAATGATAGATTTATTTTCCAACCAATTCACTTTAAAAAATAAAATATGTTGATGAATAAGCAGCTTATTTCTGGAAGAAAGGCAGGTATCAGACATGAAGAAAGGATTCATTGTGTGTCAACATTGTTGGTTGAGAAGTTCAGCAAATGCTTCCTTCTGGGCTGAGACCAGTATACAGAGTCATCTCAATGGCCTGCAATATTTATAAGTAACTGCCATGTGGCAAATGAGTAATCTTATTCTTATAAAAATACCTGCACACAAACCATAAGGCAGCAATACATTAGTATTTACATTTATTTAATGTATGCAGTTTACACACTCACTATTGAACAAAATTGGAATGCAAACAAATATACAAATACCATAATAAGCATTATCAAATAAAATAACTGGCACTAGTGTTATAAGCATATTAATGGACCTGGTGAGAAAAAGTGGTGGAAGAAGACTGCAGCCCATGGCATTTTTCTTTTTATCAAAAGAAAACGCTCAGTAGCACCATAATGGTAATACTTAATAGAAACACATAAGATGGAACATTTCAAATGCTATCTTTGAGGTTAACCTGTTTTATTTAAGTGAATTGTACAGGAAGGTAATAATACAGGCAGTATTTTGGCCAACTTCTGTTTATGTCAACTGAACACCTTCCACAAACAAAAGCAAAAGAAAATAAAGCCAGCCATACGTGGACCCCTCCTTAGTACTTGGTACAAACTCTGCACCGTGCTTGGGTTTCATGATTGGAGAAGATACATATGTGTTAAAACTGAGGTTATGTATTCACTAAAGCCTGAGTGTGTCTTTGGTAGGCTAATACTTTTTCAGCATTGTTACTATTATTCATATTTATGTTTATCTATCTTGTGTTTGTCTACATAATCCAAGGTGGCTAGAGAGGACATAATGGAAAACAATATAGCAAAATCCTCAAACAACTAGGCCCTTGAGATCCAGTCTATTCCAAAGGCACCAAGAATCAATGGGGTGCAAACTTCCCCTTGGTGGAAGGTGACTTTTTTTGTAATACTTACAAACTAACGGAATTTTTTTTGTAGTTTTATCTTATTTGGTGCTGTCACTATACCTTTACATTTTGCTTCTAAGGTGGCATCAACTATATACAAGATTAGAGTACCAGGTATTTCTATTTCAAAGTTGTGCAAAAACTGCCACAATCTTGCTCAAAGTGTCTAAGTATCCAAATGGTAGCAAATGGGCTGCATTAAGCTTTATATATCTACATTGCATATGAAGAAAAAAATGAAATTTATGCCCAGTCATGAATAGAAATGTTACAAAGAGTATCATATACTGAGAGTAACCTGCAAGGTTCATTAAACAGCATCCCTTAGTGGTTTCAATAAAATGTCACTAACCACTTATCCCTAAGCCTCAAGTTTTCTTCATGAGAATGTTTCTAACTGCATATTAGTATTTTATATTGATTATAAATAAGCCAAATTTCTATCTAAATACACAAGTGTGTGCTTCAAGCAATGTTTTGTGGCAAACACACAAAACATACTTCTAAGAATTATTATCCTTACAATAATGCACTTTTAAAGCCTTCATTTCATTGTTTGGTAATTAAGATCCACATGAAACACAATGCTTTGCTGAACATAGGAAATGTATCTGCATTGGATTATGTAACCCGGCATTTGCTGGTAACTTGAAACTTAAAGTAGTCACATGTAGTTCAACCAGCTCCAAACAAGGTTGTTCAGTGGTAATTAATTTGCAGCATTTATAGGCCTAAATTTCAGTCTGAATTGCAACTTTTAATTCCATTGTCTGATGTGAGTGGTTGTTATTTGTTTCTTTTAGTGCATCACCAAAATATAAATCAACATTGGGTTTTATTCCATTGTTACCATGTTCTTCAGCAATATGATTCAACTGTGGAACTTCTGAACACGAAGCAGTTTTGGTAAGCACAGAAATGCTACACTGATGTGGGGAATTTTCCAGACGATCGTTTTCTACCTCAGGAAGAATGTTAACAGTAGCAAAGCGGGCATGATAATCATTGGAACCATGACTACAAGAAGTTTTCATGCTTTCTAGGTCAGAACAACTAAATTCAGAAAAATGACTAGAGTGGGAATCAGCTACAGATGGCATACTGTCACTGAGGGATGGTGCCTCAAATTCACTTGAGTTCGTGCTTTGTTGTTCTAACAACTGGGCATCCATGTCCTCTCTGGTCTCATTTATCTTCATGTTACTCTTTTTCCTCAATTTACCACTTTTTGCTTTCTTTCCTGCTGTTGCTTCTTTGGACCACTTGGTGGCACCGGATTTACCTTCAGGCAAGCCACTGCATGAACCACCGGGATGACTTCGGGTGGCACTGCCGTCCTCCACACTACTGCTTCCACTGTTGTGCCTGAATTTGGATGGCTTCGATTCAATATCTACTTGCACCTCCATACTGCTGCCTTCTCTGGAACAGGAGAGTAACAAATATAAATACATTTCTAACCTCCTTTTATCTTTATTGAGATAACAGCAAAGGGAGAGGAATTTCTGTGTGAAAAATTCAATACATAAAAGCTATCAGAATTAATGCAGGATATGTTCTATTAAAATATTACTTGAAATAAGAGGACTGTATTTTTTATTATTTTTTAAAGATTTTATTTATTTATTTGCCAGAGAGAGAGCGAGCGAGAGTGCGCACACAAGCAGGGGGAGCAGCAGAGAGAGAGGGAGAAGCAGACTCTCTGCTGAGCAGGGAGCCCGACGCGGGGCTCTATCCCAGGACCCGGGATCAGGACCCGAGGCGAAGGCAGAGGCTTAACTGACTGAGCCACCCAGGCTCTGTATTTATAATATAATGTTTCAATTAAAAAAAAAAATAGAAGTAGCTGCATTTATTGCTTATGCTGTTCCAGGCACTGTTACCTTCTCCATTTTTTTTATCAGAACAGCTTTATTGAAATATAATTTACACATCACAAAATTCACCTGTTTAAAGTGTACAATTCAATGGTTTTTATATAGTATATTCACAGAGTTGTGCCAACTACCACCACCAACTAACTTCAGAACACTTTCATCATTCTCAAAAGAAACCCTGTATCCACTAGCAGTCTGTTGCCATCCTTTCTTGCCCCCAATCCCTGGTAACCACTAATCTACTTTCTGCCTCTCTGGATTTGCCTACTCTGGACATCTCATCACTTTCTTTTCCTGGAGAACCTAATAGTTGGTAACCATTATTTATGATAATTTTGCCTAATGATAGGAATAATTCTTTTAAAATTAATTTTAAGGGGGTGCCTGGGTGGCTCAGTCGGTTAAGTGTCCGACTCTTGATTTCAGCTCAGGTCATGATCTCTGGGTTCTGGGATCAAGTCCTGCGTTGAGAGCTGACTTGGGATTCTCCCTCTCCCTCTCCCTCTGCCCCTCTCCTTGCTCGTGCTCTCTCTCTCTCTCAAATAAATAAAATCTTTAAAAAAAATAAAAACAAAAAAAATAAAATTAAAAAAATACTTTAACTGTTTAACAGTTCTTTCCTTACTTGTCCAATGGGATGTAGGAGTTCAGAATAGATCCTGCCATTGCTTTGGTGCTGGCATTATCACTAACTGTTCCCAAGCTGACTGTGCCAGATTCTCCACTCAGACTGTACCGTTCTTTCTGTACATCTGCTTGCACTTCCAACCTTAAAGAGCAGGGAACAGATAAAAACTGAAATTACATATGATATCAGACTACTATACTATGTATCTTCAAATAATTCAGTTAAGACCCCTACTAATAAGAAGCTATTTTAGAAACAACTATCAGCACATTTTTTTTTTAGTTCCCTTTTATTTGATTATTCAAATTCTACTGCAGCACACTGAACAGTACCAGCCATCCAAATAAAATAGGAAAAATTAGCTGTTTGCCAAGTAAGGTAGTAAAAGAGTAACACAAAAAGGACATAAAGGATTTTAATTAAATATGCCTGCCATGTCTGAGTGTGAAACAAAATCTGAATATATTAAAAACCAGTCTACATGACAGATCAGTGATCAAAACATCCTGAGCCTCTATATATTAAAAACGATCCTCTAAATTTAAAAGCCGATTCTTTTAAAAAGACGTAATAAACACTACTATAAGTTAAAAGAATTTGTGTTTAAAGGCATAAAAGCAAGCTACTTAAAAAAATAATGAAAAAATAAAATCAAACTACCTAAAAATAAGATAAATATGACCAACTTATCTTTTAATTCATGCATACTCTCCCACGTTTAAAAAAAAAAACAACAAAGCTAATTAACAGAAGTAAAGAATAGTGAATTAGAGAAGAAACAAAGGAAGACAAAAATGCTTTAATTTCTCCTACTTATCTGTATGGCTGTTAGTAAGAGACTTAGAACAAAATAAGCACTAGCACATTAAAGGATTCCGGAGGACTAGACTACCCTGGCCTCAGCTCACGCACTCCCACACATCCTGACTCCACCTGCTCCCCCCAGGCCTCAGCCAGTGTCTCCTTTTCTAACATCTAGCACTGCCACTTTCAGAGGTAAGGTCCAGGCTTAAGCACTGCCTTTACTGTGTCCACCAAAGCAGCTCCAGCACTGATTCATAACATCAAATCTGACAAATGCAGTGAAGAAATTAGCAGAATGCTATGCCTTAGACTTGGTTTTTACCACACCATGGGTATATAAACAGTATGACAGAAAATTCAAACGAGTAAAAATTTTACTGTTTACCACTAAATTTCATTGTTAATATTACTGTTTTCAGCCCTGACACAGGATTATACGTAATCATAATGATTACATAATTACGTAATCTTCAAAATTCTCATCTAATAATTTATAGTTAACAGTAGGCAAAAAGAAAACAGAGCACCTTTTTCTTACCTGTTAAAACAGTTTACCATGGCGCTTCCTGACAGACTCCCCGTTATACTGGCTCCAGCTAGGGCCATAGTACTAGCTGTCTCACTGAGGTTGTCTCGAATGGCTCCTATTCGATCCATGTGGCTTCCACTTGCACTCAAACTGCCAGTCAGACCACCAACACTTCCCTCCCCTATGCTAGGGTTGTGTCTTGCTTCTGCTACTGAAGTTGTGTCTAAATGCAAATATTTCAAAGAAATTAAATAAGTGTGATTATTAATTTCCCTCTTCTTAAATTCCCCCATGATTTCAGATAGGACATTTTATTATACAACATGCAAAGGAATAGGAAAGACATCTGGAGTCAGGAACACGTAACTATGGGGTGAGAGGAAAGGGAACTATCTCAGAGTGTAAAAAAGGATTAGGGACTGGCTTTCGGTATTAAATGGTCACCACGTTTTTACCTTAATAGCCTTGTATGGTGAGAGATGGTAGCTACACTTGCGGTGAACATATCATAATGTAGAAACTTGTTGAATCACTATGCTGAACACTTGAAATTAATGTAACACTGTGTGTCAACTATACTCATATTAAGAAAGAAAAAAAGAAATGGTACAATAGACCAAGAAGAAATGGGAGGAGAGAAGTGGTTTCCTCCTTTTGTTAAGATTAAAGATACTAGGATTTTTATATGCTAATGGAAACAAAGATGGTGAAATCAAGCACCTACTATGTTCCAGGTTTTTTCTTTTTTTTAAGATTTATTTGACATAGAGAGACACAGCGAGAGAGGGAACACAAGCAGGGGGAGTGGGAGAGGGAGAAGTAGGCTTCCCGCTGAGCAGGGAGCCTGATGCGGGGCTCGATCCCAGGACCCTGGGATCATGACCTGAGCCAAAGGCAGACGCTTAACCAACTGAGCCACCCAGGCGTCTCTATGTTCCAGGTTTTAAAAATACAATAACAAAGAAGACATATATATATATATGTCTAGCCCTCACCCCCAAGAAACCAAGTAAAAAAAAAAAAACAAGTTATTACAGACTGTGATAAGTGTTTTTAAGGAATCAAACTTTTACCGTCCATCTAAAATAAATTGGCTTGAAATCCTCAAAAAAGAAGGTCACCACTTCTTTTAAAAATCCAGAAGATTAAGGAATTCTTTAAAAAATCTGACAGCTGAGGGGCGCCTGGGTGGCTTAGTCGTTAAGTGGCTGCCTTTGGCTCAGGTCATGATCCCAGGGGGTCCTGGGATCAAGCCCTGCATCGGGCTCCCTGCTCTGCAGGAAAGCCTGCTTCTCCCTCTCCCACTCCCCCTGCTTGTGTTCCCTCTCTCACTGTGTCTGTCAAATAAATAAATAAAATCTTAAAAAATAATAAAAATAAAAAAATAAAAAATCTGACAGTTGGAAGATTTAGCTGACTCTGGAGGAAAATATGTGTTTTCAATAAAGGTTTAATTTAGAGAGCTTATTATTCTCTAGATCAATAAAGTGGGCCAAAAATTGATTTCTAGATACATTCTACAGATCCAATTGTCTACAAGCTATTACAAGATCTGATACCACAATATTCCATAAAATTATCTGGGGGAAGACTATTCCAGGCAGAGGGAACTGCAAGTTTAAAAGCCTAGAAGTGGAGTGTACTTGGCATCCTCAGAAACATCAAGGAGGGGTGGTATTAAATAGGAGAGTAAAAAGAGATGAGTTCGGAGATGCAACCCAGGACAGATCACATGGGGCCGTATGGGCCATGATAAGGATTGTGGGTTTTTCCTTCAGTACAGTTGGAAGCACTAGGAGAGTTCTGAGCATAAGAAAGACATGACCTGATTTATGTTTCAGAAGTATCACTACAGCTACACCGTGGAATAGTGAGCAGAAGATGAGAAGTTGATGGATCAGCTAAAGAGGCTACTACAATATTCCAAGAAAAAGGATAGTACCTTGGACTAATGGAATAGCAGTGGAGAGGGTGAGAAATGGTTGGATTATGGTTAAATATTGAAGGAAGTACCAGAATTAGCTGTCAGATCAGATGTAGCGTAAGAAGGGAAAAGGAGGAATCACTGTAAGTGAAGATTTTTGGTCCAACCAACAGCAAGAATGGAGAGGCTACTTGATGAGGTGAGGATGATGGAGAGAACAGGTTTTAGAGTGAAGAGTTTGGTTACAGACAAGTTAACCTTGAAATTCTTGTCAGACATTTAAGTGTAGATTAACGAGAATTAGATGTACAAATGTGAAGTTCAGAGGAGAGTTCTAACCTAGATACAAATTTATGAGTGGTCAGTCTACATTTTATTTAATAGGGGAGATGACCCCAGGGAATGAGTGTAGATGAAGACTGAGAAGAAATGGCTAGGAGATACAATGAGATGAGAAATGGTTTCTCAAAAGATAAGAAAAGAAAATGTTTCAAGAAGGAGGGCATAGTCTACCATGTCAAATGAATTGTTACATTAAGATGAAAACCAAGAGTTGACCATTAATTATCTGGTAACATGAAGGTCACTTGTGACCCTGCTTTGGTGGAGTGTGTAGAGACAAAACCCTGGAGTGGTAGGGAACAAATCTGATTAGAGTGGGTTCAAGAGAGAATGGGAGGTAAGAAAGTGGACATTATCTTTGCACATCTGCCTGATTATTTCCTGAAGACAAATTTCTATAAGAAATTTCTATGAGGGCCTTTTCATTCTACAGGTATTGTTCTAATTCATATTTCTTTGAATAACATTGCGTTAAAGATACTCTCTATTCACTGACCATCTGTATTTCTTCTTTTATGAACTACCTTTCTCTTCATATCCTGTTCTTACCAATTTGTATTGTTTTAGGCAAAATTTAAGATTAAAAGTCTGGAATTTCTAAGACATTACATTCCCAGTGTAGGTTAGGTATCTAGAACTTTTGCACCCTCTTTCATCCATTCACCTTTCCCAGGCAATTCATTTCACTGATGTACATCGGGATGAATGTTACTAGGCCGAGTGAAAGGAGGGCAATGGAAATTCTAATTTGCATGTTATCTATTTCCCCAACTTAAACTATTAATAAGTACATCTTCTTCCTTTGCTTAAAAGACTTACCTACAGCTGTGTTAGTTCCACCAACATTTATATCATTTTCATCATCAAATTCAATCCTGACTCCTTTTCCATTGCCTGCTGAGACTCCACAACCTCCACTTCGACAGAGAGAAATTGGAACAACACCGTAGACATAGGCTAACATAATAGGAACACCAATACCTAAAGAGGAATTAAATTAGTAATTATAAGTTAAAAAATAAATCACAGAAATATGAGTTCTTAGAAAGCCTTTTCAAGAGAAAGTGTACCAGAGAAAAGTGCTGTTGTTCTCCAACCCTTGCCCAAAGTAGATTTTCCTAACTGTTAAGGGACACAAACAAATTCAAAACTTCTAAACTTTCAGGTGACACACATGAGAAAAAAAAGATGTAAACCTTTTTGTTTTTAAGTGCCAAGGCTCTATACCTATGAGGTGAGGGTGGGTATCAGCCAATAAGAATTTACCAGTTATTCTAACTCTAGGCTCTTGACTATAATACTTTTAACCAATACAGTTACTCAATGAGAGGCTTTCTGTAGGCTCAGCTTAAACTGTCCTTAAATAAATAAAAAAGTAACTCTCTTATCTTCCACAATATAATGCTTTGTCTTAAAAAACCCTTCCATAAAACTTAAATTCTATAAAATTTGAGGTAATCAGTATTTTTAAGCATTTTCTTACCTACAGTTACTGCAGCTACAACTGGAGATACTATTACAGACAATGTTACACCACCTGTTATAGCCAAATTCCGTTTGTGCTTTGAAACGTCTTTGCCTTCATATCGATTGTGAATCTTGAATTAAAAATAAAAATGGGGTGGGGGTTTAAAGAAAAAACACATTACATATTTAATTTAAATGAAATAGACCTACATTTGCTAGTAATTTAAAGTGATTTCTTTCATAATTTCATTCACTTAAGTGTCCTAATTCAAGATGATCATTTTATTGTTCTTAAACCATATTCTTACACATAATTTAGTACTTATTAATAATTTGCTTAAATAAGACAGTGATTTAATAGATTTTACTTTGTGTTTACTTTTAAACCGTCTTCAAGAATAGTAAAATTATGTTTTGAGCAAAGAAGGAATTAAGAATATTATTTTCAACATAGTCATGGATTGGATGTTTGACTAATAGGATTACTTCTAAGAAATTTAGCATTCCACAGGTTTCTTTCTAAATAAGCATCCCTAGCGGCACCTGGGTGGCTCAGTCGGTTAAGTGTCTGCCTTTGGCTCAGGTCACGGTTCCAGGGTCCTGGGTTTGAGCCCTGCACTGGGCTCCTTGCTCAGCGGGGAACCTGCTTCTCCCTCTCCTCCCCTCTTGTGCTCCCTCTCCTCCCTGCTTGTACTCTATCTCTGTCTCTCGCAAATAAATAAAATCTTTAAAATAAGTAAGTAAGCAAGTATCTCTAAGTGGTAAAGTTGGCTTCTAGGGAAGATTGCCACACTTTTTTTTTAAATTGACCTTAACAATCAGTACTAATAAGCAAACACCATAAGTCAATTTTTTCCCTCAGATCCTTTTTTATAAAGAAAAATATTATTGGGGCGCCTGGGTGGCTCAGTCGTTAAGCGTCTGCCTTCGGCTCAGGTCATGATCCCAGGGTCCTGGGATCGAGCCCCGCACTGGGCTCTCTGCTCGGCCGGGAGCCTGCTTTTCCCTCTCCCACTCCCCCTGCTTGTGTTCCCTCTCTAGCTGTCTCTCTCTCTCTGTCAAATAAATAAAATAAAATCTTTAAAAAAAAAAAAAAGAAAAATATTATCAAATGACTCAGAATCCTGGGGTCTCATTTATAGCTCAAAGTAAAAGGCAGAAAGAGGAGAAAAAAAAAAAAAGAAGAATGCTGCCAGAGGACAGGAGTTAGGTATACTTAGCATCTTTGTACAGTACAGGTATTAATAAACAGAATTTAATACCACACTGGAAGTGGCTTGCGAGATACATCAACTTCAAGAAACAGCCCAGTATCTTTGGTCTCATGGTTTGCAAGGGCTTAAGCTCATAAAGTACATTTCCCTTCCGTTTCAAGACATATTCAAAACAGCCCTCAAAAGTGTACAGATAGTCTCTAAAATAAAATACTTGAGTTCTGAACAATGTTACAGGTGAGGTTTAATAAGATTATTATTATGATGATGTGGTTATCTCGAAGGCTATAAAGTATAATGAGTCTTGTGGGACATATGAAACAGTGAGAGAGCCAGGTTGGGGAGGTGGGCGAAGCCTGCACGGGACAAGCAGCATTCACCTTTCCTAGTCAGAACCCTGCCAGCACTGACTGTACGTGCCTAGGGAATGGGCCTCCACACTTCCCGAGATAGTCCATGCAGGCAGAAATGGCAGAGCCTCCCAAGGCCTCTTTCACTATCCTTCAGTACTACAGCTAATTCTTGCTCCTCTCCTCACTACCATTCCTGAAAAACTTAGCAATGAAGCAGAGAAAAGCCAAAGCTGAAAAACTGACAGAGTAGACAGGAATCTTCCAGAAAATTTTGCATCCTCAAGCACCAATGGTCAATTACAGTGATCACAACATTCTATTTCTGGTTCAACTTAATTTTTTCTCTTCTACTGTTTTGTGCCACATTTTCTATTTGTTACTGTAAATAAAGACTAAGCTTTTAGATACTTTATCAACTTAATGCGTTTTCCTGGGCTGGTTTACAACCCTAAACACCACAGAGAACATTGTTTCAATGGAAAACTAATTCATCGACTTGCAATCCTTTGGGTCTATGTTTGAAAAAAGGAGACTTGTAACTGCACCTAAGACATGAACAATGAGGTAAATAATCTCTCCTCTATAAATTATTTGTAGGTGTGTGCAGTACAACAGTCTCTCCTTCCCTTCTACTTCTATTTCTAAGTATCTGAATAAACAGTTTTGTTTTTAGCAAAGCCTTGCTTTGGATAGCTACATGAAAGATTATATAATCAGCTACTATGTTTGGGACCTTAAACAAGTTTAGTTAATTAAAACCTTCTGAAATAAACATTTGGCTCATAAGTATCCATGTTTATCCTTGGTCCTAAAGCTAATTTTAAAAAAATAGTATGTACTGGGGCGCCTGGGTGGCTCAGCTGGTTAAGCGACTGCCTTCGGCTCAGGTCATGATCCTGGAGTCCCGGGATTGAGTCCCGCTTCGGGCTCCCTGCTCAGCGGGGAGCCTGCTTCTCCCTCTGACCTTCCCCCCTCTCATGTACTCTCTCTCTCTCTCAAATAAATAAATAAATAAATCTTTAAAAAAATAGTATGTATTGTTATTTTTCTGATTATAAAAGTAATATATGCTGAATATTTATTAAAAAATGGGGCTGTTATATGGAAGAGGATCAGCCTCCTCTTCAGTTTAGTCCCAAAAGTCATAACCAGAATTTAATGAAACACCGAGGCACCCCTTAGATAATTTCTAAAGTTACTTCTCAATTCTGAGATTCCATTAATGTAGACAGCAGCAGACTTCTTAGCCACTTCATAAATTATCCCTTTAACCTTTCAAAAAAGAATTATTGCCTAGCTAACGAAGTATAATTCATCACTCATAGGCCAGTGGTAATTACTGGTGTTTGGACTTACACAAGACTGTTATAATCTACAGAACAGCATATTTACTAATAGCAGTAATCTAAGAAAATAAAACCTTTGAACTAAAGTTGAAAATAATTCAGGAACTGGCTATTTATTCTTCGCCTTGAGGGTATGTGTTATTTAGCTATTAACTTTTTATAGACCTAACTTTACAAGGATATACCCATGAGAAAAATATCAGGTGTGTCCTTCAATACTTTATACTTAAAGTTAGAAAAGAAATGTACTAAAGTTTTCGGATTCAGGTAATTTTAAGGCAAGTCTACTTTTTATGCATACATACAAGTCTGCCAAACACCGAAAATTTAATATCTTATAAAAAAATAAAATAGTTTTATACTGAAGATACTAAAAATTATCTGTCTTTCAAGACAAAAAAAAACAAAAGAAAAATCATCAGTCTAAAACCTGAAGGTCTGAATAAGATAATGAACTAGTAAGGAATTAAGCATTTTACCTTACGGCCCACATATACAGGAATGCCAATAATCATTGCAGGGATAGCAATGCCAGCTATCAAAGCAATTCCTACGGGAGCACCAACAAGCGTTCCCAGCTGCCACAGTATCTTCTTCTTTCGGCTCCAGGGCTTCTTCCCCCAAAAAGTACATCCTGATGGACTAATGGAAAAGATTATAACTGTTACTGCTGTAAAACATACCAACAAATGACTATAATACATTAAAGCAATGACTCTAAAAGAAGAATTCTCATACTCAGAAATGAGGTTTTCTTTTCTTTGAATTCTGAGTTCATTAAAAGCCAAAAAAATCAATTTAAGAACCACCATCAGTTATTTTAAAAGGAAACCAGTAACTAGAATTCAGGTTAAATATTTATCCCTAGTCCTTCATTATCCTGAAAATGTTAGGTTAGTTTTTGAAGAGCAAATTAATGCAGAACATGCTTATTTTTAGGCATACAATTATCTGATTATATCAAACTCACTTTGTGGACTGAGGGAATTTATGTTTAAGAAAATTAAATGGAAATATTTATGACCTAGCATAATTACATGGGGGTATAAAATACTAGCTTCTAGTTTAACAAAACAAACAAAAAAAGAAGAAATCTATACTTCCTATTTTTGACTAATTAATCCCAAGTGACTAGGCACAATTATTTGGTTCCTTTTACATTCTTTTAAAATAAAATAAAAATTTTATTTTTGTTTAAAAAATGTTTTTTCCATTCAAAGATACATCATGAATTTATGTCTCACATTACCTGATGTATGTAACTAGAACGAAACACATCCCTCTTAGTATCTTATAAGCACCAAGTTTAAAAATCCTCAAGATAATACGGTCTCCAATTATCTTATAATATAAAATATTTAGATATAAATAACTCTCCCCGCCAACCCCAAGTACTAACCAGGCCCAACCGTGCTTAGCTTCCAATATCAGACAAGATTGGGCACATTCAGGATGGTATGGCATAGACTAAATAGCTCCTTCTATAAACTTACCTTAGATAATGTAAATCTGAGATTTCTTTCATACATAACCAACAAAACTCACAACCACAGACAGCACAGGTCATGTGATTACAGCTCCCATCATTCATCTTTATTATATAAGCAGCACATCGTGGACATGGCTTTATATCATCAGCTATTAGAAAAATAGACAGACCTGCTTATTATATAAAATTGGTCTAAAAATAACAACTTCTAATAGATAATTATAGCAATGCCAAAAAATCTTAACATACAGTTTGTTAACTAATAGCTTTAGCCAGCTATTTGTAGTAAAGTATTTTTTCAAAAGAAATGCCACAGAGAACATCTATGTAACTTCTTTAAAAAAGTATTTTTCTTCCTTTCTGAGAAAAAGAACATGTTTTACATTAAACTTTCAAATTGTAAACATCTTCAAACACAGCAGAACAATGAGAACAAAGAGCAACAAAATAATAAAAAGAGAAAGGAGTACCAAGGACAGCCCTAGGCAAACTGCAAACTACATAAAGTTTGTCTTTGTTCCTACTCCATAGCTGTCTTCTCTGAGTGGCACTTCATATTCTAGAACTTTTCTAACCATCTCTGCTTTATTAAAATGTAGATATTCTTTATACTACAGAATAGTTATCTTTGTCTTTTTAAAAGTCATTTATTCAAATGCTGTTGCTGTACGCTTCTTGTATAATAATATGGTTACAATGCACAAAGGTGCCAAGTTAAAATCAAATGGTACATAACTTTTGGAATCACTGACATAAAGTAAGAGTTATCTCAAATTATACAACTACTTTGAAACTTGGCATCTATTTAATAGCAACCAGTAAATTATTTCACTATTATTAGTAGCCAGCTATATTTTCCATTTACACACAGTTAAGAAAAGATATACTTAGTACTAGCTTCTGAATTCAAGTACTTGTTCCACTTTCTTACATGATAAGCATTAAACTATATTTTCCTTTCTAAAAGTTTTACGGTCAAATTTTACCTGTGCTTTATCAGTGAATTCAGGTTTCCTTAGTGCTTCTTTTAGGGCCAAAGCTGTTTTTTAACTTAAGAACTGGTCAATGCTCACAATTAGTATTTTAACAATTTCAAACAATTTTGAGCAAACTGATAACTCTATGCAGCCAGACCAAGACAAATGATAAATACTAGAATATAAAAATTAAAAATATTCATAAGTCACGATTTAAATGATCCAAAGAACAGAAAGTGTGCATTAAAATTTTAACATTGGAGCATGAATTTTAAAAAGCTGGCTTTTATAGCAGATATAATGTCTAGTACATCAAATTAAAGAAACGCTAATACTATCTGCTTAAGTGGCATATTAATTGATAAACTTCCTCATTCCAGAGTATACTCAAATAGTAAACATCTCAATTAGCAGTGGAAGTAAAGAGATTCGACTTTGGCTCTGATACATGCAATCTTCAGAACAAAATGAAAGGTGACATCCCCATTCATTCTTATGGTTCTAAAACACAAAACAGCCTTTTAATATGCTAAGATTACATGTTAGAGAATTAACACCATAAACAATGTATTTTTGATGTCTCTTTATAGATCTATATCTGCATGTTTCCATTCTATGTGTACTTATTTATCTACAAAAGGCTGTTTTGTCTTTGTCTCTTAAATTAGAAATTTACTGTGCACATTATATCTCTCTCTCAAAATATTCTCAAATGCAAAAATCCTAAATAGAGTTGTTTTACTGATTAGATGGTCAATTGATGCCCCCCTCCCTGAACACCCTGAACATCAATTAATCCATAGCAATTTTGTTTGTTTTTTTAAGATTTTTGTATTTATTTATTTGACAGTGAGAGAGAGAGAGCACAAGCAGGGGGGAGCAGCAGGCAGAGGGAGAAGCAGGCTCCCTGCTGAGCAGGGAGCCCGATGCGGGACTCCATCCCAGGACCCTGGGATCATAACCTGAGCCGAAGGCAGATGCTTAACGACTGAGCCACCCAGGCTCCCCAATAGCAGCTTTATATTAAAAAGAAGTTTTCCAGGGGCACCTGGGTGGCTCAGTCGGTTAAGCAGCTGCCTTCAGCTCGGGTCATGATCCCAGGGTCCTGGGATGGAGTCCCGCATCGGGCTCCCTGCTCAGCGGGGAGCCTGCTTCTCCCTCTCCCTGCCTCTCTGCCTACTTGTCCTCTCTGTCAAATAAATAAAATATTTAAAAAAAAAAAATTAAAAAAAGTTTCCCATTTCTATTTAAGGTATGTCTGGCAAGGCTTTTTTTTTTTTTTATCATTATATTTCTATTTACGGTTAAAATATGGGTTATTGTCATGTTAGGGAAAAAAAAAAAACAGGTTACAAAACAATATACAGTTCTCAAAATTTGTTCAAAAACTTTCTCACCCCCACCATATTACCTGTAAGGACTTAAAACAAAATGTTAATAGTGGTTATCTCTTGGGGTGGTAGTGGTAGGAGACAGAGATGGGGGTCAAAAGCCAATTAAATATATATGTATATATTTTTAAGATTTTATTTATTTATTTGACAGAGATAGCACATGTAGGCAGAGAGGCAGGCAGAGAGGCAGGCAGAGGGAGAGGGAGAAGCAGGCTCTCCACTGAGCAGGGAGCCCGATGCAGGGCTCGATCCCAGGACCCCGGGATCATGACCTGAGCCGAAGGCAGCCACTTAACCAACTGAGCCACCCAAGCGCCCCTAAATAGATTTATATATATATTTTTTAAATTCTTATTTATTTATTTATTTGACAGAGAGAGAGAGACAGCGAGAGAGAGAACACAAGCAGGGGGAGTGGTAGAGGGAGAAGCAGGCTCCTGGCTGAGCAGGGAGCCCGATGCGGGGCTCGATCCCAGGACCCTGTGATCATGACCTGAGCCGAAGGCAGACGCTTAACGACTGAGCCACCCATGCGCCCCTAAATATATTTTTAATAAAGGGGGAAAACACAGTAACAAAAATGAAAAATACATAGTTCATTTAAAATGTTAACTCCAAGTGCATAAACTCCCTAGTAGTTATAAGAAAGTATCTCATGTAGATGTAATACTGTTACAGTTTAAAGATAATTTTGTCATAATACAAATTATTTAATGTACCAGATGATTAAGCACACTTATTTATCTTCAGCTGACTGATCAGAAAGAGCCAATTAATTATTATCATTATGTCAAGCAATTATTAAAAGTGCAGCCAATTTTTCAATGTATCATGATACATGATACATGTATCATGATAACAGGAGACAAAAAAATACCAAGATATCTGGAATAACGGGAATTAATAAAATCATTTTAGATGGTTCCCTTTCCTCCTTTTTTCCCCATAAGGCAATGAGTAGCCAAGTTTTTTAGAGATTCGTCAAAAGAAACTATCACATAAACATTTGTCCTGAGAGCTTTGATTTTTAGAGCACTGGAGGTAAAAATGCATACACTTTAAATTTTCAGAATTATAAGATTTCTGAACATGGAAAAATTCCAAATGAAGTTTTTAAAATAATCACCCTGGGAAGCTATATTTATTCCAACAGTGCTACTACCTGGCTCAAATCCCTTGGGAAATTTTTCTTTCATAGTTACTTTCAATGCTAGTTAATATATATATATAAAAAAACCCATTCTCATGATCATATATAGTCACATCTTACTTTGGATCCACCCCAAACCAGTGATTCAACTTGGTATGATATTCTAGTTGTTAGACTTAGCTCCAAAAGAACTTCTGGTCACTTCCAGAAATCAAATTGACATTAAGAAGTTAATTTAAGTGGCTGTATTGGGATCTAAGGTTATGACCAACAAGGCATTCCAGGGTAGCACTGCTGAAATAAACATAAAATCTTCCACAGTGAATACAGTGAGAAAGATCAATTCATTTGGATGACTAAATCATGACGTTTATTTTATTTTTTATTTTTTATTTTTTTAAAGATTTTATTTATTTATTAGAGAGAGAGCACATGAGAGGGGGGAGGGCCAGAGGGAGAAGCAGACTCCCTGCCGAGCAGGGAGCCCGATGCGGGACTCGATCCAGGGACTCCAGGATCATGACCTGAGCCGAAGGCAGTCGCTTAACCAACTGAGCCACCCAGGCGCCCCCATGACGTTTATTTTAAAATTAATAACAAACACAAATCTCTAGCAGGTGACTGGTTTCTCTAGTTTCTCTACCTGAAATAGCCAGAGCACCTAGTATGTGTCAGGAAATGTTTCAACCTTATAGACATAAGTATTATTAGTATCTTCATTTTATAGATGAGACAACTTGCTCAGGGTCACACAGAATTAGTGGAAAAAGTAGGATTTAAATCTAGACAGACTGATTCCAGAGTTCAGGCTCTTACTCAATACACATGTCCTGTAACCAATCAATAAATACCCATGCCCACGCTTAGAAAAGAGGGATACTGTTTCCAAATGGACCACTCCATGGCTACAGCTGACCCTAGAGGGTACAGTTTAGGTATATCAGGTCTCCTCTGAATTACTTCTGGACCCATACTTACAAATTATTATTAATACCTTTAAGGTTCACCCCAAATCTTCAGGAAAGGAAACAAGTCAATGAGCAAATTAGCATGAAAATCTGTGTACGTTGTATAAAGTATTAAATGTTGAATTTAAAGTTTACTTAATTTTAAATCTGACTTTAACAGCATGAAGTACATGACTCTCTCAGTATACTGCTAGTAGGAATGTAAATGATTTTCTTGACAAGTTTCTGTATTTTCCAAGTTTTTCCATTTTACAATCAGTGAGAAAAGTATTTTTCTAAAAATGACTGAAATTCCAATAAACAGAAATTCTATAAATGGGAAATATTAATTTTTCAATTTTTATTCAAAGAACATTAAGAGGTTCAGAATTTTTTTTTTAATTTTTGAGATTTAGGAGATGCATACATTGTTCATATATAGATCCCCAGGTAATTTAAAAATTCTTAGCCAAAGACACAAAATTCTTAGTGTCCCATTAAGGTATGATTCTGAATCCTTGATCCTGGAATTAGATGAGACATCTGTAAATAAAAGATGATTTTTAAAAATCTTTGCTAAGCTTTGCATAATATACTTTTATGAACAACACTTTCAGACCATCCTCAGTTATCAGTTACATCAATCACCAAGGCACTTCCTTTTTTTTTTTTTTTTACAATAAAATCTTTCCAACCTCAATACCATTTTCTTCCACAGTAAAGAATGAGTGCTTCTGGGACAGAAATACTAACAACACATAAAACACTTTTGAAAACTGAAGGGAGGAAAGGTAATAACAGGAACTATTTGAATACTGCATTTTTTATTAAGGTAACTATAACGCTCTGTTTGTGTCAAATATTTTATTAGACAAAGTTAGACATAAATACCTGCTGCTCCAGACTCCTGACTATAACTAATGGATGAAGAACGTATAGTTCTCAGACGTAAGCTCTGGGCTCTCTCTTGTCGAGCAGCATCACAGGTCTGATTGGGGTGCCAAATCTGTTTACAGTGGTAGCAAAACTCTGTTCCACAGCCTTCTCGCCCACAAGTTAATTTTGGACAGCTAGCACATCCAAATGCTATCACAGCATATCTTTGAAGAATAAGAAAAATTATTTAAAACGGGACATAAAAGAAGAGATATTAAGTAAAACAATTATCCAACTGAAAAAGTTTTCTATTTATACATGAGCAAATAAGTCATAAACCCTAACACTATCTCATCAATATAAAAATGGGGAAAAAATGAACAGTTCACAAATGAAGACATACAAATGGCTAAAAACATTTTTAAAGTTCAATTTTTAACTTCTTTCAATTTTTAACTAAGATGTCAAACTGTATAGTTAACCTAACCCCAATTTTATAAAAATTAAATTAGTATTATATGCACACAAAAAAGACTAGAAGGAAATACACCAAAAATCTTAACAGTAGTTTTGCTGGTACTAGAGTTCTAATTCTCTTCTTTATATATTTATATATTTCTGATTTTTATAATTACTTGTTACTTTTAAAATCAGAAAGATTAAAATATTACTCATTTAAAAATATAATGACTGTGAATCAGCTACACCTATCAGTTAATGGCAAACTGTGATAATTCATAAATTTTGTGATTATCTTGTATTTATGCATAAATTCTCATATAAATGTTTCTAAGATGCATAGTAAAAGTGCTCTTTGGTGCCAATCTCCTTCCAAAAAGTACATGAACTTCATTTTCTCAATTCGAAAATTTGTTTTTTCACTTCAGATTAAAAGACTGACAACAGATTTATGACTAGCCCTAATACCTATTCTCTGAGTTAATATTTTGGCACTTCAATAATTTCTCACTTAAAATAAATTCTGGGCACACTTGGACATTTATCCCAGAGAAATGAAAACTTATGTACAAACATGTACATAAAAGCCAAAAACTAGAAACAGTCTAGATGTCATTCTTCATTAGGTGAATGCTTCAACTATGGTGCATATATATGGAATACTACTCAACAACAAAAAGAAACTATTGATACACTTAACTCTGATAAATGTCTGAGGAATTATGCTGAGTGAAAAAAGTCAATTTCAAAGTTATATACTGTATGATTCCATTTATAGAACAGTTTTGAAATGACAAAATTTTACAAATGGAAACAGATTAGAGGTGGCCAGTGATTAGGGATGGAGTTGGGAAAGCAAAAGAGAGAGAGAGAGGTGGATGGATTTATAAAAGAACAATAGGAAACATCTTTGTTGTGATGGCATGGCTCAGTACCACGTGGTGGTGAATACACTAATGTACGGTGATAAAATGGTATTGTATGTATATTTATCACGTGTATGTATATTTATAAAATACACATTTTATCACGTATATGTATATTTATAAATATACATACACACGTAACACAAGTAAAACTGGAGAAATTTAAGTAAGATTGGTAGATTATATCAATGCCCATATCCTGGTTGTGACGTTGTTTTACAGCATTGCAAGATGGTACCACCACTGGGGCAAACTGAAGGATCAGGATTTCTCTTTATTATTTCTTATAACTACACATGAATCTACAATTATCTCAATAAAACTTACCATAAAAAATGTCTGGGGGTTCTGGTTCTCTTTGAAAGAGACACAAACAAGTCTTATCTATGTATCAAACATTTCCTTTTGGCTGGAAATTTAGGGGAGTTTTCATGGTCCTCTTGTTATTGGCAATTAAAATTAAATAGTAACTGTAACTGCTATTTTTATTAAATTTCAAGATAATCTGTAAAATTAGAAAATTTTATGAGTCGGGAAGTTCCTCTGCTTTTGGACCTGTTGCTCCCTTAGTATCTGACCTTTTAAACTTAAATTTTACATCTTAATTCCCATTTTATTTTTGATAAGCCAATTCTCCAGTTACCATCGCTATCATAAATGTCTTCAAGCATGATTAAATTAAAGGCAATTTATATATCAACATGGGGTAATTCAGCAAAGTTTAATTTCCCTGAGGGCTTATTCATGTTATCAATAAAAGGGCAATTATCAATAAAAAGAAAAAAGTCCTCAAAGACTCTACACTTTATTTTCTATCAAATTATAATCCTAAGCAGTCTCTAAAATAGTAATTTCACTGAAAAGGAAGGAAATGATTTTTTTTTTAAGATTTTATTTATTTATTTGACATAGACACAGCGAGAGAGGGAACACAAGCAGGGAGAGTGGGAACACAAGCAGGGAGAGTGGGAGAGCAAGAAGCAGGCTTCCTGGAGCAGGGCGCCCGATGCGGGGGCTCGATCCCAGGACCCTGGGATCGTGACCTGAGCTGAAGGCAGCCACTTAACGGCTGAGCCACCCAGGCGCCCCATGATATTCTCTTCTAAAACTCTTTTCTATCCTAGCTTTTCTTGAAGGAAGGAGGGAAGAAAAGGGACATGGAGAAATTTGTGTGTGGGCAGGGGACAATGATGCTAAGACCAACTGTTTTTTAAGGTCAGTCACAATCTATAAAGGCAGAAGAGAAGTTTAGGCTACCTGGTCAAAATTCCACTTCTACCACTTATTATCTGTATAGTTTCACATAAATCGCGTAATATCCTTACAACTAAGTTTTCCCAAAACATAAAACACGGATTCAAAGAAGTTTGGCTCAGCCTCAGTATTCAGCCAAAATCAGCTTCAGCTTTATCCTTGATCTTTAGAATGCCAAACATGCAATTCACCATTTCAATGACAATTCTAGTACCTCTGCATCTGTGCTTGATTAATGGCCATGTGATCACACAAGTTACTATCCTTTCTGTATCAATATAAATAATGTATGGAAGGCGCCTGGATGGAGCAGTTGGTTAAGTGCCTGACTCTTGGTTTTGGCTCAGGTCATGATCTCAGGGTCGTGAGATGCTTTCCCTCTCTCTGCCCCTTTCCCCTGCGTTCTCTCGCTCTCTGAAATAATTCTTAAACAAAATAAACATTGGTAGGCATTCCAGATAGAGAATAAAAATCTTATTGCTTCATATGGTGAAATTTTACTGAAGTATAAATGCACACTGTGTTGGAAGAATAAAATGCAGTAATTATTAGTGAGAACTGTGAAAGCCAAATTTAGATAAAAACTTAACTTTCAAATCATTAAACAGGGATACAGATTTACAGTTAATATGAACATTGAGAGTGCTATAACTAAACTTAGGAGGAATATAGCCTTTCTGAGTAAATAAATATTTATAAAAATATACAAGGTAGATTAATAGAAATTAGGTTATATCATAATTCTAACCTTTATAGGTTCTTCAGTATACTATCATATCACTAAACAAACTTAAGAACTGACTTAATTTTTTTTTTATTTTTTTTAACATTTTTTTTTTTAAGATTTTATTTATTTATTTGAGACAGAGAGAATGAGAGAGAGCACATGAGAGGGGGGAGGGTCAGAGGGAGAAGCAGGCTCCCTGCCGAGCAGGGAGCCCGATGCGGGACTCGATCCAGGGACTCCAGGATCATGACCTGAGCCGAAGGCAGTCGCTTAACCAACTGAGCCACCCAGGCGCCCCAGAGGAAGAGTTTCTTTTTTCTTTTTTTTTTTTTTTAAAGATTTTATTTATTTATTTAAGAGAGAGAGAATGAGAGAGAGCACATGAGAGGGGGGAGGGTCAGAGGGAGAAGCAGGCTCCCTGCCGAGCAGGGAGCCCGATGCGGGACTCGATCCAGGGACTCCAGGATCATGACCTGAGCCGAAAGCAGTCGCTTAACCAACTGAGCCACCCAGGTGCCCAAGAACTGACTTAATTTTTAATTAATGATTTAAGCTATGAGTCTTTAGAAAAAGTCCTATTAGGGAATTCTTCACATTTTGACAAGAATGAAAAGCAGAATGTCAACTTTGCTATTTTAAAATTTCATGACAAGAGAATTTCCCCACATCTGGTACAATATCCATGAAAACACGAAAGGGTATGGTAAGAAAACAGAGTCTCAAAACACATTTTATTTTCAATAATCAAGCTTCAAAAGAGCTTCACAAGTTGCTTGAAGATAAAAATTCCTTACAGTTTTGAGTCTAGAGACTTAAGCTTGTTGAGAATAACTGCTTATAAATAGTGAATACCTATTTGGATTTTTTAAATATGCAGTATGATTATCTGGAGCAAACTAAACAGCTAACATGTAGACTAGCATTCCTGCACGATGATGTCAGTATTTAACATTTGATTATTTTTTAAAATAAAATTTTACATTTACTTTTGTATCCCATAAGTTCATCACACCTTAATTAGTGATATTTGACTTTGGCCCAGAGGAATATTAATTTAATGTCTGGTCATTTGTTGAAAATAAATGTAGGTTTGATGCATCTCAGAAATTAGGATATAATAATAAAAAAGAGTTGTGATATTTAAATAAAACTGTGTGGGGGTGTGTGTGTTGTGGAGAGAGAGAAAGAGGGAGAGAAAGAGGTAGGGGAAAGCAGGGAAAGGGAAACAGAATTCATACATGGGAAATCATCATATGTACTCAAATATTAGAGATAAAGTACCTCGAACTTGTTTTATACTACTTCCTAGCATTTCTTTTTTAAAGAAAAAGCCGAGAGATCCTACCCCAGAATTAAACATTCAAGTCCCATTCAATCTGTACAAGTTACAAAGAAAAATAGGCTTCCATCCAAGTACGAACCAGGCCCGACCCCGCTTAGCTTCCGAGATCAGAGGAGATCCGTGCGTTCAGGGTGGTATGGTAATCCTATTTTCATGTATATAATGTTTTGTTTTGATTTTTTGATGAATAAAGGTAAGGTAGTTTGTTTATCAGTTTTTTCTTATGCTAACAGTTATTGAGTACTTACTAAGTAAATGTTCATAAACATTCAATCTTAATAATAACTTTGTTAGGCATATTCTATAATACAGCAAGAATTAAATGTAGCAGTCACATATTTTGAAAACAGAACGTTAGGCCTCTTGAAGAGGATTTTCATTGTGTGGGAGTCAAACTTATTTTCATTGGAAAACAGCTGTCAAATTACAATGGAAGCAAATGGTAAAACTAAATTAAATATAAAATGCTTCCTTTAAAGAAAAATTTCAGGAGTGTCTCTGTTCTGGTGTATTAAGTGTTATGTGGGAAAAGAACACCCTCTGCAGAATGTTAGGGATAACCGAGTAATACTAGTTAACCTAACATCTTTGGCTTGAACAGTATCCAAATCTTGGTTTAAAAGATGGCTCCATTTCCTTCTACGACCCATTATTTAACTCAAGTCTTACTTTCCATCTCTATTCTTCCATTTCTATCTACTTAAAAATGCTTAAACCTTCCTATTTAGCAGGAGTGGAGGGACAGGAAGAAAGTGGGAAAGATAAATAGGGATTGAAATAAGGCAGTCTTTCCAGAAATATTTTCTGTTCACTGGATTGGCAACAGGAGGTCTATACTAAGGAAGTACTCAATGGTCAAGTTAGGAAAATGCTAAGCAAAATTAAAGTACTTTTTCATTTTTAATTATAGGATTTGCTAAAAGAATTTTTAACATACCAGTGATCAGTATATAGTATGCACTATTTCCAGAATTTATTTCACCATGACGTCTATTTCCTGGGAGAGTTTCACAGTACTAGAGTTCTACAAATTACACAATTGATAACAGAGGAAGTAGGGATACCAGCTAGGTAGAGACACTATATTGTGTCTACAGCAAATTCCTTATGAAGGAACTACTTAAGTAAAAAGAACAAACTATACCTAACATGAAATCTAATCCTAAGAAAAACATACCACTCCCCAATAAAAATTTTAATTAAAAAATGAGAAAAAAGAATGAAGATTATCCAGAAGTCAAAGATACCTTCCCCCCACCCCCCAAAAGTAAAGCTTTAACACAACCTTTAGAGAACAAAGAAAATATAATCATAAATACTATTTGATCCAGTTAGGGGGGAAAGTCCAGTTTTGTATCAAAAATCAATAGGCTCATGTTTCTACTTGCTAGAAGTTACTATTATTCCATAGAGGAGTGACTTGCTTAAAATGTTTGGGAGGTCTAGATAATGTTAGGCTCATCTCCTGGTTCCCTCTTTTAGGAGCTGCTTCCTCTAGAGGATGCCTTCTGTTGTCCTTTCCACTACATGCTACAGGGGAGATGTCGAGAACTGCCCAGACTATTTGGAGAAGTCAGTCTAATTTAGGGGTGGTGTCAGCAAGCCATTCGGGCTGCATATCTAAAGCCACATTCTTTAGTAGACTAATTAGTAAGAGAGAGCTGACATGTCTCCTATCATATCAGCTTGGTTCTGATTGAGGGTTTGAGGGAAATGTTATTTTTATTGATTCCCTTAAAACCACCAAAAATTTTAGTATCAACTAACAATGTCTGGTGTAGCAGCAGAATATACTGAATTACATAGCATTAAAATATATCTAGATCAATTTTATGGTTAGGAAGAATAAACTAAAAAGAGCAAACTCAGCTCAAGCAGTTTTCAAACTCTAAGCTCCAACTCTTAGAATACTTTTATAAATGCCTATTCTAACAGATACAATTTGTCACTAGTTATGAATTACAACTTCCACTGAAACACAGTTTACTCATTATGGCTCCCTATACACAAAACCTGCTGTTTTCTAAGTCACATGTATTTGTTTCCTCTGGAGAAAATCACAAGTTGGATCTGTTCTCTGTATAAAATTTCTAAAAGGTCAGCCTACAAAAGCATTTCCAGCATGTCAAAAGATGGTCAAGTTATGGCTAAAACCCTTCTTTGTAGGATGGAAATAAGAGCTATATGGAAATTAACTAGAATTTAAAGATATATATTGTTTAGTTCCTAAGCCAATGGCCCCATTTTTTTAATCCATTATGAACAGTATCTTCCACCAGATTTAGAATCATTAAAATGTCAGCCAGTTTGACACTACACAAACCTGATTACAGTTGATCACATTGCTTTAAAATGGCTTACTGAAGAAAAAAAAAGTAAAATAAAATGGCTTATTGACAGTTCCTAAGATATATGAGCTATGTCAGTGGCATACAGTCAGATTGATTCATTCAACAACTCTTTACTAACCAGCAATTACAAAGAAAAATCAAATACTTTATTCTTTTTTGCCCTCGAGAGGCTCACAGACCTTATTAAATCATTAACTATATTCTTGTATAATAAATGTTCTTGTATATTCAAAGCTCCCCAGCAAAGTCAGAAGCACTTACATGAGATAACAGGGATAATGTATGCTGGTAGAAGGGTGGCCAATTGAAACACATGATCACAAAAACTAAAATGCCAACTTTTTGCTATCTGCCTACAATGTATAAACTAGGCTTCCTGGGCAGAAGGTAATCAGGTATTTTTACTCAAGACAGGTTCTATGCATTCCTTCCTATGTGGCCCTCACCTCAACCCAACAATTCTCCTAGCCACGGCCAGATTCTTCTCTGAACCTGTGTAGACTGCATGTTATAGAAGCAGTTTAGCTAACCTCACCCTGGTTAAATCACAGCACACAGGTTTGGCTCCGTCTCAAGAAGACTTTTCCGAAATACTTTTTTTTAAAACAAGTTTAATTTGTCCTGGCCCTCAGAAGAGTAGAAAGAATATTAGGTCAGAAACCCTAAGAGATCTCAAATAGAAACCAGGTCAGCTTTTCTTTCTACTCTAAGCTAAGGGCAATATTTCTCAAAGTGTGTTAAACTACATGTTTAAGTAAAATTAATGTCAGTACAGAAAATGGTCATATTGATAAATATCAAATGCAAAAGAAAAAAATTCATAATTTCACATATAGCATTTCTAGAAAAAAGCCTTTCAAGTGTGTTGTACAACGGAAAGGGTTAAATACTACATACATGCCAATGGTCCTAGCTGGCTAAGTATTTCTATTACTCACTGCCTAACAATCAGATATTTACCAGTATTCTTTATGCCAGATTTAAATAATAAATGGATTCTAAATAAAATATGTCCCTCTGCGGATTCAAAGATTTTAATAAGTTCCAAGAGGGCAGGGATTTTTGTTTTTGTTTATTATCAAATTTCCAAGTACCTGGCACACAGGTGCATAAAATATTTGAATGACTGATTTTAAAAATTAAGGCAAAACTTCAGAAATGGACATAAGGAATGATAAATAAGAGCTACAAAAAACTTGCTGTGTACTAGGAATTATGCTAGTAATAAAAGTGGAGGTCTAACCCAATCCTTATAACAACATGATAGGATAGAGATTTAAAATCAGGTCTACATGTGCATGGCAAGTACAACTGAAACCTTTCATGAAGGCTTATGTAGTATTCCATGTTTTCAAAGTACACATACAACTTTTCTGTTACTGGCTGACAGTTTCTGTGTAACGCAACTATAAAGCCTACAGTGTAATCAAGTATATAAAATATGCTCTTAATCTAGAGAGACAACATAAATCAAATATAAATGACAATACATAAATAAAAGTAATGTTGACATGTTTTCTTTGTCCTTTGTGGGTAAGACTACTGACAACCACCAAACCAAGAGTTAATTTATAGTCAAATTAATCAAGGCTAATTCTTTGTTAAACTTCTATAACAATCAAGTGGTTGTTTTCATAATAACAGAATCTATTAAAGTAGGTGGTTCTATTATTTTATATTTTATACTTAACATTTATCTTCTCCAAAATATTTAGAATATTAAGGCATTTTACTTTTTTTTAAAAAAGATTTTATTCATTTATTTGAGAGAAAGAGACAGACAGAGAGAGAGCCAGGGGAGGAGCAGAGGAAGATGGACAAGCAGACTCCACTCAAGCCCAATGTAAGGCTAGATCCTACAACCTTGAGATCATGACCTTAGCCAAAATCAAGAGTTAGACACTTAACCGATTGAGCCCCTAAGCCATTTTATTCTCTGACAATGAAGTCTCAATAAGAAGAAAATGGGCAACAATAACCCAAAGTATGAGTTTATGAAACACTTTTAAATTTTACTGAGAAATGTCACCCACACAAAAAGGATTTATATATAAAAACAAATACCCCTGTATCTACCACACAAACTAAGAAAAGTATTAGTAGGGTGATCATATAATAAACAACCTAAGCTGAAACACTTGAGAAGGGTAATGCAATTACAAATTATAGCAGAAGCATAAACTAAACTATCTCTGGCAAATCAGAACCTATGTTTTACCTCATTTATCAGTGGCTTTAGAAGCCCCTTGATTGCCCCTTCAAGTTCACATCCTCCTTTCAATAGGCAACCATGAAACTAAATATATTCATCCATTTTACTGTTAATGAACACTTTTTTCTTGTTTGCTATTATGAACATTCTTTTTTTTAAAAGATTTATTCATTTTAGAGAGAGAGTGCATGAGCAGGAGGGGCAGAGGGAGAGGGAGAATCTCAAGCAGACTCCCCACTACGTGCAGAGTGGTGGCGGGGCTTGATCTCACGACTCTGAGATCACTACCTGAGCTGAAACCAAGAGTTGGATGTGTCACCCAGGTGCCCCTATTATGAACATTCTTAGACATGTCTCCTAACTAGATGTCTCCAGGCACACAAGAGTTTCTTCAAGGTATTTCACTAGGAGTGGATCTTCTAAGTTACAGGGTAAATGTGTATTCAATTTTAATAATAATATGGCAGCAGATGAGCTAATCTTACACCTATATCTTCTTTTATTTATTTTAAAGATTTTATTTATTTATTTGACAGGGAGACACAGAGAGAGAGGGAACACAAGCAGGGGGAGTGAGAGAGAGAGAGAAGCAGGCTTCCCGCTGAACAGGGAGCCCAATGCGGGGCTCGATCCCAGGACCCTGGGATCATGACCTGAGCCGAAGGCAGATGCTTAACAACTGAGCCACCCAGGCGCCCCACCTATATTTTTTTAAGTTTAAATTTTTCTTTTATTTATAAAACTTTCCTTTATAATCTGTTTTGATTTTGTTCTGGTGTGTTATGTGTAGTGACAACCTATTTTTTCCCCCTCAAATAGGTACTTTTCACAATTCTGTATGTTGAAAAATCAATCCTTTCCCAGTTGGTTTAGCATGTTTCCCCTAAAATCAAATTCTTATATACACAAGAATCTGTGTCAGCTGTATCTATTGTTTCTATTAAGTTGATACAGTTGATATCCATTAAGAACACATGACCAATCAACAGAGCTCAAGAGAATATATCTATTTAGTGAACAGAAAATTTGTGCCCAGGATTTACTGTCTCAATCTCTTGGGGCCATAGCTTCTGACACTTAAGCTTTTAATTCATGCCATCATTTTCAAACTTTTTCTTTTAAAACTATTAAATGCTTGAAGAACTTGTTAAGTACTTTTTACCCTGGGGTTCCATGAATGATAGTTAGAAAACCACATTCTTTATCCAGACAAAACACAACATAATGGCATATTCCTCTGAATTCTTGCTAAATGAGTATCTGCTATAATGATTTGCAAAAAGTGTTTTTAATTAAAATTTGCTGTCCAACTCGAAATCTAATAAATGTGCATGCTTGCACCAGTGAAAACGCTGTGCAGGCGTCCATGGGACCAAGAGTGATAGAACTGTATCCAAGCTGTTCTTTTGACAGGACACTGTCTCCTGCTCAAGTTATTTAAAGGTATTGTTCATTATCCCTATTTCTTCCAATCCTTTTCTTGAGAGTTTAACTCTTCATGGATCCCAGAGTTTGCTTCTGTCATATACCTGGAAGCACAGCCAACCTTGGTCCAGTTTAGAAAGTATCTTTAACAAATTATTTTATTATTTATATGTTTTAGTACAAGCTCCCTGCATTAGAGGAAAGCACAGTTTAAATGTGATAATGAATAGTATTTCTAAGTCCTTCACACAACTAATGAATTCATAAAATTTTAAATAATCAGGTAATTTTTTAATGCTTTATTTCCACTGAAATCCTTGGTGGACAGTTAAGTGTTAGTTATACCTGGGAAAACTGGTTGGGATTTGCAAAGGCTGGAAACATATTATTAATTTTCTCATTTAAAATGAGAGAGATAGGCTAGATGAAATCTGAAAAGTTGCTACTCAACAAGCTTTTAATAATAGATTTGATTCAGATGATGAACCCTGAAACTTCATCTGAGAAACTAAACTCACATTCCACCCTTGTTTCGGCCTATACCCAATAATCTTGAAAGTTCTGGGTTTTCCCCAACTCTTAATTATACATAATCTCTAGCTTGCTAATGGTATGCTAAATAACATCCAGTGTTCACAGTTTTTGTTATTCTTGAAAAGCATATGACTGTTTAGTCCTAGTTATGACAACCCTACATAGTAAATGCTCTATAAAGAAAATATGCTATTAGCATAATGATCAAATATATAAGCAAAATTATTTTAAATCTTGAGACTAGCCGTACTTATGTCATGATTGTATAAGCTATACTTAGTAACCCTTGACATGAACACATGTCACTGTGGCACACATTATGTGTGTGTCTTTTGAAAGGGTCATTTGAGTTTATACAATCAAAACCCCCCACAACCAAAACCAAACAAAACCCCTGATCATTTCATCTGCTACACTAAAATAACAATTTTCCAAATGAAGGGGATAATCAATTTTGCCCACAACTAGATCCTGTACTCTACCATCTTTTTTTTTTTTTTTAAAGATTTTTAAAATTTATTTATTCATAAGAGACAGAGAGAGAAAGAGGCAGGCTCCCCGCTGAGCAGGGAGCCCGATGCGGGACTCAATCCCAGGACCCCAGGATCATGACCCGAGCCGAAGGCAGATGCTTAACCATCTGAGCCACCCAGGCACCCTGTACTCTACCATCTTATCCCTTTTCCGAAAATGCTCAAATGAGTATGTGATGAGACACAATATAAAAATGACTAAGATAATATTCCTGCCATTAGCATCTATGTAACATTGTGCCTGGCACATGGTATGCACTCAATGTAAGTTTGTCTACTGAATAATGAATCACCTGACATGTTAAGATTCTTCTTTTGAGTAATAGCTAATTCTTATTTATCCACAGAAAAAATATTAACTCAAGAAAAACCAAACAAAATCTTACCCACAGTCTGGAGCTGGACACCACCTACAATCAGGATCTGCAACAAGCCACCGTCTAAGCATAAATTCTTCATATTTTTCCATCAAGACATCATCACTTAATATCAAGCGAATATCATGGGGATTAAACCGTTCAGTACATTCTGGGCAACTGATATTAACTCTACTTTCAGAAATTTCTATCCTTAGATATTGTCGTAAGCAATCCACACAAGATCTATGATGACAAGTCATTATCTCAGGAAATCTGTCTTTAGAATGCCGCAAAAGGCACAAAGGACACTCTATAAAGTCTCCAATTTGTTTGCTGATAGAAGTTAATCCATTGTCAGAGGAGGTATTTGTAGAGAAAATGGAGTTCTTATCAGTACACATTTCAGAATGTATACTTTCAATGCTCGCAATTCCATCCACCCCGCCATTTAGCTCCCTGGATTTACGTTTGTTATCCTTTTTTCTCCGAAACAGAGAGCCTATTGAAATTCTTCTTTTTTTGGGTGCCTTTTTCACTGAAGGCAAGCTCACAGACGAAGCAGAAGACTGAAGATCACGATCTGAACCCATTTGCCGATGTAAACTCATGTCTAAAATGCTCATTAGAATTGAGTCAGGGTCTGTGTTTACACACAGCCCTTCATTATATTTAGAGATAAAACCTATTTCTCGTTCTTGCATTCAGATTAAGTCATGATGTAAGAAAATCCTACTTGGTTCCTTCAGCGAATTCTTGAAAAAGCTTGACTTACAGAAGACTGTTACCATAGATGGTCTGAAAAACAAAACACCAAGATAATATTCTTAGTCTGCATGTTTTTAAAATAAACTTACAACCTTACTATGAAACTCCAAACCAGTATGTTCTTTAATCATTAGAGTTTTTTTTAATATGACCAATTTACTGAGTAGTCTACACGAGAATGTAAGAATATACAGTGAACACTAAAACAAGTATTCTTTAATCTTAATATTCTGGATTTGAACTAACCTTACCATTATTAAAATCTCATTAAGAATTTTTGATCATTTTCACTGAGACCTCAATGATTCCCCACTGCTTTTCAGATTTTTTTTTTAACTGACAATAAAATATACATGCAAATACAAAGGGTTACTAAGTATAGCTTATACAATCTTGAAGAAGACCTAAGTGTGTATGTGCTCTTACCCTGCCAGATGCAATGACTTATAAAGTTACAGGAATTAAGAGAACATTGTGGTACATCACAAGGCTAGATACAAAGACCAATGGAGCAGAATACAGTCCAGAAAAGAAGTCCCACATATATGGGGATACTTGATTTAGGTCAAAGGTGACAAAGGCCTTTTCAAAAATAAAACAAAAAACATAATATTGTTTTACTGGTTACCATCTGAGAAAAGGAACTTAACCTATAGCTCACCTCGTGCATAAAAATCAACTCCAGTTGGTTCACAGATCTCTAAGTATGAAAAGTAAAATCATAAAGCTTCTAGAAATCAACAGAAGAGAATATTTCTGTGAAAAGACTTCTTAAGCATACAAAAGTATAACCATAAAAGAAAAGACTGACAAATTGGAATAAACTCAAGAGGCAGTATTAAGGGAGTGGGACAAGACAGTTGCCACATGTAACTAATAAAGGACCAAGTACCCAGAATATGGAAAGAACACTTACAAATCAAGACAAAACAGACAATCAAAAAGAAAAATGGGCAAGGGATTTAACAGGCACTTAACAAAAGGATATGAAAAAGTGCTCGGGGGCCTGGGTGGCTCAGTCGGTTAAGCGACTGCCTTTGGCTCAGGTCATGATCCTGGAGTCCCAGGATCGAGTCCCGCATCGGGCTCCCTGCTCAGTGGGGAGTCTGCTTCTTCCTTTGACCTTCCCCCCCTCTCGTACACTCTCTCTCTCTCACTCTCTCTCTCTCTCAAATAAAAATAAAATCTTAAAAAAAAAAAAAAAAGAAAAAATGCTCAACAGCATTTGTCATCAGGGAGATACAGATTAAAGCTACATTGAGATACACACCCAGCAGGATGGCTTAATTTCAGACTGACATTTCCAAGTATTAGCAAAGATGTGGATTGCTGGTGGGAGTGTAAAATGGCACAACTACTTTGGAAAACCGTTTAACGGTATGTACCAAAATCGAACATATACTCTGTTACCCAATTACACTACTAGAAATAACTACACAAGAGAAATGAATGCCTACATGCATCAAGAGATACATAACAATATCAACAGCAGCATTAGTTATAACAAGCCAAAGTACTAGATGCAACCCACACTTCTTCCAACAATATAATTGTATATATTCACATTCTAGTACACTAGAAATCAATGAAAATGAACAAAATACTGCTTCACACAAAACAAGAATGAATCTCACAAAAAGACAGCACACTGTATATATAATTCTATTTAAATAAAGTTTAAAACCAGGCAGAACTAATCTATGATGATAGCAGTCAGGAGTATAGCTACCTTTTGTGGGGAGGCACAAAGGGAATTTTGACATATGTAGTTGTTACCAAGGTATGTTTACTTTGTGATAAATCACTGATGTACAAACTCATGTTTAATACACTTTACTGAATGATTGTTACATCACAAAGTTTAAAAAAAAAAAAAAAGCTTGAGCTGGTATCTACACATATCCTTGAGAAAGTCGTGTTGATTTCCCAACACAAAATCTAGAAAAACATTTCACTCAGGCAAACATTATTCTTGTCCATCAGTTTATACCTTCCCATTATTTGCAGCATTCTTTGCTAATTCTGAGAAAAATACAGGGTGTAATGGTAGGTTCTACTAAAATTTTCTGCATATTTTCTTCCATGTTTTTATTTTAACTTGCATCTCAAAATGTCTTCTATACTCCACAGTGAAATATATTTGTCATAGAAGAGAACTAGAGAGGGAATCTATCTTGGGGAACTTATCATAAGAATTTGTCACTTAAAATAGTAAACCAATTGGTACTTATGGTATCACCTGGGAAATTTTTCAAAATACACACTTTAAGAAACTTGATAGCCATATAGTTTTTTTCTCCAAAAGAGAACCTTGTAAGAGTGAATAGAAGTTTTGTTTTTTTAAGATTTATTAATTTGAGAGAGAGAGAGGGAGAACGCACAGGGGTGGGGGGTGAGGGAGAGAGAGAATCTCAAGCAGACTCTCTGCTGAGCGCAGAGCTGGACACGGGGCTTGATCCCACAACGCTGAGATCATGAACTGAGCCAAAATCAAGAGTCGGATGCTCAACCAACTGAGCCACCCAGGTGTACTTTAAAGTACTCTTAATCTTTAAACTAGGATAACGAGCAAATTGGAACATATGTTCATCCTATTTAGGAAATCCTTCTAAAACATTGTGCAAATACACAAATATGCCTCAAAGGAAAAATAAACAAATCCTGAATACTAAAACTTTAATATTTCTATGTGGTAAAAAATATTATAATGTAGAAAGCCAATGATAAATTAGAAAAACGTGTATAACAATGAAAAAATTTCCCTACTATACAAACAACTTTTACACATTAATAAGAAAAAGATATACAACCTGAAAACAAAGATACAAGGATGTTTGAAAAAGAATTATAAAAATTAGATTGGACACAGTTTTTAACAACCACCACAAAGAAACAAAATTCAAACATTAGATACCCTTTTTGTGCACATTAGATTGGCAAAGGCTGTAAAGAGTTGGTGAGCGTGTACTGTTAACATCTCATATACTGTTGGGAGGAGTGCAAATCAGCACAATTTGGGGGAACCAATTTGGCATTATCTATTAATCTTCAAAACGGAAGTATTCTTTGACCAGCAATCCTACATGTAAAACTTATCCTTCAGAAAATATAAGGACACAGGTGTGCAAGGATAATGTGCAAGGAAATTCACTGTAGCCTAGTTGATAGAAGCAAACAAAACAAGACCAAAAAACCCACACAAACCTGAAAATAACCTGTGTCTAACAGGGGACTGGTAGAAATAAATGAACCAGCCACGATTTATGTGCAATGATATAGAAAGCACTCTCTATATAATGCTAAGCAAGTAACTGCAAAATAGTGTGTATAATATGAGCGCATTTTTGGAAAATACATATCCACACAAACTTACATATACATACACAATTTTTGGAAAAATATTAAGAAACCATTGACAATGGTTACCTAGGGAAGTACAATCTAGTATTGACTTTCTGCCTTCTGCAGAGTTTAAAACTGTATCAGATCATCCACTACTTAGAGTTAAAAAAAAAACTAATTGAACCCCACAAGCAATAACAAAAAACATATTTTGCCCTAAAGCTAACCAATCATAATAAGGACGGGGTCCAGAGTTTGTGTGTTTTATATTGAGGTCAGTAAATTAGTGGCATACTCTGATTAAGAACCACTAATACTAAGGAGACTTAAAACACTCTCACTTAAAAAACAAAACTCCACAGGCCTTGCCTCTGAAACAAGGCTCCTTGTTTTTCATTACCTTAGGTACAAAAAATAAAAGTTCCATTAAAAACAACTCAGGGGGTGCCTGGGTGGCTCAGTCAGTTAATCGTCTGCCTTCAGTTCAGGTCATGATCCCAGGGTACTGGGATCCAGCCCCTGCTCAGCAGGGAGCCTACTTCTCCCTCTCCCTCTGCAGCTCTCCCTTCTTGTGCTCTGTCAAATAAATACATAAATAATCTTAAAAAACAACAAACAACTCAGTTTATTAGTCATTGTCAGCTACAAGGTTATGGTGAGGTATCCCTTAACCTATAGCACAGAGATGACGAGAGAGACTTACTTAAAAATCCACATAATTTAATGACTGTCTTTCTGCAGAAATAATCCATGGGAGTGTCTATAAGTGTGTAACTCAAGAGTACTGGGGATGCCTCAATCAAGGGAACTTTGGCTAACTTGGGATTTCTAAGACTACACCCTAAACCACTAAGGAAAAAAAAAAAGTACTACAGAAATTCTGCCAATCTGAACAGATGACAAAATGTGTGAAATTAAAAAAACTTTCAGTGATTCAGGAACTTATTTTTAGAAAAAGTTGACTTCATTCTCCAGTGAAAAATAATAACCTATTATTTGCATCATTTAATATAGTACTATTCTTTTTGAACTCAACTTTTTTTTGAAGTAAACTATCAACTATATGAATCTGTATTATGTTCTGCCTCTGAAATGCACAGACCATTAAGACAAAAATATTATTTGAGTTTTAAAACAAATGGCTGGGTTGCAGGTTGGAAAAAGAAGGGAAAATATGTTGTATATAATAATACCACTATAGCGTTTAAAAGTCCTTTTTATCTGTGTCTTATTCAAGCCTCACTGTTTGATAGAAAAGTTTTATTAATCTTATTTGATAGGAAAACTGAAGTTCAGAGAGAGTAAATATTGCAAGGTAAGTAAATGATAGGGTTAAGGGAAATTCAGGTGTCCTGATACCTCGGCCTCAGTACCATTATCTGCCTGCAGCTGCCTTCATGAAACAACTTCTCTAGTCACTATCAGGATATCAAAAAATTATCTCAGAAAATAAAAGACAATTACATCTTACACATCATCTGGGGCCAGTCTTTAACTATCCTTCAACTCCATGTCTCATTCAAACCACTCCTCCTGTCTGAAATGCCACTCCCTTTCTCTCCTCCTCACCAAATTGTACTCAACTTTTAAAACTCAGATGAAACTTCATTTTGTTTACTTTTTTCCTGATTATCTTTAATTTTTTTTTTTTTAAGATTTTTTATTTATTTATTTGACAGAGAGAGACATAGCGAGAGCAGGAACACAAGCAGGGGGAGTGGGAGAGGGAGAAGCAGGCTTCCCGCTGAGCAGGGAGCCCGATGTGGGACTCGATCCCAGGACCCTGGGATCATGACCTGAGCCGAAGGCAGACGCTTAACGACTGAGCCACCCAGGCGCCCTATCTTTATTTTTTTAATAAGCTTTTTAAGGTAGAACTTGAATATTTGTGATTTCTTTAATACAACAGAGCCAAGGTGGTGTCATGAACACAAACATCATGAACAAATGCCAAATGAGTATTTCTTAAAATGACACAATGTCATTGAAGTGATGATACTATTCCATAACCACAAGAAAACATCAGTCTTGTTATTTCACTGTCATACCTCCTAGGCACATATGTGTTCTATTTTTTTTTTTTTTTTTTTACAGTCCAATTAGTTCATACTAGGTCTACAAAGAGAAATATCAGGTCTACTGTATTAAATACAGATTATTATAAAAACTGATATTTACACAGTATAATAGAATAGTTCATACCATTTCAGAGCAGGAACAGATGATGAAAGGCAGTGAATGTACTAATGACATAATTTGAAATATCCTCAACTCCTAATAACCCCCAATCTTGGAAGCTCTTCAAATTGATGTACTAGCAAAAGGATTTATCAGGCTGTAATGCATTGATAACAAAGCAGTGAGGGGGAAAAGATAACTGAAGTTGGGCTCCATAATGTTATGGTTACTGGCTTAGTGGGAATACCCAAAATAAAAGCAGGGATCTGTAATTAAAGACGCTAGTAGAGTTTAGTTACTGAAACAGAAAAGAACAATAAAACACAAGTAGACCCTAAAGTATGTATTTTCAACTAAGTATCTACAATCATAATCACTGTCACATCAATGTCACAAGGAGTTCTAGTCACCTGTTAATTAAACAATGAGAAAGGTCTCTCCTCCCCCTCGTTCTCAGTATAGCATAACTCCAACAAGTAACCAAGACTACCAATTGCTGCTACACACTCATGCCCCTAAAGAAAATGGCTGGAGAGGGACGCCTAAGTGGCTCAGTTGGTTAGGCATCTGCCTTTGGCTCAGGTCATGATCCCAGGATGGGACTGAGTCCCCCACTGGGCTCCCTGCTCAGCGGGGAGCCTGCTTCTCCCTCTGCCCGCTGCTCCCCCTGCTTGTGCTCATGCTCTCTCAATCTCTCTCACAAATAAATAAAATCTTTTAAAAAATGGTTGAACTAGTTTTATTGCTGGCAAAGGAGCCCCACTTTTGACCTTCTAATGGACTTCAACTGAAGAACTGGTATTGAGAAGGACAGAGACCCGCACCTGTTCATCTAACCTTCCCTAGTTCAGGGTTCATATCCCTTTAAAGTCAAGGTCTCTCGATTCTTTCTTTTTTTACTTTTGGGGGGGTGGGCAGAGGGAGAGGAGAGAGAGAATCTTAAAGCAGCCTTCACGCCCAGTGCTGAACCCAACATGGGACTCATTCTCACAACCCTGAGATCATGACCTGAGCCAAAATCATCAGACGCTTAACCAACTGAGCCACCCAGGTGCCCCTACTTTTTTCTATCTCTTGAGAATATGTGAGGGATTATGAAATAGGAATGGCCCAAAACAAAGGTATTTCTACCAACATGTGTCAAAGATTTAGTAAAAGTGCTGATAACTTTGTACTGACTCATAAAATACATCTAATTTGACACCACACTATTTTTTATACTTTGTAAAGATTACAGAAATTGAGCATTCCAGTTGAAGCATCTAATCAACAATTATAATATTGTTTTAAATGAAAATATGTACCAGATTTTAACACTCAATTTATAAACACAGGATAGACAAGAACAGTCAGAAGGCTCAAATCCACACAAATAGTAGCCCATAGTTTAAGAAAGGCTGTATGTATCAGTCAGGGTCCTGGCAAAAAACAAAGCACTCTCAAATAGGTAACTGAAGGGCACATTGAAGAAAGTGTGGGCAGGGTTAAAGGAACCAAACAGGGGTGGCAAAGTACTCAGGAACCCACTACCACCCTTTGGAATGAAGGGGCAGGAGGAACAATTACTGAAGAGGAGCTGTGCAATAGCAATTGGAAGAACAATATCCGGCTTCTCTCTGTGGCTCTCCAATATCCTGCCAATGCCTCACATTGGCTAAGTCCAACAAAGGAGCCCAAATGAAGCAGTTCTCAGAAGTCAACTCCCTCTGGTACACAGAGCAAGGCAGAGATGGGTTAAGAGTGGATCTGGAGGCGCAAATTAAAAAAAAAAAAAATCCAGTACTGGATGTATAAAGAAGAGAATTTGGGACTCAAGACCTGGTTTAGCTACTTTTAGTTATAAAATCCCTATATAAAGTATAATACTGAGTCTGTGATCTCCACTACAAAATATGGACGATACCACTCACTTCAAATAGATGTTAGGAAAATAAAGTGAAGTTGACATGTGCTGAAAGTACCTAACAGAATCTGGCATTATACTAAATGTTAGCTAAAATGAAATGTAATACAAGCTTTGTATCCCTAGTGCCCAACACAATGTGTAACTTATAGCAGATGCCTAATAAACTCTGGCTAAATAAATTGTGATGCAGAATACACATAAGTGGAAATGAGTAATGAGGATTCTATCCATATCTTTACTTCTGGTTTGCTATCAATGTACGATCCTTATTAAACTATATCCAGCTTTTTACACTGTGAAAAGACAAGAACCTTTATCCCACGAGTGCTACAGGAGAAATAAAACATGTTAAGTATCTTGACACTATGTCCCTTCAAGAATTATAGATTTAAGATTTCTCCTACTAAACATCTCCTAATCATAAACACTTCAATAGCACCTAATAGCCACCCACATGCTAAATAATTTAAAACTAACGAGAAGGTATTCTGGAATTGTAGAAGGCTGGGCAAAAAAGTTTACGGAAAATAAAGCACTTCCCAAGAGAAAATTCATTTACACTCCTGTTTTTGCCTCTGATATTCAGCTAAAATTAGGTTTCTTCTCCTTGGAAAGGCTAAAATATAGAGAAAATACAAAAATTCTGTGTTAATGGTCTAAATACTAAGTGAAAAAAAAGTACCTACAACTTCTAATTTCAATTTTTTTTAGATGTTTGACACCCAGATGTTCTGCACCTCTAAAAACTTGCATGTAACGAAAGTAGCATGGAACAACATTAGCACTGTTGAAGAGAACAGCTAAATATAAAATCATTTTCTTGTTTTTAAGTGAAGAGGAAATAGGCACAGAGATCCCTACCAGAGTTTCTATATTCACTAATTTTGGTTACTAGTGAAGCCTGGGCTATCTTATATTCAAGTCAAAGAGTCAAGAAAGAAGATAAATAAGACTTTCTATTTTAGATGCTGTATTCTGTATAAAAAGCATAACAGGCTATTAAACTTCAGCAATAAACACTTATGTTGGGAAGTTGGGAAGAAGATGAGGAATAAAAAACTTATTCATTTCAATGGCTATATATTTGCTATTATATGTGAGACCAGGAGACAAAGAGGGACATTTGTTTTAGTGGGAAAGATATTTATAGTATTTCTCATGTGTTTACAAGTCATTTATATTTCACTTTCTATGGCCTAACCACATGCTCATATCCCACTGTTGGGACTTTTCCTTGCTGATGTGTAAAACCTATTTATATGTAAAGAACACTTGCTTTTATGTGTCAAAAATATTTTTAAAAAATTGTACTTGATTTTATGGCAATTTTCCAATGCAGGTATTTCAAATTTTCTTAATGAGTTCAAATTCACATATCTTTCTTTATGACTTTTGGTTTCTATACCTGTCTTGGAAGAGTCTTGCCTACTCCAAGAGTGTATTTTTAAAATGCTCTTGTGTTTCCTTCTGGTACTTCTATAGTTTATCTTTTTGCTTAAATCTTTCATCCACTTCATTTTAATGTTAGGAACAAGTGAGATTAAAATCTGATGTTTTCTAAATGGCTAGCCAGTTACCTCAACACCAGTTGTTGAATAATCTCTTTTTCATCCACAACTCCCACCTATTTAATAAGCTACATCTTAGTATGAATTCTTGCTACCTAGGTGGTATGGACTTCTAAAACAAGCTCTTGAAATAAACTACCAAACTGTTTTGTTCCAACTTGTACTACCACCAGTCAGAAAGGTGCTTAGTTCCTGAATTCTTACCAACATCCTATGTTATTTCAATAGCTTTTTCAGAGTGACAAAAAATAGTACTTCAATTTCCATTTATTTGATTACTAAACAAATTTAACATTTGTTCACACTGTCTTCTTTATTTCTTCAGTGATTTATCTGTTCATGGACAACGATTTTTTTGTCCATTTTTACACTGGAACCTTAATGTTCCTCTTTGATTTTAAACATTCAATATTTACTTCCTAACATTTACCCTTTAATTTTTTAACACTTTGAAGAGGTTTAAAATTTTTATTTAGTCACATCTACCTAGCTCTTCTGTAAATTCTTTTATCGTTTTATATGCTTACAAAATCTTTTCAGAGGATGAAATCTATTTACCAATACAACTACCGTTTTCGGTATTCATTCCTTCTTGAGGATCCAAGTTTCACCTGAGGTTATTTCCTTTCTGTCTGAAGGGCATCCTATAGCATTTCTTGGTATGCAAGTCCCCTTGCAACGAATTCTCTCAACTTTTGTTTATCTGAAAAATGTCCTTATTTCACCTTCATATTTTATGGATATTTTTACTGAATTCAGAATTCCAGGTTGACAGCTTTATCCTTTTAGAACTTTAAGTGGATCATTCCATTGTCTTCTAACCTTCATCATTCCTGATAAGTCATCCTTCATTGGTATTTTAATTCCTCTGTATGTAATGTGTCTTTTTTTCCTTTAGCTGCAGTCCATATTTTCTTTCTACCTTTGATATTCAACAGTTTAAGATGTGCCTAGATGTGGTTTTCCTTGTATTTATCCTGCTTGGGATTCACTTAAGTTCTTGGATTTGAAATTGATTTTAAATTGAGTAAGTGAATTTCCTGGTAATTACTTCTTCAAATATTTTTTACCCTGTTTCATCTCTCCTTCTGCCATTCATATGTTAGATAGTTTAATACTGTCCCATTGGCCATCGAGGCTCTGTTCATTTTTTGTAATGCTTCTTCTCCATTCTTTCGATTGACAAATATTTTTTAATTGATCTTCAAGTTCACCAATTCTACCTCTGCCATTCTCCAATCTGTTGTTAAATCCATTCAGTAAAATTTTCATTTCAGATATTGGACTTCTTAGTTCTAGAATGTCTATTCCTTTTTAAAGTTTCCACTTCTCCACTGAGATTACCCATCTGTTCAGTCATTATCATGCTTCTCCCTTTAAGTCACTGAAAATATTACACTTGCTTTTTAAAGTCTGCTAATTCTGCTAATATTAGCTTCTGCTACCATTTGGAGAGAGATGGTACTGTCATTAAGTC
>NC_138372.1:137912134-137950044 GCF_054177405.1 Leptonychotes weddellii
TTTTAGAATGGGTCTTGAAGAACACATGTTTACCAAGCCCCTTTAATTTGGTAGGAATCAAAAACCAAATTGTCTCCCCTGCTAAGGATAGCTGCAGTATCTCTAGTCAGCATTTTCAGTCTTACAGCTGTTGTTTTCCATTGAGCTCAGTGGTATCTTCCATGCACAATTCAGGATTTTAAGGCATTCCTACTGTACCTCCCTCCTTTCTGGAATCTGTCAATTTCCAGCAATTCTGGCACTCCCAACTTCATTCCTTGACACCTCAAACCAGTAAGACTGACTTTCTGCTTGATTTCCAGCTGCCCTGCGCTGCATGGTCTTTTCCCCAAGAGGAAATCTGTATAAATTTTTTTTGAAAACATCTGACAGCTTTCCAAAGTATACCTTCAACTAGGTTCTGAGATACAGTATTCTTGAGTCTGTATATGATGCTGTCATAGGAAATCTTAGCCTAACATTAAGTATACATTATCTCTAAATTATAAATTTACTGTACAGTTTTTTTTTTTTAAAGATTTTATTTATTTATTTGACAGAGAGAGACACAGCGAGAGAGGGAACACAAGCAGGGGGAGTGGAAGAGGGAGAAGTAGGCTTCCCGCGGAGCAGGGAGCCCGATGTGGGGCTCAATCCCAGGACCGTGGGATCATGACCTGAGCCAAAGGCAGACACTTAACAACTGAGCCACCCAGGCGCCCCTACTGTACAGCTTTTAAAAACTGATCTTTAAAAGGTGTTCTTGCATTATCCAATACTTGCAACTGTAATGGCTTCTAGGAATAACTAAATTTGTTAAGCTTTTTGCCTTTTTATTACAAGTAAACTGTGTAAGTATTAATTTAGTCTTTCAATAAATATGCCCAATGTCTATCATGTGCCAGATATTCTTCTAGGTAGTAGATATATAATACCAAAATAGAAATAGGCAAGGCCCCTGTTCTGTGGAATTTTCATTCTAGTGCATCTAAAAAACTGAAAAAAGACATTTCAGACTCTGTCTTCCCCAAACAATGGTATGGGTGATTCTGCAAGGACCTACATTATAATAAAATGATGCCCTTTTTTCATATGCATAATTTTGAAAGAATAATTGATTTTATATTTGGGCATATATAGTAGTCCCATAATCTAAGTAAATACTTATCAAAATCCATTTTAAAGTTTCTTTTAAAAAACTATATATACCCTGAAAGCAACTCTGTTTTTCAATACAACAATGGTTTTCTGACACCATAAGTGGCTGGCAATTTAAGTTATACAAAAAGGAATCACCGGTTATTTGACCATACAACCTACTATAGAGAACATTCATTTAGGTCACTGTGCATAATTTCAGGAACCAATACTGATAAATAAACAGTGGGGGAAATCTTCAAAACCTGACTCATATCTTTGGTTCTACCCTTCCTCCAGTGTTAAATAAAGGTTCCTAAGGCAGTGAGAAAAGTAGTATCTATCTTTCCGTACTATCTCCTATATAGAGAGTTGCAAACAACAACCTATCAAATTTAAATATGACTAGGTACAATTTAATGTAGTAACTGACTACCAAAAATCAGAATTATCATAATCCATCTTTTGATCAGACCACAACTAGAAGTGATGTATTAAAAATGATGTGTCCTTAATGATGTAATGTATGGTGATTAACAATAAAAAAATAAAAAAAAAAAGATGTGTCCACACATAAGCTACTTTTAGCCCAAAGTAAACAGTGCTTTTGTAAATCTGAACTACCTCATTAAGACAAGTCTGAGGCATTTAATTTTCTTGGATTTTCATATATGGCTTTCTCTAAACAGAGATAAATCACTAAAGTTTATTATAACAAAGTTTGCTTTACTCAAAAAGATTATTTAAATGTCTAAAGTTTTTTTTTTTTAAGTTATATCATTCATTTTGCCAACCTCAAGTTCGGAAATGCCATATTTTCCTCTAATAGATCTGTCCCCCAATATAGCTGCCAAATTCAGCTATTGCAGCAGTGCAGGTTCTGGGCATAATTCTTGCTGCCCAAATAATATTAAGACACACTCTTATAAAAACTCTGAGTTATTAAACATCTCTTTATACACCTGTTAAAGTAAAAATATAATAAGCACAACAATAAATTTTTGGAGAAGGATAAAAATGCTTAAAAATAACAGCTAATACATGGATAGGCTTTGAAAAAATCCATGAAATCTCTAAAATGGTATACTAAATTGTGAATAACTGTATATTCTAGGGACAGAATCGATAGCTTTCAAGAGATTCTCCAAGGAGTCTAAAGTGTAACAAAAGGTTAACAGCTACCGCTGAGATGTTGGATTTTAATTTGCCAGTAGAAGTTAACATCAGTTTCTGTAAATTTTCTGCTCTCAGTAATTTATATTAGTATGATATTCATATCTGTACTAATTGTTAGCTCAGTTAGAATGCACTTGTATCCATTAAGATTTGAAGCTGCAGTTCTTTCCAAAAGAGTTAAGTTTTGGGGAAGGTTAAAAAACAACTCTCATCCCTAAAACAAATGTCTCAGGTTCATAATGCAAGAATAAACATGAGGTATGTATATGGCCTAGAATAATCTATCACATGTTTAAAATATAAAATTACATAAAGGCTAATCAATATTGTAAATTCAAAGGACAATTGAATATAATATGTATGTAAAGTTACTTTAATGCTATTATGTCATCCTCACTTAAAACGGCAATTACCACTGGAAAATGTTTTTATCATTCCTCATAAAGTAAATCAATAACAATAAAATGTAATGGACACAGAGGTAAAATATTTGCTGTCCAATAAGAAACAATCAGCAAGGGTGCTAGAAATACAATCTAAATGCCTTTCAATTATTTGAATGTCTCCTCAGAAACATAAGCATATTATATGCAGCTCTAAGGAAATCTGGGTTCTATTTATTGCTACCAAGTGGTTTTGTGGCTTTGGTTCAGTAACCACCTCTCTGTACCATCTGTAAAACAGGGAAAACACAACTGTGGCAGAGATGATGTTATATACGCACCTGTTTCATTTTCCTCCCAAGCAGATAGGAGGACCACATTTTCCATTCCACTTGCTGCTACACGCGGCCATGTGTCTAGTCCTGACCAATGCAATGATGTATGCTCCTTCCAGGACTGGTCTCTAAATCATCCCTTCACACATCTTTGAACTCTCTCTCTTCCCTCACTGGCTTGCTGAAGGTAGTAATCCTAGTGGTGACTCCAAGCAGGCCATAGGGGCAGCTGAGTCACAAGATGGAAGGAATGTGGATACCTGAGTCATCCACATGGTTCTTTGTGTGAGAAATAAACTTTTATTCTGCTCCACCATGAGATTTTGGGGTTGTTTCACACATAATTATCTTAACCTACCTTTGTGGGGGAAAATAAAATAAGGTAAAAAATTTAGAGTAGCTGGGGGGGGGGGGCAGGGGTTTTTAAATACTATACACATGTGGGGTAATGACGGCAACTTTTTATCCAGAAAGTAAGGCATGGGCTTTGGAGTCACAAGTCTGGGTTCAAGTTCAGCCTCTGACACTTACTGTGCTGTGTGACACTGAGTTAAATTATTAAGACAGTTTCTTCAACTATAAACTAGGAGTAATAATAATAATACCTGCACCCCACCAGATTATTATTAGGATTAAGTGAAATAACATATACAAAGAATGCAGCATAGGGTATGGCACATATTAACTACCTTACAAATATTAGCCAAACTAATATAAATATCTAAGAAGATGGCACAAATATAACTAAACCACCTACTGGATAAAACTGTTAGAAAGATTATCACACTTTAAGGTTAGATAAAACAAAACAAATTGTTGGCTCTGAGAGGGCTTTTCTAATGTAATCAGAAAAGTTAGCCATTTGGAAGTTTGGGATACATCATTATAGTATATTAATTTCTCTAAGGTAAATATAAATGTTTTTAGTCTTATGTTTATATAGCTACAAACCTACCTCAAGTGGTCTGATATATTTTTAAAAGATTTTATTTATTTATTTGTCAGAGAGAGAGAGAGTGAGCAGCAAGAGTGGGAGAAGCAGGCTCCTTGATGAGCAAGGAGCCCATGCAGGGAGCCCGATGTGGGACTCAATCCCAATCATGACCTGAGCCAAAGGTGGACACTTAGCTGACTGAGCCACCCAGGCATCCCGTGGTCTTTCTAATATTAAAAATGGACAATTTTGATTCAACTACTTATAAATGGATGAGGTGGGGGTAATTCAAACAGATCATTAGCACAAGCAAGTATCAGTTTCCAGCAAGTTTTTTAGAATGATTCAAATACACTATTTTGAGCTCTGCCCTTTAAATAGTTTCTACAATTTCATAGAAAAAGAAACTAAAAGTTCAGAGCACACTATTCCCATATTCCACAAAGCCTCTCCAAAGAGATAGTTCTTAAACAGCTTCACAAACATACACATGCCACATTTACCTATTGAAGCCTATTCTTGGGAGGTAGAATAGAATGGTACTTTGTTTTAATAATACTCATTACAAATAATACTAATTACTTAAATATTACAAAAAGTAAGCTGCTGCAGAAAGCAAAAGCATTATTCATTCCATTTTTCCAATAAGAAAAAGATTAAAAACGTTTTGGCTGCCTCATTCGAGGCCCTCTTTGTTCAGAAGGGCAAACCAATAGGGAAATAGGAAAGCATAATGCAAAATCCTGGGCATGACAGAGTACCCAGAAACATTCAAAATGTCAGGCATGATGGAATGCCTAGAGACATTCAGAAGTTTTAAAATAGGTTTTTAAAAAGGTATCTAGTTGTCAAAAAATTTTTGAACTGGTTAAAATACTCATTGCTACAAATTAACAGAAGGGAAATACTAACCTTGTCTGAAATCTCAGCCAGGTCTATCTACTTTTTTGAGTTTCAATTTCCTTATTTGCAAGTTGAAGTAACTGGACCAGATAATGTCAAAGGCCCCTTAGTAACACTATGATTCAAACAGTTTTAATATACAGCATACTCTAAGGTTAAAAGTGGATAATTAAAAGATTTTTCTGAGATAATTTTTGTTATAAAAATATCTCCAAATTCTCTAAAATGTTAATATACTCTTCTGTTTTATTTATTTATTTTTTAAAGGTTTTTTATTTATTTGACAGAGAGAAAAACAGCCAGAGAGGGAACACAAGCAGGGGGAGTGGGAGAGGGAGAAGCAGGCTTCCTGCGGAGCAGGGAGCCTGATGCGGGGCTCAATCCCAAGACCCTGGGATCATGACCTGAGCCGAAGGCAGACGCTTAACGACTGAGCCACCCAGGTGCCCTGTACTCTTTTGTTTTAGTAAATCCAGTGGAATGAGTATAATCTTCGCCTTTCTGATAGCCTTCTTCTGAGACCAAATACAGAAGCATATATGTCACTGAACTAGAATTACTAAGTTGAACTGAAAGTCAGGATATAGGACTTCTCTTGGCTTTACAACTCTCCCAGAATGTGCTTCACTCTTTTTCCCTGTCTATAAAATAAGGGAAAATGTGCTATCATCTATTTCATTGGATTAGTATTAAAGTATATCTTTGAAACACTCTGAACTACTCAGACAAGACTGTTACAGAAGAGATTTTTTTTCATTAGTAACTTGTCATAGCCAGTCTAAGTAAAAAAGCAAAAGAAAGAAGCTCCATGAGACTACTGCATATGAAGGTCTTGTTACCTCCCACACTGGAATCAGTTACAATGAATAAATCAATACAAGATGTTCGTATAGTAGGAAGAATCTGGAAAGGTGAGCAGGTCCACTGCAGCACCAGATTTTAAATCTCTGATCTACATAAACACTGCCTGAACTAATCTATCCTTCAGTTTTTGTTTATATGAATAACCAACACTTCTTAAACAGGCATTCTTAAAATAGTGAAATAAAGTCCTTTGGAAAGAGGGGTAGGGACTGATAAGTGGATGTGAAGGGGGAAATAAAACAACCATTTAGAAAAGCCTATCATCACAAGATATATTATGTATAGCACAATGACCAATTCTTTCATCCAAATCAAGGGTGGCAGTGGTTACCTGATAAGCAGTTATACAGAGCCAAATCAAATAGATGTCTCCTTATGGCAAACAATACCATAAAAAAAAAAAAAAACTTAAAAGAGTTTTATTATGGATGAATATCCTTTGGCTTTTTGCATAAACATAATACACTTTACTAATGTCCTTAGTAAAAATTTCTGGCATCATGTAGTAGGTTGAATGATGGTCCTCAAAAGATATGTTCCCACTCATGTCTGGAACCTGTTAATAATATCTCAGAAAAATTCTTAGTAGTTTATTTAGAATCAACAACCTGGAATGATTTGTGGAGATAAGATAGGAGTCAGGCCTTGAAAGAAGAGCAGGACCTTAGATAAGCAGAGAAGATGGAAAAGGGTACTCCAGGCAGAGACAAAGGCCTAGGAAAAGTCATGGGGGTGAAACTATGGATGTTTTATTAACATATTTACCAAACAGATTAACTGGCTTCAGTGTGGGGGTTTTTTGCAGAATGGTGAGACTAAGATTAGATTGTGGAAGGTTTTGAATGCCATGAAAACTTGAAATTTATCTGTGAGAAGCAAATGGAGATTTGTAAACAAAAAGATTAATATGATCATTCAGAAACCGGTGATTAATGAAATTTCAGTCTGAAGATAAGAGAAAGTGGTCTGAAACTTTGGCTCTACCACATTAGCTGTGTGGATAAATCTTTAGACCAGCACTATCCAACAGCACTTTCTGAAATGATGGAAATATTCTAGACCTGCAAGGTCCACTATGGTAGCCAGTAGCCACATATGGCTACAGAGCATTCCAGATGTGACTGGTGCAACTGAGGAACTGAAATTTAAATTTTTTAAAATGTTAACTAATTTAAACTTAAATAGCCTCATGTGGCTAATGATGATACACTGGACTGAGTAGCTCTACACTACAGTTTTCTCACTTATAAAATACAGAAGTTAAATTAGAACACTAGTGTCACTAGGATAAGTTCCACAGCCAAATAAAATTGGTGCCGCATTCTGAGAAAAAGTAAATGAGTATTCAAGCAGATGCACCTGAGCATGACTAGGGCGGTTCTAGGTTTTTAACCTTTTCATTTCACTCTTTGTAGCTCCGTGATTAATTTAAGAGACCCACTCTGTCTTCTGATTAGTGATTTTTCAAATTGGTCTTTAGGTTGATATTTCCTGGGAGTCTGTAGTAAATATCTAATGCATCTAATTTAATAGAATTTCTGTGGAAAGGAACAAACATTTCATGTAAAATGCTCCTAGAGCTATGCTGTTCAGTGTAAACATGCACTGGATCAAACACTTAGTATGAATAAAAGAATGTAAAGTGACTCATTAATATATGTTGAAATGATAATATTTTGGATACACTGGGTTAAATAAAATATATTATGAAAATTACTTTCACCTGTTTCTTTTTACTTTAATTTATCTAATAGAAAAATCTTAAATTACACTTACAATTCGCATTAGACTCTATTAATAATGACAGCCCTGCTGTAGAGAAAGTTATGAAATAGATACCTTACAATATACATAATTTACTCAGTTAGTACATACTTATTCAACATCTATTACTGTAAAGCGTTATGCTAAGTGCTGAACAAAGGGAATGGTCCCTGCCATATAGAGTTTAAATTAGCTCCTACACTTCTAATGCACATTTCACATATATTATCACATTTGTGATAATGCATAAAGATAATTTAATTTTAGAATATTTTACCATTTGGGGGAGCAAATGCCAATATCTGACTTAGAAATTACAAAATATAAAGCATAAAGATTCACATTAATGGCTATTTTTGTGATACATGCTATATAATGTTTATCTGGAAGCCTAATACTATCACATTCCCAATAGCTTCTCCCGGTTTCTTGATCCCTCCCTCTAACTAGTCTGCTCCCTCTTTATGGCTCACCTCTCCCAGAAGGTCTCTTCAACTGGCAATCTGCCTGCTATTCACATTACAGCAGGGCTATTTATACTTACAGGGGTCTCCAAAGAAGGAAAGAGGTTGAAAATGTAAAGTGTACATAATTTTAGGCAGCCAACTCCAGTTTTTTGGACCCAAGACTGAGATTTGAAGTTTCTTTTGGGCTTAAACTTGGTGATTTCTGTAGGATTTTGCTTCATAATCCAATGCACAAACTTATTTGAGAGAGAAAACAACAACTCATTAGTTTTGTCCCACTAAGGCTTTCACATAAGAAAACTATTCCAAATAGGACTTCTAAAACAAATTAACTAGTAGTACTTCTCTAGCAAATGGTTTTTAAAATAAAATAACAGGTAACATCAATGGGTCAAGAATATCTATGTTTTGGGGCTCCTGGGAGGCTCAGTCGTTAACCGTCTGCCTTGGCTCAGGTCGTGATCCCAGGGTCCTGGGATCAAGTTTCCCCCACCCCCACCCTGCATCACGCTCCCTGCTCACCGGGAAGCCTACTTCTCCCTCTCCCACTCCCCCTGCTTGTGTTCCTGCTCTCGCTCTCTCTCTCCCTGTCAAATAAATAAATAAAATCTTAAAAAAAAAAAAGAATATATATGTTTTTAAGGCTAATGGCATTGCTGTCAAGAAACTGTTACCAATAAACTAAAAGTTCAGGTTTTATTGACAGCTACAAAGAAAGCAATACAAACAAAACTACTTTATCAAACAGTGGTAATATTTCCCACTTTAATAGAGAAAGTATTACTGACATATGATAGCTATTGAGAAACAAATGAAGTACCCAAGTTTCAAACACCCCAAATGATTTCACTGCCCTTTTTGGTTGAAGTCTACCACCATCTGAAATACAGATGTGGTTAGCAAAGGAACATTATCCTGTCTATAGCTGTGCAGGTGTGGTTATATACATAGTTGTTTCAATGTTATACATCTTCTACCAGCAAACAAAAAACTATTATGACAAAAAAAAAAAAAAAAGCTGAAGAAAATAATAATTACTCCTGATTGGGAAAAAAAAAATTGCCTAAGGAAAATTTAGCTATTCTCCATAAGTAATCAGATTAGCATTTTGCTGAAAAGGAGTCAAACCAAAACCTTTAAGCTAAAGTACTTCATATATGATCATGGGTCCTTTCAAACTACTAGTGCTAACTTGCCAAATATAATGCAATCAAATATAAGTTTACAAATTCAACTTTTCTTTGGTCTTCAACCCAAAATGGTTTATTTTTCATATAGGCCTCAAACAAAAGAGCATAAAGCTTAGTGCAAAACCAGTCTGCATTTGACAATTGATTGTCACTTGTTAGTAGCATCAGGAAAACAAATAATTCCCTAAAATTTCCTTTATAACCTGAAGAGAGAATATAAGGAGACCATTCAGATGTAAATGTAAAATTTATCCCCAGCTTACTCTGTGCCCAGCACTGGACTAGGGACTTTAACATGTTATCACAAATATTTGTCCTCCCTCTTCCCCCCTTGATAAATTTAGAAAGCTACACTTTTCAATCCTCAGTGCCCTTCAGATTAAAAAAGCAAAGCAAAACTGGGAGGGTGGGAGATGATTACAAACCAAAGAATTTCTGTGATAAACCTAAATTAAGTGTTTAAGATAAAATCAGAACCTGCCATAATATATAAAGATTCCTTCAAATGCTAAAAACGTTTGCTTCAAATTATCTGTATTTAATTCCATCTAATAACCCCATGAGAACAAATAGTATCTTTCAATCTGATCCCATTAAAGATAGGTGGCCCCAAGTGTCTTACATTCACAACTGCAAAAATATAACTTTATGACTTTCCCTACTTCAAATTTATGAAACGCATTTATTTTCCACCAACATGCTGAGCTATCTTTAAGAACAGGTATTAATCCTAGTATCTTTCATACATTAGGTAGGAAAAAAATATGGTTTCATTTAGTCAAGTAAAAAGGCACCCCAAATTCTACAAATCACCAGGAAAATTTTAAAAAGAAATTTCAACACTGGTTAGATAGTAAAATGGACTGTTCTTCATATAAATTAACGATCAATTGAGGCCTTCCCCAAATGAAACAATATTTTAAGGAGCTACTCTCTGGAGACTTGGGTTGTGTTTCAACTCCTAAAAGGCGCTGCAGTTTTAAAAAGTTAATCTTACAGGAATCCTCCTGGAAGTCAACAATATTGAAAAAAATACGTTAACATTAGTTGCCAAGTATAATTTTTTTCCCCTCTGAAAGACACCTTGTGGTGACAATAAAATAGTTTCCATGGAGGCATGAAATTTAAACTTGGTATACTGTATAAATAAAAAATAATATTAAACAAAGAAAAAGGGCTTTTTGTTGTTGTTGTTGCATAATTTGATTAAGTCCTAGGACTTAATTCCAAATCTTTACCATGGAATTCCAAATAGCAGGGAAAGAACATTTGAAAATAAGAGTTAACAATAGATCATCGCCATTTTCTACACAGAGAGAAGTATTTACATTTTAATTCAGTTCAGTTGGGTGTTAAGGAAGCATAAAAAGGCAAATACGGTAATAGCGTGAATTATAAACAGACGTGGGAAGCTGCCTATTAAGACGGTTAATGGCAAAACTGAAAACGAAAATAAGGCATACCGTCATACTTCGTATAACCAAGAATCAAGGAATGTAGGTTAAAATAATAAAAAATGAGTAAGACAGCCATGTTCTTACAAAAAGAAAAAAAAAGTGGAACGGAAAGAAAAGATCACAAACATTTTAAGGCAACCATGGGGAAAGATTGCTTTATGCCTCCACTGTTTACTAACATTTAAAACTAGCATTTCTAGTCAACACCTGGGTTTGAAAATAGCAGCAGCACGGAAACATTGTCTTTTCAACGTAAACCCAACAGAACATTCTGCAACGTTTTGAATGGTAAACATTAACCAGGATAAAGCACCGTTCGCGTATTTCCACCTTTAAGGACCAATGGGAAAAATTAAGACCTTTCTTTCTCCCATATATAGCCTTAGCCCCTCTCTCCCCTCTTTTATTTATTGCTCTTGTCGCGGGGCTAATGAACGCTAAACTTCTTTTTCTTCTTCCCATTAATGGAAATGGGGGGAAAGAGCAACGAGAGAGGGAAACCCAGCTGACAGGGAAAACTGGAAATTAAAAATCGTGGCGTTTCTTGCCGGGTGAAGGCTAGGAACACCCTGAAGGTTTTAGCAAGAGAGAGACAATCCTGGATAGACCCCTATTAACGTATACTTTAACCCCAAGGCAACACCGTGTTTCGTCTGTTTAATTTCTGCTTTTGAAGGGGATGGCAGTTCTCCCGGATGAATCTTCCCGGGTGCATGCCACCCCTTCCCTAGGGCCCCCTGCAGCAGGGGTTGGGGGCTCTCGCCCCAGCTCTGAATTCGCAGCGAGGCCCGGAAATCGGTCCCGTTACAGCCGATTTCACCCATCAGGAATGCGCTCCACCCCCGCTGCCTCCCCGCGGCGGCCGCCCTCGGTGTCGGCAGCTTCAGCCGCCCGGGAAGTGCTGCAAGGGAGCGCCGCCTCGGCCCGTCACAACACTGCTGGGTTGGCCGCCGACTCCACAGACTGCCCGGGCCGGGAGGGCAGAGCTCGGGGCGGATCCCACGCTCCGCCTCAGTCTGCGCGGCCCAGGGGGCGCCAGCGCCGGGTGCGGGCGGTGGACGCGGACCCAGCCCTAGGCCTGACCCCCAGGACCGGCCCCAGGACCGGCCCCGGCCCCTGCTCCGGGGCCCAGCCCGAGAGGGGGCGCCTTTCCCGTGGGATTTCTGAATCCATTTCCGTTCCGGGAAGGGGCGCGAGGGCAGCTGCCGTGCCGGAGCGCCTCGAGTCGGAAACGGGAGCCGCCCCTGTCCTCCCGCACCCAGGCGCAACCTCTTCCAGTGCCGCCCGTACCTTCAATTCCTCAGAGCGGCGGCGGGTGCCGGAGTGCGGGTGAGGAGGCCCATCTCTCGGCGGCGGCGGCGGCAGAAGCCGAAGGAAGTACGGAGGAGGGCTCCTCAGACCCGCCGAGACGCCTCTCAGCTGGGGCGGGGGGAACGCAGAAGAGGGGTCCCGACTGCCGCTTTCCCGAACTCCTCCTCCGCAGTTCTGTCTTGACGGCTGTTCCCGGGAACCAGCGCCCCAACTGCCATTCTCCCCCCGCTTCAGCCCCCGCTGTCTCCGCCTCCTCCTCCCACTCCTTCCTCCCGCCCCCGGCCACCCCGCCCCGCCCCGGCGCGCCGCCCGCGTGCCGTGCGTCATGGCGTCACGCCCACCGGGCCCGCCGCGGGCGGCTCTGGGATGCTCTCGTTCGCTCGCGCACGTTCGGCCCGGCTCGTCGTGGCGCGGCCCGGCCCGTCGTGGCGCGTTGCGCCTGCGACCGGGTGGTTTAGAGGGCAGCGTCCCGTTCGTCCCCTACGCGGGCAAGTCAGCTGCCCTTTATGCCCCTCGGCAAGAAGCACTTCGCCCCGAGCGGGCGGGGCTGTGGAGCAGGTGTCGCCTCCGCGGATGGTTGGGGTGGCTGGAGCTGCTCCCGACGCGGTGGTAGATGCTGGACTTGAGGACCCTGGCTTTTGGCATTCCGCACGCCATTTATTATTCGTTTTTTTGTGTTCTCACCGTTCACCTGTTAGGTTGGCAGCCCCCAGGGAGAGCAAGGCCGGGATGTTGCTGCGAGTTTCTGCTCCTTTCCGCGTGGAAATGTCTTCCGCAAGAGTGGCGGCGCTCCCACCTCTTCGTTCTTACAGTTTGAAGAGACCTCATTCTTCCTCAGGGGCTGCTAGCCCCAGCACTTAGCCACGATTTAATACCCTATGTGAGGGTGCAGAGAATATCTGCCACTCGCCTCTTCCTCTCCCCCACATCTCTTATTTTCAAAATCGCTTAAGTATTCAGAATTCGTACTTCAGTACTTACGGATACATTGAGTTACATTAATCCAGCTTTATCTGTTCCATCCCCTCTTATCCTTTAAGCCAGTCATACATCTCCTTTGAATTTTTTAACCTGCGTATGGTTTAGTATCAGTTCTTTTTAGTTGAATAAACATTCCATACAGACCTGGTCCATTCCTTCATAGTTGATTTCAAGATTCAGAGTCACTTTTCCTTGGAATACTGAGAAACGGAATGTGATGGATGCTGGACAGAATGTCCATTCGCCATCTGTTACTTAACTAAATATATCACCCTATCAATCCTTGTTTTAGTGTGTCTAATTTAAATTAGAAACAAACCAAGGAGCCATGGTCTTTCAGACAGTACTTGGTATCTTTGGTAACCCAGTAAATGTTTACCAATTAGAAAACTAAACAAGCTAAGCAGTTTAGGTCCAAGTATTTTTTTTTTTTTTTACCACAAATCTTAAAGGAAGTCATGATGGGTATGTTTATTTTCATTATTGGAAGTTTTAAAGCTGTTATATATTCCTTTAAATACTACTTGAAGGCTGCCTACAATTTAATCAATGGAATACTTTGTACAAGTAGTACAAGAATAGTATAAGTTAAATGGATTTATGGAACAGTACTCATACATAATATAATCCTTAAGAATATATCAACATGTTGAACATTTCAGAACAGATGGGGCATTGGCTTGGAAGGAGGTTTTGAGGAAAGAGGCTGTGCAAAGTGGAAACGGTCTTGTACTCTGTACAATTGTCATCTTTTCCAAGGATACCTTTTCCCGCTTCCTGAAAACTAGAGGGATTTCCTACTCTTCACTAAGGCAACATCTATTAAAAACAACAACAAATATATATTGAACATCTCCACTTGAATCCCCACGGGTACCTCAAACTCAGCCTGTCCAAGACAAAACTTCTCTTTTCCTCAAAACTTGTGTCTCTCATTCACCCCGGCCCAACCCAGAAATCTAGGATTCTTCCCAAGCACCCCCGGTTCAGTCACTTCCAATTCATAATTAACCTTAAGTTCTGTTAAATATCCCTGTACTCTCTCTTCTGTATCCCCCTTCTGCCTTTAGGGCAGTAATTTCCACTTTGCACATCAGAATACCCTGAGGGGCTTTAAAAAAAAGTCCTGTTGCCCAGACTGCCTCCACCAGTTAAGTCAGAGTCTCTGAGATGGCGCTCAGGCATGAGGATTAAAACAAAACAAAACAAAACAAAACAAAACCTCTCCAGGTGATTCCAGTGCATAGCCATGGTTGAAAACCACTGCTAGGGCCTCATCATTTCTCACCAGATTACAGCAAAAGCATAATATAATAGTATTCTCCTTTTTTCCCTACTCTCTTCTAATTCATTCAGAATCAATTCAGTAAATATTAATTGAGTGGTGTGTGTGTGTGTGTGTGTGTGTGTGTGTGTGTGTGTGTGTGTGTAGGGGGAGAGTTTCCCAGAAACTGGGAATACAGCAATAAAAAAGACAGCCCTTGTATCCGGTCTCATAGAGCTTACAGTCTAGGGGAGTGGGGTGGCACAGTTGGGAAAGACAGAAAAAACAACAAAGAAATAAAGGAAAGGAAATAAATTTACCTGTGTGACATATAGAAACCAGGGAGGCTGTTACCTTAGTTTAGCGTCTCAAGCTAAAGTCTACTCCTCTGACATTTGCGCTGGGTTCTTCAAGACAAGAAGGAGGCAAACAAGTTAAGGGGTGGGGAAGGTAGATGGAACAGCAGGTGCAAAGGTCCTTGCAAGACAAATTTGCCAAGTTCAAGGTAGCTAGAGGCTGAAGCATAGTGAGTAAGAGGGAGTATACCACATGGGATTAGAGAGGTATGAGGAAGCCAGTTTATTTAAGACATTTTGAGATCATGATAAGGAGAATTCTAAATGGCTGGTGTGATGTGCAGTCAGACACAACAGATTTTTAAGTGGAATGACACCTGATTTACCTCTGGAAAGGATCACTCTGGTTGCTCTGGGGATCAGACTGTGGCAGAGCAAGAGTGGAAGCAGGGAGATCAGTTATGAGGCTACTTCAAGAATCCAGGAAAGAAATCATAGTTCTTTGGACTAAGGTGGAGACAGGAGAGGATGGTTTTGGTATTTGTTTTAGAGGCAGAATTGGTAAGACTTGCTTGAATGGAGTGAAAGCAGGGAATGAGAGAAAGAGAACAACGCAGCTACTCTTTATTGAATACATGTTACCTGACAGGCACTGTTCTAAGTGCTTTATAAGTATTAAGCCATTTAATTATCATAAGAGTCCCAAAAGATAGGTACTATTTTTTTAAAAAGATTATTTATTTATTTATTTATTTATTTGAGAGAGCGCGCGCGCACAAGCAGGGGGAGTGAAGTTGGGTTGTTCTCAGGACTAAACGAGTAAAAGCAGATACAGCTCTTAAGCCTGGCATGTAGTAAACCTACTAAAATAAATACTAGGTGCTTTTACTACATAAAGGGAAGCTGGCTAGAGTGGGAGTTAATCCAGCTAGGATTTTAAAAATGGGGTCATCTGCATCGCTGCTCGGGTAGTTCTCTTAATTATTAGGACCATATAGGGAATCTGGAGAGGAAAGGACTTTTCTCTTCCAAACTGAGAAACCTAGGCCCCTCAATGGAAAAATCCTTCAGGTGGCTGAAAGCTGAGTTGCTCAGATCCACCTCTTCTCCCTGCTCCATCTCTCACTCACCACCTTCCACAGGGAAACGGCACCATATCCTCCCCAAAGCCAGCCCAAGGTACTCTTTCTTGTGGGAAGACTAGACTCCCCAAAGGGCTGATAATCAGCTTTTAGGGTGGTATTTGTCAAAGTCCAGGCTTGAACCGCCATTGCCAGAATCACCTGGAGCACCTGTTAAAATAGACTCCTGGGTTCCATCTCAGACTTACAGAATCATCATCTGTGAGGTTGGGGTCCTGGAATCTAGTTTTTAACAAACTCTCCGGGTAATTCATATTACACATTTAAGAACTACAGCTTAAGAGCTTCAGCCATTATGATAATATCCCAACTTCAAGCAGTTTTCTTCCACAGGATCTCTCATTGGGCTCTTTAGGAAGGAGGGTATCTCATTCCTTTTCATGAGACCCATCCAGTTACCTACAGTCTGATTCTTTCTCCCTCCCACCCATTATCAGAATCTTTCTTGGTGGACACTGGATCCTCAGACCACTGTTACCCATTGCTTATTCCAGTCTTTCTTAATTACATTTCCTATTTGTTTGATTCATGAGTTAGCCTACCCTGAGTTGGTCACCTGGGCTAGAAATCCCCAGAGCCCCCTAAAACTAGAGCTGATTAGACTTACTGCATGTGGGACAGGGTGAGTTTGGCTGACTAGGTCCACAGTGGTGGGCTGCACTGGAAGCAGGATGTCAGTGGGTGATGAGCAAGGACTTAAAATGACCATATGTCCCCGTTTGTTCAGAAAAATCCTGGCTTATACCTGTTGTGGGGGCTTAATTATTGATGGTACCCCTTTCACTCTCAAAGAGTCCTGGGTTAGACACATTATATCATCAGCCTGGTAATGAGCCTCACATCAAAACCAACAGTTGCTACCCTTTAGCTCTTGGCTTGTGTCTAGCCCACCCTCTTCCTACCTTCCCAGTCTCCAGTCCCATGCCATGACTCTTTCCTCTCAGATTTCCTTAATGAATTTACTTTGGTGTAATACTTTGGACTTACATTAAGGGATTTATAAGAAAGCACCATGAAAATTGTTGCTATATTTACTCTGACTATATCTGGAAAATGTTTTCCTTTGATTTTAGCACCTGGAATAGTTATGTTTCCCTTTTCCCTTGTTTATTAACCCCATTTGTTTTGTCTTCTGGATACCTAATTGTGGAACTGACAGTATTTCTCTTGGCTATGAGGAAGTTTAGAGCTGTATTATGTGGCCTCCTTCTGGCCTGTGTGTAAGACTGAACAGGATGCACTTTACCTACTTAAGAGTGACTGTTTCCATTTCTTCACTAACTTCAGATTTAATTTCTCCGGTGCTATGTTGTATGTATCCGTAAGTCATCTTTTATCCTTTTTGAAACAAGGCAGGTATAAAAAAATGTGCATGAACACATGCCCACAAACAAACTGGTACTGATTGCTAGTTATATAACTGAAAGGGATTATTTAAAAATGTACACAATGAATAATTTCCTCACTTCAAAATACAGTATTAACAAAATGAATAGCATTTTAAGTAATGCTGGATTTAGCATTCTTCAACTACCTCATTATTTAGAAAGTGAAAAGATTCAAACAAAAGGAAATGAACAAAAGATTAGATTAATTTTCAAGCTGCGATATTTTTAGATATGACCCAGAACCTTATACCAAATAATGCAATGAGGAACACTTGCTACAGAAACTGCATTGCCTAATTAGATAGCATGCAGGGGTGTTTACCTTCATAATGAAATCCTGTGCTGTTGGACATGAAGAAAGGGAGAGGAGGGGGGCAGGTCAGGGAATCAGATTTGAGAATGTGCAGTCCAGATAATAATAATGACCCATTAGAAGAAGTCTTTGGCCAGAAGTATGTGACCTGTAACAGTCTCCAGACAATTATTTTTACTGCTGGCCTTTACAATATGAAAATATTGCAGGAGTCAGGGGAGGGGGAGGTTGGCTCCCTGTGGTTTGTAGATAATATAAAACCACATAAAGAAATTCACTTTAATGAAACTACTGAGAAATACATTTTACAACTAGTTTATTTTGGAGGTTGCACTGAATTTACAAGACTCAACGCTACATAGTCTATGTTATTTTATGGATAAATCGGGCAACTAGTTATATCTGCTTCAAAACATTTTCACCCTAAATTTATGGAGATCATGCTGAATATAGTGGTCTCTGCCCCTTATCAGCGTGAATATACCCATTTACCTTTCTTAAAATACAGAACTTTCAGAGACTAAGGGAACAAAGCCGTGTAGCGCCTGAAAGAACAAATATTAACATTTTTTCTTGTATTATTTTTTAAAGCAAAAGAAATGAAACATTATAGAGTTGAAACCTCCTTTTTACCTCCCTCCACCCCGGTCCCATTTCTCTCTTCCCCAGGTAACTGCTGTCCTGAAAAATTTTACCCTTCTGGTTCACATCCTTTTACGACATTAAGTGCATATTCCCAAATAACATATTCTCTTGTTCTATGTTCTAAACACAGTTTTTACTAAACAACATTTTTACATAAATGATATTTTATCAAATGTATCATTCTACAGCAGCCTCCTTTTCTCCCCCTACTTAACATTGTTTCGAGATCTACCCATGTGGATACATGGAAATCTAGTTTATTTTAACTGCCATATAAATGAGCTTTCTTATACATGTCTTTTTTGCACATATAGGAGAATTTCTCTAGAGTACATACCTAGAAGTAGAATTACTGAAGACACTCTTTTAAAACTTGAAAAATACTAGAACCTGTCTTATGGCTGTCCTTTATTCTGATTATACCTGTAAGTGTTAATACTCAGTGGGTGAAAAACATACATGTGTGTATTTGGATTCTCAGAGCTATTCCAGTAAAAGGTCTAAAATTATTAACACAAGGAGATGAATGTTCATAAATCAAGGTCCCTATATGCCTGTTTCCTCATCTTTATAAAAATGAAGGTAATAAAACTACCTCTTTAGAGTTTCTGTGAGAATTAGATGAAGTAATAAATATAAAAGTATTTAGCACATGGCACTTAGTATTAGCTCAGGAAAAATGAGCTATTATCAATAGTGTTATTTTAAGATGAGTGGATATTGGATTCAGTAGCGTTCAAGTGTGTCAAATTGTGTTTAATATTTTTGGCAGAATCTAGCCCTGAAACAATAAGAAGATACAAAACATTTAAGCAGAGAGAAAACAGTAGGAAAGGCAACTAAGCACAAACTAACCCCTGTTGGCAGTGGACAGCCTGTCTTTGCAGGTGCCATCCTCCCCTCCACCCCCCAACCCCCCGGCCCTTTTTTTTTTTGCCATCCATTCTGTTCAATGGTATTGTCAATTTAGTTCCATGTATGCTAGCCAGGAAACTCATCGGCAATTACCAAAAACAATTCTGTTTTTAGTATGGTTCCAATTTTAAAAATCCCATCTACCTTTGCCAGGGGAATCCCATCAGAAATGTGTTAGAAGACAAACAGTTATTTCCTGGCAAATATGGTCAGAATCCAAAATGACTAATTAGAAGTCTGTGTGATGTAAAAAGGTGGACAAGAGATGACATGTAGTACCTTGAATACATCAACTGGTATTTGGGGCTAGAGGGAAGAATTTGTTGCCTTGCTAAAATTCATACTTGGGAGTTTGAAAACAAAACGAAACGAAAGACCATCACAAGTTTGGAGCTAAAATGACTGTGTCAAGCCAACATTCCTATCAGTGATCAAAGAGAATAAGATTTTAAAATAGTTGAATAACTAAGCAAGTGAGAAAAAGATCTGAAGTCTCAGGGAGAAAAAGATCTGAAGTCTCAGGGTTAGTGATCTGTATTCAATTTCAATTTGTTTCTAGGGGTTTTATATCCTGTGATAAAATCAAAACCTTTAAACAATATATCTCAAGGACATGAGGGGAAAACTGAATAATTACAATGCTGTCATTTTGAGATTGTTTTGTTCAAATGAAGATTCTCACATGCTAAAGTTGTATTACAATTTATTTTTACCAAAAAGAGGAGGGTGCCCGATCCAGATTTTGTACAATGCTGGTTCCGTACATCACAGGAGCACTTTTATTTTATTTATTTATTTATTTTTAAAGATTTTATTTATTCATTTGACAGAGAGACACAGCGAGAGAGGGATCACAAGCAGGGGGAGTGGGAGAGGGAGAGGGAGAAGCAGGCTTCCTGCCAAGCAGGGAGCCCGATGCAGGGCTCGATCCCAGGACCCTGGGATCATGACCTGGGCCGAAGGCAGATACTTAAAGACTGAGCCACCCAGGCGCCCCACAGGAGCTCTTTTAAATGATCTCTGCTTTTCAGTGTTGAATAGAAGAGAAATAATTTGGGAGCAAGCATCTGAAGATTTAGAAACAATACTTGAGACATTCTATTTTCAGAAGTACAAATCTGCCGCACAATCAAATTCAAGGACGGGTGACTAAAGTAGATGGTCAATCACCAAGAGGTATTTCTTTTGTTTCCACCTTAATATTTTACTGATTTACAGACCCAATAGGAAAACAAGTATAGAGTTTTTCTTTTTCTTTAAAATGAACAATGGATTCTCCTGAAATACTACATTTAGAAGACTTACATAGGAAGTCTGGAGGAGAGAGGAAGTTCCTTTCATTCTCTTCTCCTTCCAAAGCCCACTCCCATCTTGCTCCAATCTAACAATGAACACTGTTTTCTCTTAATTTGGCTTCTAATGTACCTTTGCACTGATTTTTTCACAAGTGAAGGATTTCCAGCCTAAGGAACTAAATATATGAATATCTGTATTTGCATAATGTCATAAAAAATTTAAAACAAATGAAATAGAAAGAACCTCATAAATGGCATTTCAGGAAGAGGTGATAAGAAAATTAATTCAAAAGATTCATCTTTTAAACAGAAAATCCTAGAAAAGAAAATATGTTTGCTATCGAAGACAGAGAACTTCCAACTAAAGGGTCTTAGCAGAGGGTTTGATTTTTTGGGTCTTCCAAAGACCAAACACACAGTCATTCTGGATTTTGTCTTCCTATGTAGTATCTGCTAATTTGTCCCCCTGTTTGACCTGACCAGTTCCATGGTCTTTGATTCTGGTCGAACTGTGTCATCTCTAGGTCCTTTCCTTTCAGTAACGGCCCTCTGGATAAGATGCCTATACCCAGGAATTTGGTTCTACTTTTCTGCCCTCAGCAGCTCCAAATCTCCAGCCTATCTCCTAGACCCCCAAGCCCAGTATTTACCAGATCTTGGCTCCATCCTACAGTACAGAAGATAGAACATACCTAACCATCGGATTTTCCAATCATTGTTATCAACCCCAATATTGCAGAAATATCCATGGATGTTTATGATGGTGTATTTGTATTATACACACATATCCAAATGTTTATACACATTGATACACAGAGAAAATTTAGGGTAGCTCATAATTTAAAAAAAATTATTTTATTTTTCTCTGAGCACCCCGGTTTTCCCAAGGGCTTTATTTGGGCGGACCTGGGGACAGGGAGGCTCTGCATCTAAAAGAAGGTGTTGGGCCTCTTGGTGGTGAAGCCTGGCTTGTGCTGGCCATGCAGGACCCAGTGAGGCAGCGGGAACTTGATCTTGGAGTCCTGCAACTGCTTGATGGCTGGTCGGCGGCACTTGCTGCCTGCAGTCTCCTTCACCTTCATGATCTGGGTTGAGTGGGCCCGGTGTGGTGCCATTGTCCACATCTCAGCACAGGGGACAATGCCTGCGGTGGTCAGCTCCCGGCCCATGTTGTGGGAGCCCCTGTGGGGATCATAGCACAGCCAGATGCCAACATTCTTTACCCACAAGGGAGATTTCTCCAACCCCTGTCCACAGTCAACAATCTCCCCTGAAGACGTCATCTTCTTCAGCTGAGACACAAAGTGCCAGAAGCAGAACTTGGTGACCACACGATTAGGTGCAGAGATTCGCACCCGATAGAGCGGTGGAGTGCGACATTTGGGGTGGGCAGGCAGCTCCCCACCACTTGTACTCTTGCAGTGTGCCCGAGGCCTTCAAGTCGTTCTCTCTGCTCTCCCTGCCACCCCAGAAAGGATTAGAATAGCTCATAATTTTAATAGACACGACACATGTCAGTCGTGTCTTTAATTTCCCTTCTTCTTTCCTCCCTTTTTTGTTCGTTTGAATAACATACGTGACAGATGTCCATTGACAGATGAATGGATAAAGAAGACAGGGCAGATATATATACAATGGGATATTACTCGGCCATCCAAAAGAATGAAGTTTTGCCATTTGCAATGATGTGTGGATGGAAAGAGAGTGTATTATGCTAAGTGAAATAAGTCAGAGAAAGACAAATATCATATGATTTCACTGATATGTGGAATTTAAGAAACAAAACTGATGAACATAGGGAAAAGGAAGGAAAAATAAAATAAGACAGAGAGGGAGACAAACCATAAGAGACTCTTAACTCTAGGAAACAAACTGAGGGTTGCTGGAGGGGAGGTGGGTGGGGGGATGGGGTAACTGGGTGATGGACATTAAGGAGGGCACTTAATGGGATGAGCACTGGGTGTTATATGCAACTGATGAATCTCTAAATTCTACCTCTGAAACTAATAATACACCATACGTTAATTAAATTGAATTTAAATTAAAAAATTTAAAAACAAAACCCATACTGGGTGACAAGAGAGAACAAATCAGACACAATCCATGTCTGAACAGTCACAGAAGCGAGAGTAAAAATTTGAGTCGGATGCTTACTTAGCCTGTGACAAAGTTATATGCCACACTGGTGTTTTAAAGGGGCTCATTGCCTAAAACCCTCAGAAGTGCCTCTAATCACATGACCTTGACAGTCTATTGCTGCTTCCAGTAGGTCTTCATCTTTGACCCCATTTCCGGCCTGGCTTCCATCACCTTTGCTTGCATACTGAACCCTCCTACTCCTTTTCCATCCCACTCTCTTGGTCTCACCAATTCCAATCTGCCTGCTTTTCCATTCTAGCTTCTGAACTTTGCATACCAGCTAACCTCAAATTTGCAACCCCATTATTCATTTCTTACTGATTTCTAACATAGCTATTCCCAGCATTTCCTGTTCTTCTAAGTTCCTAATGTCCACATTCTTTGACTCATTTTGTTCAACAAATACAAATTGAGAATCAACAATACGCCACCTGCTACGCTAGGCGATGGGCATTACAGTAGGGGACAAAACAGACCCAATCCCTGCCCTGACAGATCTTACTGTCTAGTGAGGGAAACAAAGATACCTGCCCACCCATTCTGCTTTGCTGGAAACATCCAGGCCTTTGGCGAGCATCAACCTCTTCGTCTTCCCTTTCTCTATGTCATCCCTCTTTGCTTCTTCTTTGTCTCTACTTTTCCTCCTATCTCAGAGGAAGAGTCAATCTTACTTACTTTCCCATATGAGCTCTTGAATTCATTCCCTTCTTTCCTCTTCCAATACCTTACTCCTTATGTTTCTTCATACTTTTTATTCTGAAATAAATGATATTATCTTAAACCCTTTAGACAGTCTGTATTAAATACAAAGCTGTATTTTGACTTTCTTTGATGAAAGAAATGCTGAGTACATTTGTTAATATCTTCAAAATCAGAATTGGCAGTTTCTTTGAGTGCTGATATTTTTTTCTTTTTGAAATCTGTGTTCTGTCCCAAAATAATCAGCATAGGAGCCAGTGGATTAACATTCTTGGATCTGGTCTAAACATTCTAATGAATAGTTCCTTAGCAGATATGTCAGGATCCCTTCTTTTTAGATGATTTTATTGGATTGCCTTCCAGGTACTTTCTATTTCTATTTGCTATAAAAAAGTCCCACACATATAGGCTTGGTTTTTCAGTTTTTAATCTTAGATTGGCTAACAAATACAAGAAAACTTATTTTCCCTTTCTGATCTCCTAATTTTAGATTGGTAAGGAAGAGTATTTCAGTATCTAGGAATTTTTATAGAAATTTCCTGTTAGAGGGGCGCCTGTGTGGCTCAGTCATTAGGCGTCTGCCTTCGGCTCGGGTCATGATCCCAGTGTCCTGGGATCGGGCCCCGTATCGGGCTCCCTGCTCAGAGGAGAGCCTGCTTCTCTCTCTCCCGCTCCCCCTGCTTGTGTTCCCTCTCTCGCTGTCTCTCTCTGTCAAAAAAAAAAAAAAAGAAATTTCCTGTTAGATTTAGTAATTACTTCTCAAACACAATTTACTGCACTGATTCGTGAAAACCTCTCTCCCATAGGTGATGTCACCCACTACTTTACTGTGATCATAACCTGGAAAATCCTGAGTGTGTGGTCTTTCAATTCCAGTGCCTTATTTTTCAGAGAGAGGGTGTCAGAAACATCTGGCTCCTCTTTTTAAAATACTACTTTTAAAAAAAGGGCATCACATGAAACAAGTTTGGGAAGGTGAAGAGAACATCACTGATGGCTTTATTTCACCATTGGTCTTCAAGCCAGCATTTCTTCTTCAGGGACACAGAATATGGGAGCAAGAAGCACTAATATATTGTATTTTTATTGCTGTTGACACAATTTGACAGTGAGCTACTGTAGAGATTTGTGGGAAAACTGAGAAATAAATCCAGTCGAACAGGTAAGGCCCTTCAGATACTTGAGGTATGGGTCCTACACTATAATAAGAATCTCAGAGCTCGGTCCTTCTTTTAGGGTACCTTCAATACATGTATTACAGGAGACAGGATGCCAGGGCTGTTGGTATCTACCCCTGGTATAATGTACCTTCCTTCTCTGGGTCAGGGAAGAGGCTCCACTTTTGAGTATATCCTCAGTGTCCCAGTTGCCCATTTTCTCTAATGATCATGATTGGCACTTTCCCAGAGCCTCAAGTTCCTAGGACCTCTTGGTACAGAAGCAGGCTCAAGCTAATTGAGAGCAGCACTGGGGCCGAGAAAGCAGTGGAGATGAACTGAAGCAAAGGAGCTAGTTCCAATCAGGGAGAGGCCGGCAGTTAAAATCATTGAGTCAAAGCGACAAGGCGAATTTCAGTTCACTATGTAGTGTGTCTATATGCAAAGGGTCTAGTCCAGGGGACCTGGGGCAATGTGTAGGAGACGCTTCTGGGGATGAGCATCTTAAGGCAGTAGGGGGGTATGTGAATCTTAGATGAGAGAGGCCCTTTCAAATTCTGGAAGCAGATGTATAGCCCCAGGAAAAGGGTCTTCTGTGAGCCAGATGTGGGAGTCATAAGGGAGTCAAAATCCTAGATGACACAGCTGAAGTACGGAGACCTTTAGTTCCAGGAAGGATGTGGAGTGGGGGACATCTAGAATCTGGGACTTGGGTCAAAGGCTCATCAGACCATTTGGCTACATGGTGATGAGGTAGAGCTCTGACAACTCTGCTGTAAAGTCCAGACCAAATGTGACCAATTCCAAATGCCTCTGGAGCTATCCTGACTGATAGCTTTTCATTGGCCGTGGGAGAGGAGTGGAACAGCTTACTGGCACCAGTGTCTGCTCATCTGGAATGGCAGGCAAGAAGCTAAAGTGGGGGCAAAGGTTGGCGGTAACTGACCTGGAACCACAGGTCAAAGCTATCATCTGATACACACGTCTGTGCACATGCACAACACCCATGGGCTAGAAAGGCTGCCCCATTATTAGTGGTGCAACATATGACCAAGGCATTAGCAAGGAGCAGAAACCAGATTATTCAGGAATAGGCATGAGTGCTGGTCCACGCATAAGCCAAAAACCAGTTGGGTAAATGGAATACCAGAGGGTTTCCTTCTTTTGCAGCAAGGTCTACAGGCCTTATACCACCTGGTTCTAAAGGGCCACATTTTGGCAGAGCAAGTAACAGGATGGAGCCTGAAAGAAACAAGAAGAAAAGATTTAAAAGAAAAAAAACTAGGAAGTTCCATTCTGTTGGCTCAAAAAAGTACCACTCACATAATTACAAAAAGCCTGACTTGGCAACCATTCATGAGTAAAAAGACCTGGGGATTTTGTTGGCAACAAGCTCAACATGACCGAGTTGTGATATGGTTGTTGCAAAACAAACAAACAAACAAACAAACAAACAAAACCAACAAAACAAAACAAAACAAAACAAAAAAACCAAAGCCAATGAAATCTTCAATTGTATCAGCAAAATATAGTGTCCAGATAAAGGGAGGCAATGGTCCCATTGAACTCAGCAGTGGTAAGGTCTCATCTGGAGGCTTACATCTAAGCACCTTTTAAAGACAGACATATATAAACCAGCATGAATCCAGAGAAAGACAATTAGGCCATAGAAAAATCTGGAAACCATGTCACCTGATACATGATTAGAAAAACTGGTTGTGCTTGGACAAAAGAGAAAAGACTGGGGCAGGAATGTGTCTTCCGACACATCAAGGATCGTCTGATGAGAGGAATATCTTGAAGGTTTGTTAATCCAGAGGACAAACAGACTGAGATGAGAACTGGGTTTCAGCTTACGGACAAGCAGACATTTTAAAGAAGCAAACCCAGATGACGATAAAACTACTTTCCAAAATCATGAACTATCTGTTACTGAATATGTTCAGATCGAATTTGAATGGTCCTATAAGGGATCCTAATTTTGTGTACGTGGATTGGGCAGGGGAGGTCCACATAAGAGGAGTAAGGGGGCTGGATTAGCCCTAGGAGTCCATAATTACTCTCCACCTCCAGTCTTTCCACCTGAACGCCATCCCTTCCCATTTCTTCCAGAGTTTGCTTCCATGACCGCCCCCGCCTTGTCTAGTATCTTAACATTTTCTCCTTCCAAAAATCCTTTCCAATTTTTATTTTTAAAGAAAGGAACAATCTTCATTTGATCTTTTGTTTTTGCTTAGAGTGGAGTACTCTTATTGCTTTTACCTGGTCAGCATCTTTGTATTTGGAAACGGTATCCCGATTTCTTTGGGTGAATACCCCCCTCACTCTTGGGTCATAAGATTAGAGTGGTATTAACCACCACCACTCCTAGGGGTGATCATATGACCTTTGCCTGGCCTACTAGTATTTCAGACAGTGATTAATTCAGGGATGGGCATGTGACCTAAGCTGTCCAGTAAGAATCAATTCTAAGGTTTTTTTTTACTGGAATTATTAGGACATGCTGGGACCACTTGTTTGTTCATTGTAAAGCTGGAGCTGCCAGAAGCCAGCATGTGGAAAGAGTCTGCAAGAGAATGAAGCCAGCACAGAAAAGTGGGTGTGGAGGTGGAGAAAGAGAAAGAATATCCTGATGATATTGTTGAATCTCTGGACTTTCCAGTTACTCAAGCCAATAAACTTCCTCTTTGGTTTAAATCTCTGTCTCTTGAAACCAAAATAGTCTGAACAATATGTTTGGGTTCTCTGTTTCTTTCTAACTTCTCTCGTTCTTCTCACTTCTTTACATGGTGTCCGGGGCCCATGGCAATTTGCCCGGCCCGCCTCACCAGCTGCATCTCTCCCAGCCAGCTTTGACACTGCTGTAGGCGCTCAGTGCTGGTGCGGAAGGGGCAGGCTGGCTCTGTGCCAGTCCTTCTGAAGTCTGACTCCCTTGCAACATTTTTGCAAGGAACCTTCTTTTCACTCCTACATGCTTTTGTCTCTGAGGGTTCCTTTCACATTAATTTGTTTCTCTCTATGGCTCTTCCAGTTTTCTATTAAGTTAGCATCCCAGTAGTCATCTGAGACATATTTATTAAGCACCTCCCAGCTGGGCTAGATGCTAGTGATTCAACAGGGAGGTCAACGTACATAGCCCCTGTCATCCTGGGCTGACAGTCCAGGGGAGAACTCTAACTGATGCAGCTGTATCCAAATCACAACTGGGAGAGAATCCAAGCAGCTGCCCTTTTGAACCTTGATTTCACACAATGTAGGAAAGCCGTCATCATACTCTTAAGAGTTATATTTTCCCATTGCAGATGTATGATACAAAATTCGAAAGGAACAGAAGTATAGGGTGAAAATTTTCTAGAGGTAAAAACCTCTGTCTTACCCCTTCAGCACCCCTTCCCCCAGCAACTATTTTTAGTGCCTTATGTATCAATCCAAAACAAGTCTGTGCACATGCAAGCAAATACATATATATATATATGTTCCCCACTCCCACCCGTTTTACAGGGAGTCTTGGCACCTTGCTTTTTTACTCAACAATATATCTTGGAAGAAATGCTATATCAGTACCTACAAAGGTACACTGTTCTTTTTAATGGATGAGTAATATTCAACTGTACAGAGACACCCTACATTACTTAAATGATCTCCTGTTGATATACCTTAGGTTGTTTCCAATATTATGCTCCTACAAACAAATTTGCAACAATTATCTGAGTTATATATTATTTCATACTTATTATGAATTATCTGTAGGATAAACTCCTAAAAGTGGAATTGTTGGGTCAAAGAATATGTCTAATTTTCCATATTGATATCTATTGTCCACTTATCCCCTGAAGCGATCACATAAATTAACAGTCTATCAACAACAGGTGAATGCCTGTTTTCCAGCATCCTCTTTGACAAAGTCTATTATTAAACATTTTGGTCTTTGCAGATCTGTTAAGTGAAAATGCTAACTCATTTTCATTTTAACTTACATATTTTATTATGAGGTTGAGTATCTGTTTGTGTTTAATATTCACTCGTATTTCCTTTCCTAGAACTATATGTTCATGTTCGTTGCCCATTTTACTATTAGATTGTTCACCTATTGATTGGTATATACACTTTATATTTTATGGAAACAAGCTTCTTTTCTTCCACATGTGTTGCAACTTTTTTCTAGATTGCTATTTAACCTTTCATTTCATTTAAATGTTTCTTTTTTTGCTTTGTCGTGTTTATTTTTGCCAAGAACATGACATCTTTTAATCTTCTCTCTTTTTCATCCTCTGTACATTGATAAGTCTTAAAATTTGTTCCTTTTTACTATTCTGTGATGGGAGAAAATGGGCAGACCATTTATAAGTGAGGAAGTACAAGTAGCTAATAATAAGCACATAAAAATTTCATCCTCACAAACAACAAAAAAAATACAAATTGGTTTCATTTTTTTACTCTAGCAAATTAGCAAAGATAATTAGAGTGAAACCAGCCTAGCTATACTCTGTTGGCAGGAGTGCAAATTAGTTCAATACTTTTGGAAAGCAAATTCTCAGTAAATAGCAAGAACTTTAAATTTTTGAAAACTCCTTTTTCAGTAATGGCACATCTAGAAATTTATCTTATGGATGTACCATCAAGATGGACAAAGATTAATGCCTGAGATGTACAGGGGAAGAATTGAAAGCAATTCAAAAATTGTTGTCTACAAGTAAATTACCGTGTATTCATACCAACGAAGGCCACACAGCTACCAAATTAAAGCTCAAAGCTATTAAGGACACGGGAAAATTCTCACACTCTTATAGTAAAGGTGGGATACAAACGTGCTTAGACCACTAACTGCATTAAAATAAATGAAAAACTGGGAAGAAATGTCAAAGCAGTGGTTTACTTGTGTTTAGAAAGATTATGCACAAAATTTTTCTCCTTTTTACTCTTCTGTGATTTCTCAAATTTTATAATGTGCATGTATTATATAGTCTGATAAAAATCAAAATCAAAATAAGCACACACGAAAGGAATGTAAACCTATTTCTAGGATTTATTCTTTTTCTTTGTGCTTCCACAGTGACCACATAGGCCTTTATTTATTTGTCTTCCACATTGGGATTGTCGTATTACCCAGTCTTGCCTCCTCTGGTCTCCTCCAATACTCTGTTAGATTACTGGAAAACACTATCATGACTCAAGACCGCACAATGCCTTACTCGCTACCGCATGATGTTTACATTATTCAGGCTAGTACATCAGCCCTCCATAATTTGGCCCCACTCTACTTAAATCATCCAAGTGGATTTCCTGCTACTCTCCAGGGACATCCTGCACCCTAGAGTGGTCTTGTCACTGTGCCACCCCAGGCCTTTTCTGTGACTCTGCTCACTCTCTGCACTGTTCTTGTAACTGCCTTCCTTGTACTCCTTTTGTGCCCCTCTCTTACACATCCTTAGGAGGCTCCATCTCCTCCATGTCGACCTTCACCCCTGGCCCCCTTGGTGGAACTCTCAGAGCCTGTCCTTTTCATCCCGGCTGCAGCCTAATGCCTCACGGTTCTGCCACCATTTCTCATGTGCTGAGGTGGACTCCCCAGCTGTTTTGAGAACTCTGTGAGGGCAGGCAACGCTAATCATAATCTTCTTTTTTCTTTCCACTTGGTTTCTGCCAAGTGCTGAGCAGAGGGAAAGCCTGGCCAACTCCTGAGGAGGCTGCTATGATGAGCAGGTTCGTGGGCAATGTCCTCTTCTTTCCCCTGTTCTTTCTCGGAAGCTTCTCTTCCGAGGAGGCCCGGCCCAGTGGCAGAAGCAAATTAGAGGAAGCCCTGGAATGGTGGGGTTCTCAGCCCTGGCTACCTATTATAAGCATTTGGGGAGCTTTAAAAAATATAACTGCTTGCTCTCTTCCTTCCCCCGCCCTGCACGGAGGTTTAGAATTTAATTGGTCTAAGGCAGGAGAGCACTGATGTGTTCTCTAAAGCTCCCTAGCTGACTCTGGTGGTTTCACTAACTGAGCCCTACTGCTTTCAGGCCCCAGCCCTTTTGGCATGCACCCCTTCCAGCACTTTCCTGTCTTATTTCCAGGCAGGAAGTCATCCTAGCACTGGCCAGAGACTCCAAAGAGACTGTCTTTAGATAAATGCCCTGGCATCAGCTATAGCCTTTGTTGTTTTTCAGAGGTGTTTACTTTCAAATTGACAACTGTCTGCATTGGAGCCTGCTCTGAAGATTGCCTTGTATGGGTTGCCTTTCAGTCTAGGCACCAAGGGAAGCTAATGAACAGACAGGCCAGCCCTAGGGTTAAAATAAGCTCAGATCCCCCCACACAAAACACTATTGTGAATGGTACAGCAATCTGATCTGATCGAAGCAGTTTGTTTCATATGGACATGCAATACATAATTTGTGTGGCAGAGATAGAATAAAATATCAAAGAAAAGAGAATATATATGTACTAAGAGGAAAATCTCAACCATTAACAACTATTATAAAAATTTAACTCATGTATTAGTACACACCCTACTTATTTATATAATAACAAAAGCATCAATAACATTTTTTAGCACTCTCTATGCACCAAGTACATGTTCTAAGATTTTGTGTTTTGTTTTTTTTTTTTTGATTGTTTCATTAATCTGACAACCCTATGAGATAGGTATTATTATTACCCTCATTTTATAGATGAGGAAATTGAGGCACTGAATTACTAAAGAATTTTCTAGCTGGGAAGTATCAGAGTCAGGATTAGAAAACTTTCAAGGCTTCTGTTCTTAACAACTTTCTAAGACTAATTCCTATTTCAAAGGAAAATGAGATTTTTTTTTTTTGATATCCAAAGTTTCTCAAATATCTGCATATGTATTAAATACCTTCCATTGGGTGCCTGGGTGGCTCAGTCGTTAAGCGTCTGCCTTCGGCTCAGGGCATGATCCCAGGGTCCTGGGATCGAGCCCCACATTGGGCTTCCTGCTCAGCGGGAAGCCTGCTTCTCCCTCTCCCACTCCCCCTGCTTGTGTTCCCTCTCTCGCTGTGTCTCTCTCTCTCTGTCAAATAAATAAATAAAATATTTTAAATAAATAAATACATACCTTCCATTATTTTGCTTTTATAATTCTCGGTGAAAATTCTTCCAAAGTATGCTATACACATCACTGCTTCTTAAACAGAGGAAAGCGAACACAATTTAACCTTTTCTTAAAGACTCCATGCAAGCATCATAGACTTTACTTACTTGGGGGAGGCTAGATGGAGCCTGATCCTCTCAGGTTTTTTAAATTGCAGAATTAGGTAATTCTGACCCACTGCACTGGACGAGTGCGGTGGCCAGCTTTTCCCTCAGCTCTTTCTTAAGGTAACTAGCTACACTGGTCACAGACCTGGCTGAGGCATTAGCCCCAGATGGCTGTGCTCTGTTCTGCTCAGGCCTTGGAGTTCCTCAGCCACAGCTGATGGCATGGAGTGGACACCTGCCCTAAAGCAGCCGTGTTCCAGGCTGGCCAGAATTCTACAGTATGAACCAGTGGGAGAAGGTTAGCCAAAAATGGGCAACGTGGTCCAGATTCTCCCTTTGGGGAATTTGCACTGGGAATTGCTAGTTAGCAGTGGGAGCTAAGAGGACATGTATAGAGAGAGCTGATGGGGGAGAAAAAACAAAAGTTATGAGGAACTAGATATGATGGTACATGGACGCTGCGCGGTAGGAAAGAGAGAGAGAGAGCAGGAGTCACAAACTCTACCTTCAGCAGTCCGGCAGGCTATGTGGCTAAGAGAAGAGGACATGGTGAAGGTCATGGGGCCCAGTAAAGATTCCAGAGACTCCCAAGTTCATGTCCCACCCAAAGACTGGAATTCTCAACGTGGAGGCACCATGCTGGCCAAACAAAATGAGTCTGCAGGTTGAAATAGGTCAAGAGATGGCCGTTTACACATTCCAAAGAGAGGATGAGGAAGACAGTTAGGTATGGCCAGCCGCAGCCAGAGGGGACAGCTGAGTCACATAAATAACTAATCACTGAGGTGACGATGTGCGAGCTCCTGATGCTAAAGTCCTGGGGTAACCTTGGATTCTTGATGGTGTCTTGGTTCCAGTCTTCCTGAGGTTTGGCTCGGTGACAGTGCCTGTTCTTCCAGAGGCTTGGTGATCTGGCCTTCAGTGGTTCCCACAAGGTCCTGTGGGGCTGAGATCCCTGTTTTCTTCGTTCCTTATAACTCCTTCCCCTAATATTAGATGTAACCTGAGCTGCTCCTCGGAACTAAAAGAGCCTAAGGAAAACACCCTACATGGCCCCAGATTGCTCTCTTTTTTCCCCCTTGGAATTATTGTTCTCCTATTTATAGTTTTTCTGTTTCTCCTTTGCTGCTAGCCTGTCAACTGTCACTTTTTATTGCCATAGTGTGTTTGCTTGTACTAGCCTTTCTGTCTTTGTTATTAAGGCTACTTGTAGACTTGGACTTTAGATCTGGAAGCCTGATGGAATTGGAGAAAATTGTAAGTCAACGGGCAATTAGAGAAGGGTGAATTTTATACTATGTCAATTACATCTCAGTAAAGCTGTTACACAAAATTAAATAAGCAATGAAAGACTTTTAGTGTCATGTGAGCTTTAGTATATGTTTTGGAAATGCAATTTGTTCAGATGTCTTTCTTGTTTACTTTTATACTTTTGGCGCTAGTCCAATCAGTGAATGTCTTACTAAAATATCCCTCGGTTCTGAGGAACCAAACACACTGGAGCCGGCACAAGTAAAGGAAAGGAGATTTATTTTAAGACATTATACAGAACCCAGCTGAAGAAAGTATGCACGGTCAGACCGATTCTCTCTCATTCTGTCTCTTTCTTTCCCTCTGTCTGACTAGCTGCTTGGTCTCCTAATCTCTCTTAGTCCTTGTTTCACATCTGTTCCATTTTCCTCTCTGCCGACTGGTTATTCTGCTTCTCTGTAAAGATTTTAGTTTCTTTTCCCTCCTAACACTGGCTAGCCCATGACTTTGGGTTGCCCTACTGCCAGTTTTGACAGTGACTCTTCATGACCTTGCATCTTCATTGCCAACAACATCCAATTCCACCTCCGTGTCTTTGAAAATGTGATTTGACCCAGTTTGAGCCTGGTGTCTCTGCTCCTGGTCAAATCAGCTGGTCAGAGAGCTAGTTAGTAGGGCAGGGCTCCTATTCCTGAAAGAATGCCCTCACAGTCTGCAGGCAGCAGGCTCTCTGAAGAGATTTTGACAGGGAGGAAATGATCGGCATTTCCACCTGGGTGAAATTTCTAAATTTCTGAGCTCTATTTTGTTATTACATATTTCCTTTTCCTCTTCCTTGTTTTTCTCCATTCAGTGCTTAGAGTCCTGCTAACAATAACCAATTGTTGGTGGTATTACCTATCACCATCTGGAATTGGTCAATAGTCACTATCTTGATTTTCATTCATATACAAATATGAAATATTGAGGGCAACAAGATAAACCTCTTCCATTCTTTTTTTTAAGGTTTTATTTATTTATTTTTGCTAGAGAGAGAGAGAGCACTCGAGAGAGAGTGAGCATGGCATGAGCAAGGGCGGCGGGCAGAGGGAGAAGCAGGCTCCTCAGTGAGCAGGGAGCCTGATGATGCGATGATACAGGGATGCGGGGATGATGCGGGGCTCAGTGATGTGGGGCTCCATGCGGGACTCCATCCCAGGACCCTGGGATCATGACCTGAGCTGATGGCAGACGCTTAACCAACTGAGTCATCCAGGCACCCCCCCTTCAGTTCTTTCTTATCACATCTTGGGATCCTATTACTCAACTAACTTTGTAAAACTTCAGTTCATGTTCAACTAAATATAATGCATATTTCATTTTTAACAATATACCTACGAGCTGTTGTTGATGTTTCAGTGCAAAACCGCTTAAAACCCCACATTGCATCTACATGGGGATGCTTTCCTGACCAAAAAGTTGTCACTGTTGTAAGAATGTTTTGACAGTTTGTCTAAAATCACTACTTTGTATCGTGTTTCCTTCCCTTCACAAATGTATGAAATAATTACGAGTCAACTACTGGTGGAAGAGTTTATTATTAGCTTTTCAAAAGATGCCAAGTGTTAGAGGAAATTTTTCTTCCAGGTCAAGACAGGAACAGTTCTATTTCAAAAACAATAAAATGCAAATTAAATGTTTTTCCATTTTTAATGGAGCATTGAATGGTTTACAAAACATTTTTCTCACATGTGATTGAACTTAATACTCAAAATAACTTGCTGAGGTTAGTACTGTAGTATCATTTTGTAGCTGGAGAACAGGGTCAGAGAGGTTACAGGACATGTCCAAAGTCATATATGTGCCAGATAAACACTAAAGTCTTTCTGCTCTCAATCTTGTGGGTTTTGTGTGGCACTTTGCTTTTCCTTTGCTTTATCCCTAATAGTTTTTGGGGGAGGGAGCACTAGTTAACTATTTCCAAATCTGCAAATTCTTAATATAAACTCCTCCGTATAATCTCAGTTGGGTTTCTCTAACTCCAAAGCCCATACACTTTATGATATAACAAAACTACCGCTTCATTATTTATGCTAAATTAAGAGTGATGGATTGAGGGTTGCCACAGCCTAAAACAATGTTAGACCAGTCCCTCACAGTTGAAATCACACATACTATTTTATTTTATTTTTTTAAGTGTTTTTTTTTTTTAAGATTTTATTTATTTATTTGAGAGAGAGATAGTAAGAGAGAGCAGGAGCACTGGGGAGAGGGAGAAGCAGGGCTCCTTGCTGAGCAGGGAGCCGGATGTAGGGCTTGATCCCAGGACCCTGGAATCATGAGCTGAGCTGAAGACAGACGCTTAACCAACTGAGCCACCCAGGCGCCCTCACACATACTATTTTAATTGTAATATCAGTGTAACTCTTTCTAACTTTGTCAGGGATATAACCCTAATTATGGAGATTAAAATAAAATGTAAATCTCTACTGAAACCATTCTTGCAAGGATTTACTGTTAATGCTATCTAAAAGGAGCAAATCGGTCCCCTAGATGAGACTGTGATTGTGTGGTTGTGGTGGTTAGGATATTAGTCTACTTAAAAGAAGAAATGTTTTTTAAGGAGATAAGTGCATTTGCTAGTTATATAGCGTATAGATCCTATTAACTACCCAAAGGGTTATTATCACTAAAGTAGGTAAATAGGGCTTCTAACTTAGAAAACCCTCCTTAGTCTTAGCCTTTCAAATTATTCTTGGTATACAAAAGTAGTATAATGATGCAGCTTTTTAAAAGTCTCTCATTCAGACTTTTCATGAATTTAGTTTTTTTTTTTTAACTTTTCGTGAATTTAGATTTGCTTTCCTCTCTATTGCTCATCTCTAAAATGAGCAAGATTTTGCTATGTTTATTATTATACAAAGGGCAGACATGAGATTGGAATTTAGGTCCTCTGTGTTCACAATTCCCTGAATTTTGTTTGTTAATATTACATTTAGTGCTTATAACAGGATTCTCAGGACTGTGCCAAGCAAAGGAATTTAATAGTTCTTATGGTTTACAGAGTATGAGCAAGAAATAACCCACATGTAATAAATACTAAGAAACAGAGGGGCACCTGCCAACACACGAATTATTTTTATTTCAAATCACTACTTCTTTGTGTGACTATATTCCTAATCTCTTTGCTTGGAGGCTTTTAGGATCACTTGAGGAAGAAAAATAATCTAGACACTTAGGTAACATTTTAAGAGAGAGGAAAGCAGGGATAGCTGAGGGAAAGAGCTGAAGGGTTGAAGGCTGCAGGGCAGAACTGAGAGGAAAAGTGAGAGATAAAAAAAAAAAAGTAGAGAAACAGAGCATTAGATTTCTGTTTAGACTGAAAGGATTAAGGTAGATGTTAAGAAGAAGTGAGAGGTTATTTAAATAAGACCGCAGCATTGGAAAACTTTGAAGGTAAAGAGAGGTAAATAGGGGCGTCTGGGTGGCTCAGTCGTTAAGCGTCTGCCTTTGGCTCAGGTCATGATCCTGGAGTCCCTGGATCGAGTCCCGCATCGGGCTCCCTGCTCGGCGGGGAGTCTGCTTCTCCCTCTGACCCTCCCCCCTCTCATGCTCTCTCTCTCTCTATCTCATTCTCTCTCTCAAATAAATAAATAAAATCTTCAAAAAAAAAAAAAAGAGAGAGGTAAATAGTCGCCTTCTCACATATGAGTTTGTGGAAATGTGAATTAAAATTAAACGTGTAAAAGTTAAACAATAGAATTATATGTTTGAAGGGAGGATTTCATTCCAGAGTATGAATAGAAATCGTGTGTATCTGTAATTGTATCTATGTCCGTAGCTACAGAGAGACATAAACTTTATATTCATAGTTACATACAGAGCTTCTTAGATATAATCTTTGGTAATGGGGTTCTAGCATTTTACTCATATTCTCGATTCTGTATTTTTGTATTTTTCCATCACAACCGAATAAAAATTAACCAGTTGAAGTCTAAAAAGCATTTGGGGAACCTGAAGATTTGTTCCTTTCTGACAGTCACGGTTGTCTTAAGTTTGTAAGATCAATGCTTCTTATTCCTATTAGTAACACTTTTATTTTATATTTTACACTCTTTCAGTAAAATAAAGGCAAAATGCAATAAATGATTCAAATAATTGTCCAAACACTCTGAGACAGAGAAAGATGTCGGTATGTTTGAAACTGACCTGTTGTCTACCAGGCAACTCCCCCACAACTGACCACAAATAATCATTTGAAACAATGAATCTGAGATGCAAAGGATACAGGTTTGGCATGTGGAGGCAATTTTGGGGGCATCATCTAATATATGACTATGGAATGAAGTCAAGGAAATCAAGTGAAAGGTCTAAAGCTGAAATTATTTCTTCAGGAATACTTGCAATGTATTTGGATGTGTATTAATAAAAAAAACTACAAGAGATTAGGTAGGAGGAGGATATTTTTTAAGTAAAGGAAAAAGATAGTAGAAATTTTTTTCTGAAAAAAGCAAATGTCTTAGTAAAGGTTCAAAAGATTTGGGGCATTTTTATCTTAATCTCCATCGGGCTAAGTGCCTTGGACTTGGGAAGCCTTGAGAGACACCCGGCAATTTATTTCCCTTCAATGGGCTTCATTTTCCACACCTGACAAATGAGAAAATTATTCCTTATTGGATTGATGTAAATATCTGCAGGAAAAATACATGAAACACTAGTGCAGTGACTGACACAGAGTAGGCCCTTAATAAATGGCAGCTATTAGATGGATATTTTAAGGAATAGTGACTTCTGATGATCATGGACTGCTGTGACCATAGTTAGCAGAAGGCTACTCTGATTGGCACTGGGGAAAAGTCATACCAATAGCAGCAGGAGTTATTCTGTGGCTTATGTCAGCAAAAGCTGGTTTACAGGTAATATTTTTCAAAAACAGGTATCTTATGGTAGTAATATTTTCAGGACACTTTCCCTTCATCACCCTGTGAAATAGCTCTTGCGTTCATCCTCTTCTTTCCCTTCCTACTGCCACTGCCCATACTGAGATTCATACTCTTTAGCCATCACCACGGCAAAATCTTCTAACTAATCCCTGTCTCTAAACTCTTCCCTCTACACATGGCCTCTAGTCAAATCCTTTCAAAATTGATTTATTATTTACTTGCCCCTTAAGAACCTGTGATAGCTCCCCGGTGTGTACCGAATGAAGTGTCCATCTTCCTTGCTGTTTTATTCTGCCTTCCACAATGAGGGCCCCCACCCACCTCTGCAGCCCTATTCCCTCACACCCTCACCTCTGAAACCCTATCCTACTGCCACACGAAAAAAGAGATGTTTCCA